>NC_091508.1:2718031-3041236 GCF_947461875.1 Haliaeetus albicilla | reverse complement strand
CAAAACAAAGTAACTCCAAAAAAAAAAACCACCCTTGATGACCTTTCACTGGCCAGTGTCATTTCTTAGATGAATGCAAGCAGCCTTACCTTCCCACGATGAACAGTCTGCACCACGTCAACACCTGCAAAAGACCAGAGAAATGAGAGATGAAGGCAGGGGAAGAGGGCAAGTTTAAATTGGATAAAAGCAGGGAGACAGGTACGGCAGCTTGGCCATAAAGCCCCAGGTGTTCTATCCCTGACACCCGACTTGCCTGGTGGATGAGTCAGACTTGACAGGCTGGAAAATAACTGTCTGTCTCAGAAGGACAAAGCTTACACAATGCGCTACAGAGACCCGAGCCCTCATACAAAGGCAGGCGTTGGCTTCGCTCAGCAGATGCTTTTTGAACAGTGAAAATTGCACAGCACTAACAAACAACCTGGTGGCCAGCAAGCCCTTCCCACGGCACAGGGCTTGCGCTGGGAAGCAGGGAGGGACACACTCTGCTACCCACCAGCAGCTAGGGAAACAAACTCACCATCGCCTGGCAGCTAACGCCGTGAGGAAAGCGGAGTTTACCCTCCTCCCGATAGCATCTTTTCCTGGCAGTGTCTTGCTTGTCGCTAAGGAGACCTCTCGAGATACCTTGAAGAACTTGTAAGACAAGGAAGGCCCTGGCTCACTCCAGATTTGTGCCTCAAAAAGAACAACTTTTCCAGGCTGCTTGGAAATGATAAAGGAGGTGTCACTGTTAAAGAAAAAAAAAATAATAGTCCTGAAAACCTGTAGCAGTTTCCTGCAATTCAACATCTGTTTCCATGGGAACAGCAGGAGAGTTGCAGGAATTCCTGCAAATTACACAAATAAGCCAAACAGTAACATTTTCTTTTCTTCTTTCTTACCTGCATCACTTCAGGTTGAGCCAATTCAATCCAACGAGCACTCTTGACCAGACCACTTCTCCTAAGTGTTTGGGAAAGGCATGTTAAACTGCAGTTAGCAGGCCAGGAGGTAAGAAAATAGGGGGAAAAAAGCAGCAAAAATCAGCCCTGGAAGGCCAGTAAAAGGCTTTTCTTTCAGAAGAGATAGGATCTTGTAGATAAAGGGGAAAAACATGCAAGAGGACCAAGAGCTGCCCACGTATATCTCCGTGCCAGCAGTGGCTGGAGCACACAGCCCCCCCGGCACTGCTGACCATGGGAGACCATGCTTTGGCACAAGCAGTGGAGAGCAATGCTGTCTCTAGTCTCCCTGCATTCAGTCCTCCCCTGTCATTTCTTCCAGAGATTTGGCAAACTGACAGTTAATTAACTAGTTAATTAATTAATTCTCCCTCCTGCAGGGCCCTGAGCTGGTTACAGTGCAGATAGTCACCTTAACATGTGGAGACAGCAGCCAAGAGCTTCAGGATCTCTCAATCAGAATATTTAACCCACGGGGAGAAGTCCACCAGCTGTGTCTGCCCATTTGACAAACACAGAGAGACATCATTTCAGGACAGACAGGCACTTTGAAAAGACAGTTGCTGGGAAAAAAAACAAAACCAAAAACCAAAAAACCCCTGCACGCACAGTAACATTCAAAATTAGCTACAGTTAGCAGAATTTCATCAGCAGCGTGAAAGAGCTTTAAGCTGTCTAACTAGTTAGGCTATGGATGCATCTGGCTTTGCATGCTTTTTATAAAAACAAAACATAAGTCTATGTTTATATACAACTGGAAAAAAAGCTGTTTGTTCCCAGGAAGAGGGTTTATGCAAGACATAGCAGGGCTAGGCACAGCTGATCTCCACGCACAGTTACCAGAATACTGAAATAAAGCAGTGGTTTGCTGGTTATCACAAGCTGCATCTCTTCTGTGTTCATTAAGGGAGTGTCTGTTATAATGGAAGATCACATCTGCCTTCCTGAGCAGTCCAACAAGAGTCAATATATTCCAGTGCAGGGTACAAAGTGCCTTGGGTTTTCCGCAGACCACGTCTGGCTCTGAGAAAGAGATGAATGCCTGAGCAAGAAAAGGGACTTTGAACAGCGGTGTTTTGTTCTCTAGTCTTCAAAGGAAGCGAGGGTTAATCATTCATGGACCAGGCAGCAATAAGAGACAAGAGCAGACTGTGTAAAGAATGGATTTGAAAGGCGGGATGTGGGTAAAAAACGTCAGTGTATAATTCTGATTTTCTGTAAAAAAAAAAATTTTAATAGATTTTGGTGAATTAAGTCCTAATCCACCCCCAAAAAATTTCATTTAAACTGCAGAGAACATTGTTTTTCTTTCCTTTGGGGGCTAAATGTTGAAGCATTTTGTGCTTTAAAAAGAAAAAAAAAAGACCAGTTTGAAAATGAAATGCTTTCAGAAGTCAAGATGCTGTTTCAAAGGTTGCCATAATGAAACACTCCAATTTCTCAGAATTCTTCTCTTTGTTTTGCTGATCCCCAAAGCTAAATTCATGGGCAAACATATCTGTAACAACATACTTTTGCCCAATTCTCCCTGGATTAAGAAGTTCTATTCTTGGCTCTGTCACATGAGGCTTTTGTGACAAGTCACCAAAACCCTCCACGTGTCCATCCGCAGCAATTCATTCTGAGCTTGGCTGCACTGTGACTGCTTGGCAAGCACCTCTGACCAGCGTCTCCCCTAGATGTTCCCCTGCTCCTTACAGACTGGCTGCAAAATTGCTTCTGCACCTGCAAGATCTTAAGCACAGTTGCATGTAGCTAAAGGCCAGTAAAGCCAAGGGAAGCGATGAGTAGATCCTGAGCTGCTCAGATCGCTGCAGCAGCAGAGAAAAACCATCCCCAGAAAGAACAAGGCAGATGCAGAGGGAAGATGAGATTGCCTCACCCATCTAACCAAGGCTTGTCTTCTGTAGCTTCCATTCTCCAGACATCTCCCAGCCCCAGCTGCTGCCCATCCTGGGGTGGCTCTGAGAATAGAGATGTGTTACAGGAAAGTTGATTATAATTGACCTCACTGCTACAGCACTCCTACTATTCCCTATTTAGCATCCATTTTGCTGTCATTACTCTCCCAGAGCTATTTCTGCCAAGCATAGATCCTTGCTGACAGGTCTCTAGTGGAGAAGGCTGCAGTGCATAAAATTAGAGACATGGGGGAGACAGCTTCTGATAGCAACCTGCCAGCCATCCGCGGGGGCTCCGAGTGGCAGGGAAGGTGCGAGATGCCCTGCTTCGCCTGAGATGCGGGGCAGGGGTTAGCTGTTAAACTGGAGGAGGTGGGTGGTAATGGGATGTCAGTTCATCAGTAATCCTATCCACGCTTTCAAGGGAACTTAGCAAAGCAGGGTAAGAGGGGCTGGGGGCAAAGACTGAGAAGTGAGACAGTTCAGGCAAGAGGAGGAAAACTGCAGAACAGCGAGCAGAACAACTATTTTCTCTGCTGCCATCAGAGAGGTGTCAAGTCCTATTCTCCTTTAGATCTAGAGCAAAATCCCCATGAGTGACATGCTCCTTAAATGCCACCCTACTGGAGTTTTCTTTTATGGCGAAGAATGGAAATACACAGGGGTTTTCTACCTCCTGGATAAAAAGGAAATCCCAGAGCAAACCATTTAACTTAAATCCCACCTTTAGGGCAAGATCTCCTAGCTCAGTTTTAAGTATCATCATCTTTCCTCAGCAGATAATGCCACACGCATATTTCATCCTAAACGCCAACTGGGTTAAGACACAGAGCAGTCCCCACCCCAATCCCACCGGGACACAAGCAACCTTTGCCAAGTTTAGCAATCCACTGCTGGAAGTTCCTCCCAGCACATGACCCATTAGCGTGCCTTGCATTCATCGTAAGGACTCACAACCCTGTCAAACAGATTTAAAAGAAAAGCCTATCAGTGCTCTCAGGCACCAGCATTTTATTAAACACAACCCTTTTATGGTTATGCCTACTGTAATGTCTGAATTTCCAGACAGTTTCAGCAAGAGGCAGCAAGTCCATTCCTACAACAGCCAAATGCAAGGCTGCTTCCCAAGGAGGGGTGAAGCCTTCAGCAGTCCAGGAAACTGGCACCCTCCTTCTTTTCCTTCTCTAAATTCCCAGATATAGCAAGACCTACCTGAGATTGCACAGAGCTGAGCTAGATTTGTTTGCCAAATCAATTGATCTCATACGCTTCGGGCTCAAGAGCAAACATCCGTGATCCCTGGCATTAAGCAGGGCCAGTGTTGATGGTGATGTTTTCCTTCCAGCCACTGGGAAAGCAGCGCAAACTGCAGACACGGCAGGGCTGGGTGCCCTGGGAGATCCATCACCACAAATCTTATTATGACCTCTTAAATCACAGTATGCTATAAGTGTAAAGTAATTTTATGTCAAAAAAAAAATCAACCCAATCACCTAACAAAATGCCTTGCCTCCACGCTAGTTTTAGAGCGGAACAGTTAATAATGGTCCATTATTTCTGTCAAAATAAAGTGGATCCAGACCTCACATTTGCCAACTAAAACTAGACAAAGTCTGTCACCTCTGGGGAGGCACTTCTTTCCTCTCTCATGTGTCTTCCTAATAGCAAATAAGAGCCAAACCCAGCAGGAAGAGCTGCTCTAATAAGAGACACTGTAGGAAAAAGGAGCACCCAGCTAGGAGAGGGCAAGAGCCCTTTCAAAATCTACTTTTCCAAATGGATTAATGGATCTGTTTTCTAGATGGCAAAGTATGCTATCTGCATAGGGGTTTACTTACCGAGAAAAAAACCACCATATTTGGAAGCGTCCCACTGTATCAGTGGTGTCTCATGACTTTATCCCTAGCACTCCCAGTGCAGTCCTCAATATCCCCTTTTGTACAAAGCAGGCAAGAACAGAGCAGCACTGCATCCTTATTTTCTTACCTTGCACCTTCGCTACTGCTGTTAGCCAAGACAACAAATTTAGTTATCATATACCTTAAAAATAATCTGCCAAAAAGTAGGTACTCCCTTTACCTCTAATTTTCAGTGGTTGGGATCGCAGCTAACTGGGAGCAGGGATACGGAGTGGGGTGGAATGGGACATAAATTGCCTTCTCCCTGTGCAGACAATACCTACATGATGTTTGTTTGTTCTGATGATCAGTTCAATAAAGTGAGCAAGCACAATACGTGCTAAGCTCACTCCCCAGGGAAGGAGGATTAGGTCCTACTCTGTTCTGGCAAGATTGCTACTCTGCCTTATTAATTTCCACTGAGCTAGAGGAGTCTTGGCACAAACTGAACTTCTCTGGGGTTGGAGGAAGCTGTTCCTCCCCCATTTTGAGTCAGGAGAGGAACATGTTTTTAATCCAAATCCAATATTAACAACTTACAGCTCAGTACAACTTTCTTGAAGAAAGTCAGGCAGTAACAGGGAGTCAGTACCATCACCTGAGGCTAGGAAGAAACTAGGGATAATTGACATTTTCAACAAGCCCAGCAAGTCTACCTCCTGTGCTACACAAGAACCAGAATAGGAGTTTCTTTTCCAAGTGTGGCTTAAGCTGCAGTGCCTAATGCACCCAGGGGCCTGGTCTAATTCTCCATCCTTTTTTTTTTTTTTTTTTTTTTTTTTTTAAGATAACTGATTAGGAACATTTGCCCTCTAAGTATTTATATCAAAGACAAGACCCAATAAAACAGTGTTGGGCAGTAACACACTTATTTCATATAACATATCAGAACAGCACATATCCTTCAACACGAGAGCACACACCCCTAGCATGTTGAACAGCAGGAGATTAATGTTTCTGTTATCCATTGCCAGGAGGATTCCAAAAATCCTCATCACTGGAGCCAATGCTTTGCCATCCTCAACTGAAAGGAGGGACTAGAGTAATCCACTAAAGTCAGGACAGAAAAATAGAAAGGGAAAATGCATGTTGGCTACCCCACAGTGCTCTCTAAGTGGGATAGCTGATGCTAAGAAGGAGGAATTACACCTCATTTCATACATCTTCAAATGAGAGGAATAAATGATAACTTTGTTTCCCGATAAGAACAAGGCTCTGAAGTTAGTTAGGAAGAATGGCATGACTATACAGCCCTTCACCACCACCCTGAATAACCAGATCAAAGCTACCACGCATCAGCTGGATCATTCACAACAAGGTTTTGCTGAGGAAGTGCAAGATGGCTAAACAGAGCGGGGGCATATAAGCAGCAAAGAGCAAAGCCTCAGAGTGTGAACTAGAACTGACAGGGTCTATCAGTTACTTAACAGGGAAGCAATGGTATTTACATAGCAATTTGAAGCAGCTAAAAATTATTTTCCTATGAATGCAACATCAAGCAAAGACATAGCACATTCCAGCTTTCATCGCACTTGCTAAACTGGAAAATGAGCTTCACAAAGCAGGAAACACTTGAGAACAGAGAGCTAACGACACACCTTGGTGGAAAGCCAGCCACCTTAATTCCATTTACTTAGACTGTTACAGGAGTCAACCCCCCACTTTTTCATTTATTACCATTTATCCTACTTAGAAAAAGAGGTAACTTCTTACCTCTCATTAAAGCCATTCCCAAGATGCAAGGTAAAGATTACAAAGTGCACACATCTTAAAGATGAAGCAAAATATCTCAGAAGTTAAGGAAACCATTCAGTATCTCATACCACTAGCTTACTGCGTTATGACTTACACAGGGAGGATTTTCCTCTTAAACCAAAGTGTCAAATCTAGGGAAACAAAATTTTCTTTCTTGGCAAAGCTGGCACAGACAACAGGAAAAAACCAGCAGTTTTTAAATCAAATGCCTTCAGCAATTTTTGGGTGCTGCAGTGCTTTTCTTCAGATTACGTGCCAGGCTCAAAGTTCTGCATTTCTCCTGTGAAAAGATACTAAAAGGCCTCAGCTTGATCTTAACCCATAAGTCATTTAAATCTGAGTGTCATGATTTATGAGAACATTGCACACAATCAGGTCCTCCTCAGATGAAGAGTAGCAGGCCAACAATGGGAGATCCTCACTTCCACCATTCTCCCCTTTTCAGTAACATTTATAGGCTTGAAGGGGCAAGAACATTTTTCCAGAAGTGGTTAAGATATAGTAACTCCTCCTTTGATCCCTCATGGCTTGTATTATATGCTAGAGCCATTCCCTGTCTTGCCAGATTGGCAAGCAATTTGTTCCCTCAATTTATACCTGCTGTTTCTCCGATATAAGATAACCAGAGCACAGAGAAGCTATAAGTTCTCAATGATGCAGTAATCCCAGCCACAGGCAGCTTCAGAAAAACCAAGCCATGCAGAAATCCAAACACCTCCGACTGATTAAACTCTCTAGCTGGGGCACAAAATGTGCAAACGTGGCTTCAGCAAAGGAGAAACAGTATAGCACGTCACATTTCCAAAGGTTAGGAGCTACTGTATATAGTGAACACCAGGCAAAGACAAGTCACAGGCTGTTTTCACCCTCCTACTAGCCTTTTAATTCACTGCCCGAAGAGCTTGTTCACAAGTAGCAGGGAGAAAAAAGTGCATTCTTTGGTTTTGTAGTCACCACTAAATGCTGCTTATGTCATCAGGACAGTGCTTTTGTTTTCTTCACAGAATGAGGTTTATGAGCAGACTAGTTGTATTAGCCTCCATTAATGATATGCACGAAGATCACAAACACAAAGATGGCAAATATCACGATCCTCACAGGCATGTGTGGGTATCAAACTTTGAGTGATCTCTTCCTGTGCTATTTCTGCTCAGTTCTTCCCAGTTTCCAGCATCAATGTCTTTTTTTTCCACTTCAGCTGTCTTCATATTCTTCTGAGCTGGTGACTGCCTCCTCTCTTTCTTTGGCCTTTTCCTGCTGGATCTGTGAGGGAAAATAAAAAGTTGTTTCAGGCAACCTGAATTCTCATCGCTGACCTTACAGAGCCAATAGCCATTATCTTTTAGACATAGAAACCTACCACCAAGTGAGCATGGAATCTTGCAATTAGGGCAGAATAAAAAAAAAAAAAAAAAAAAAAGGTAAACGAAACAAAAACACAAGCCACAAAGCAAATCTCCTGGTTACAAAACAACAGTCTTTAGAAATTAACCCAAGTACCACCTCTATGTAACTGGCACAGTGGAATAACCCAGTCCTGTTCAACTCTCATGCTGGACACCTCTTAGACCTAGGGAAAGGGATATAGCATGCAAGGAATTAACAAGCATTCTGGGAGATGCTTGCTATTTGCTGCTGTAGAACTGCTAGCAAAGTAGCACTAGAAGCACTTCTGGTTAGCCTCTAGCTGAAGCATGATCTACAGGTCAGGACCCCTTTTGATTCATGTATTCCCATGCAAGAAAAAAAAAACACACCACAAACCCACTTTCATGATTTTCTAACAGCAGCAGGAGACAGGCTCCCAGGGTTCCCTCTTCTGTACATGCAAAACTGAAGAATGGGAGTGTATTTTCACAAAGCTGTACAAAGGAGCTCAAACCTGAAAGAGACTCTAAGGAGTCTGTGGAGGCTGCTTTGCTTTCAGTATCTAAGCAGGAAATTGTAAAAAGGCCACCCACACTTAGAACCTACCTGAAGTTCATCCATTAAAGGAAATGGCCCCCTTCTACCCCCCCGCCAAATGTTAATATCTCACTTCAACGCACTCTTGAAACAGGTTTATTGAAATGGTATCCCATCAGCCAGGCAATGCCTTTATAGGAAACCAGGTTTCCTGAGCATCAAAAAAGTGCTGTTATGACTCTGCGCAACTGTACAAGTGTTGGTTTTGCTCAGATGCAGAGAAGGGCAGAAGGTGCTGAATGGCCTGGCAGATTCACTAGTGCACTGCAGTTTCTTTGCTGTTATAATCACCTGGCAGTGGGCTCACAGGAATCCCAGTTGAAACTCCAATGTTGCACTTAAGGCACTCTTCAACTTCAGAATCTTTTTTATCTAGTTCCAGATATTTCTCTGCTAAAGCTTTCTTTTCTAAGAAAGAATTTCCACAAACATTATGCTTTCAAAGATGTTAATCTGCAGATAACCACGAGGGAACTTCTCCAAAACAGGAAAACAAACCAAAGGAAAGGTGGTTGAGGACAAGAGGAAAAGGCAGGTTAAATGCACAGTACCTGATTCCCCTGGGAGGCAAAGAATCAGAAAAGCATGCTTCACCTTGGTCATCTTCATCAGTTCCATCACTAGACGTGCCACTCATCTGATAAAAAAAATAAAGTATGGCAAGAGATTCAATGAGCTTAGTGCATAAGCTTTTCATTTCTAGGAAGCAAAGCTACCCAACAAGCTGGAGAACACTAGAGCAAGGCCACCTTAATTTCAAGGGGGAGGATGCTTCATCTTTGGAGATCCTGGTGTTACCAGAACAAGACTAATAAGGAAGAGTAAATGCATGTCAATGATCACAGCAGTCTAATAAGGATGGTGCCCAGACATAAGAAACACCATGTTACCTCTTGATGAGAAGTGGTTCAGTGAATGGAAGCTGCTCATTGTTCTTCTGCATATAGCAAAAAAAAAAAAAAAAAAAAAACCAAACAAAAACCCAACACCTTTGGGAAGTACTTAAAATCACCAAGAGATTAGGTTAAAATAAAGGCTCGTTGCCTGCAGTCCACTCTAACATGGATGCATCTGGAATATTAATTGGTATTCAGTATATCATTGTACTCTTGTCCACCATTTTCTCATCCTTCTGGAAAAAGAAAGACTACTTTAAACTGATTTATTGCACAAGTCAGTGAGTAATGCACAATAAACAGTACTTTGCCTCTGGACATGTCATCTAATCACAGCAGCTCAACAAACTCATCTGCATGCAAGGAAAACAGTTCTATAATCAACACCCCTGTTACATTAATGCTCCAAGGCCTTACTCAGGACTGGAGTCCCATTGTGCTGGGTGCCACCGAGAGACAGAAATCTTGTGCCAAAGAGACCGATGGCCATATCCTGCAAAGATTTAGCCACCATCTTTAACATCATGCAACAGGGTCCACTGCTAGGGCTGAAGCCTAAATACTGTAGTTTTCAACACATTACTTACATTTAACATTACACAGGTAAGTGCTTGGGCAAAAAGATCCACTCAGTCGCCTGTTTCAAGATGATCCATGTCTGAATATTAAATGCTAAGTGGAATTCATCCTACAACTACATCAAAAAGTTCTCCTAAATATGCTCTTCAAAAGGGAGCACTATCTTCTTTAAGATAGCCATCTTCTAGGTTACAGCTATGCCGGGAAGGAAGTGGAATGCCTTGAGGGGAACATCTGGCTACCCTGCCAGAATTCCTCCGGTACAAGCAAGCTCATTTGCTCAGAGTTGACTCAGGATCCTTACACTGCACTGTGAAGCGCATGTTAAAATAAATTCAGATAAGATGGAAGATTTCTAAGCTTAAGACTGATTAAGAGACCAAGGGATGCGCTTCTGTACTGCTGTATTAGTAAGTGAAATGAGATTCCGTGACTCATATCATTTGGATGGGGCACTAGTCTGAGGGTTGTACCTTGGAAGTGTTTTGTGCCCAGAGGAAGTGCAGAGAGGTGACTATTGTAAGTTAACAGTGCTGTAATACCCTTTTCCTGCAAACAGCCTTGAGACTGCTGTGGGGACTGCTGCCAGCTGATCTCTCTGGTCCCTGCATCTGGTCTATCGGCAATTCATCCTCCGGCAATATTTGTTCTACCTGTTAGTATTTCAAGACAGACTCATTAATGCAGGCTGTGGGCACATAATTAAAGCCTCTCATTGGGAGTTACCACAAAGTCCTGAATGCCATACAAGACAGACATGTTCTTGTTATTCATACAGATTTAAACAAGAAACCTCTTGCAATTTTTCTACCTGTGACAAGTCTACACATACAGTTACAATGCAAAGTTGATTTAGACATATGTAACTAAAAGCCTGAAATAATTTACATTCCATAAGTGAGGACTCAAGCAATCCTCAAGATAGCTTGTACTTTATCATTAATTAGTCATCTGATATGTACTCTATTCTTAATTAGCAATCCTTTGTCTAACTCTTATATTTAAAAATATAATGTGAGAGATGGCCCATCATAAAGAGGCAACAATTTTCATCTGTTAGCTACTAGCTTCCCAATTATTCTTATGAACATATCTAGGACGGACTGAAAGCTACTAGATTGCCCAAATAGATGGAGTACAAGTAAGCCATTTAATGTTCTGTTGCCACAAATTAACCTGGCTTCCTTTAATAGTCATTGCTAGGAAGTTGGAATTCGGAGACAGCAAACAGTGATGGAAGTCCAATTTAAGTTCACTTCTAGATTTAGGAATTGCCAGATGGAATGACATAACAAAATTAATGTGTAACAAGCAGAGATACTTTGCTATGATCTCCACAAGACTGTAATCTGCATCAGGCAACAGAAGCTTCATATGATATTCAGACATCTCCAGGTGTGAAGACTATAAACAAAAGAAAAAGCAGCAAAATTGACTGAGAAAACACTGATGACTTTCACTACGGTATTAAAGGTCAATATATTTTCAAATAGCATAACAAGAAAGTACTTCTTCAGTGAAGCAGCTACAGAAGAACTGTGAGTTTAACAAATACTCACTCTTACAAAAGAAAGCTCAGGAAAGTAGAAGGCAGGCCATAGAAGGATGCTATAATTAACTGATTGGAGGTAATTGCTGCATTTGTCATGAGCTAATACAAAGAACATCAGTTTATATCAACTTGCAATTTCCTTCATTTAGCTGTAGATACATAAAATATTCATGCATTGGTAGATTACTTACTTCAACATAGCCAGGAGGCACAGGCTGCTGTCACTTTGAAGTCTTTTGTTTCAAAGGTTACTCCAGTACTTCTGTCTGAATGAGGAGAAAGGGGAAAAAAAGGTCCTTAAAATACAAGCAAATTAACCTGAACGAACTATACCAGGTTGCATAATTTGGTACTTTAAAAAGCTACAGTTCAGGCCATCTTTACAAATCGCATTGCTTAATTATCCTCTTGTGCATTCACTGGAGCATTCTTTGATTACAGATGTGGTTTGTGTGCATCTTGAAATGGCTTGCCATCAACCAAGCAGCACCCAGGCAGGCACCTACATAACATGGTTCCAGAAACAGAGGGACTGCGAACAAAGCCAGCAGCAAGCAGCAGAGCTGAGTATCAAAACACATTTGAGTCTCTAAGCTAGAGTAAAGAAGTGGTTAAGAGTCCATTCATCTGTTGGGGATCACATACCAAAAACAAGTGAACAGTCACTTATCCAGCCCCACAGCCCAACGCAGTAGAGCCAGTAAATAATCTTTTCCTTTAAATCATTTTCAATCACTACACAAAGAAGCTGTGTTTGAACCAGCTCTGCTTTTGTTATGACAGCTGCTATACTGTCAGATTAGTCCAATGCACAGCTGTTGGCTTAGTGTTTTTTCAAAACATGTCTAAACTGCTCAGGATTCTGGAACTTTTTTTTTTTGAACAGCAACAGAAATCACCCCACCAAGCTAATTGCTTAAACAAAGCTGGATGTTCATTACAGTCTGTAGAATAAATGGGAAGTTTGGCTTCATCTTTGAAGAGAACTTCAAAGGACATTACAATAAAGAAAAGGTGGGAGCAAAACAGCTTTTAGTACTAAGGAACTCCCCAAAAGGCTTTTTGAGATTAAAACACAGAATGTTCTACTTGAGTAAAAAGAGTAAAAACCCCTTTCAGCTCAGATCTTCCAGAATATTACAAGACCTCTAAAATGGTCCCCTCACTTCATTCTCTTTATTCCATCTCCTTTATCTGTTCATCCAGAGTGCTTCTGCCACAGGATTTTCTTTCCATACAACCCCCTGCCGTAGCCTTCATTTAGTTTATGCTTTCAGTGCTGAAGGCATCACATTCAGATATGTCAGTCTAAAAGAAGCATATACATACAGATTAAGTACAGTCAAGTAATGCTACCTAACTAAAAGGTAGATTGCCTATGTTTATTTGACATATCAAAAAAGGGAAAAGGCATATAAAGGCCACAAATCAAAGATCAGCTCTGTTAGGCCTGTATGAATACAATAGGTTATTTTCGGCAATGCTCCTCCAGCACATTTCCATATATATTACACAGACTAAATGAATCATTTCTAGCACACAAATATTGTGCATGACTGCATGCAACAGCTGCTCCTTCATGCATTGGTCTCTAGTGACCTGATTTTGATTGTAACATTTGCCATCCTGATGGGGGGGGGGGGGGGATAAACTCCAGAGATCAGAGACTGTTTGTTTTAAGGAGCAAAATTGCCTAAAGCCACACCTCATTTACCTCCCCTTAAGAGGGCAGAGGCTTCAGATCTGCTCTTTAATGCCTTTCTAGATTGTTTTCTGGAACAATACTCTTTCCTCACTCTACGTTAATAAGTACAGCAATTGGGACAAGATAAAATGAAACAACCTCAGTGATATTCCCACAGTCTTTGCTTCTATTTGCGTGACTAGTGAGGAACAGATCAGTACCTGTCTCACAAGACACAAAATCCAAGTCACAGGTATAGACAAACATCGCTAGCAAATACTCAGATGAAAGGTGGTTTAGAAAGATGAGGGTTTTGTATAAACAGAGCCCCTTCAGCATCAGCACTCTCTTCATTAGGGCCTCACCAAATATTGGCAATTTTCCCATTTAATTTCTCAACATCTCCTCATGGAAGTCAGAAGGAAGCCTCAGGAGCAGTCCAGGAAAGGTTGGCAGGCTGGCCCACATCACAGCAGTGAAGCTGTTCACCCCCTGGCACTGGTTCAGGGACCTCTATTTATAATCGGCTGACAAAATATGGAAGGAAGGAAGAAAGATGGGCACTGCCCCCCACAGATCACAGTGGGAACAGACCACGTAGATTCCAGGAGATCATGTCACAGTCCATACTTACTGTATTTATCTTCACATTTAATTTTTCCCTTGGGAGACTAAAGAACAAATAAAAATCACATAACACAGTACATTTGACTTCCACAAGAAGTTCTGTCCCACTGGTGTCATTCTTCCACAAAACATTTAGACCTTACCAAGGTTAATCACATAATCACTCTCTAGAAAGACCACTTCAGCTCCATGTGCTCACAAGTTTGCCCTGACCAGCAGGAAAAGTCCATCGCCACCACTGCAGCTCTGCTCCACTGGCCCACAGACCTCAGCTGTGCCCACACCAGCTCACAGGTGGGGACATTTATCCAAAATAAAAGGTTCCAGTATTTCAGATGAAACCACTTACCTTCTCTCAGAATCAGCTGGAGTCCTGATTGCTAGTTAAAGCAGTGAGAGAGGGTGCTGGAAGGGTATCCTTTCCCTTACCCTCACTGTTTGGTATTAGCAACTACTCTCTGACATCGTAACTTCCCACAACACCCAGTAGTTAAGTCAATTGGAAAGAAATTTCACTTGGAAGGAAAAAAATCCTTCTCCTGGAAAAGTGAAAGTTGGAAGTGTCATCAGTATCATATAAGCTTAAATATAAAAGTTACACCTCATACCATTTAAAAAAGTTTATCAAGAAAAAGCTAATCCTCATCTTTCATGGGAGCAAAATTGGAAAGATATAACCAACAATCTCTGGAATAAGTCCACACTGATGTATCAATGGGCAAAAGCAACATAAGTACTAATATTTTTTTGTTTGGGGTTTTTCTGAAGGACAAAAAGAAATACCATACTGCGGACAAGGGCAAGGTAAGCCTGTATGACACTACAAGGAATCTGGACACAAGCCAGTTCCAGAGCCGCAGCACTACCAGGATCCCCTGCCTGGCTGGCAAGGGCAGGGTGCAGTAGAGATGCAGGGAACACAAGAAAGCATCAAAAATAATTATGGAACTAGAGGGATTCATTAAGGTGGCAAGGTGAAGGGAGATGAGAATGTATAGTGGAACAAACACAATGACTGTAAATAAACTTTTTCAGACTGATTACACTATAAAAACAGTCTTTCCAAAAGAAGAGCGAGAGACCCTATGCTTGAAACCTTTAAGGAATAAGGCTGATTCCTGAAGATCACACAAGAGCGTAGATGTTTGCACCATCATACTCTCAGACACCATTAACTGATGGAATAAAAATCACAGCAATGCTCTACACCTATGCAATTTAAAACATTAAGAGACAGGAAATAGAGCATGGAAAGCCATTTTGAAGCACTGATACTCCCTCAGCTGTGTAGTACCCAAGCACACTGGAGATAGCTTGTATTAGAACAGTTTTAAGTGAGGAAATCCTAGGAAGAGATATTTTCTGCAGAATTCATTAGAGGTACTTTTACCCTGAAACAGACAGATGTAATTTCTAAACAGGAAAAAAAAGCATTTACTAAGCACCTGGCATTAAAAAGTACATGCACACAGAAGCCTTTTCATTGCAATTACCTTTCTAAATACTGAGCAGAAGATAACTTTCATTTCCTGTTGTATCAAGTCACCCTGTTCAGTCAGCATTGAATGCTTCAGTGAAAACATCAGCCAGAAGCCCAGCAGCTCCAGAACTTACCTCGTTTCACAAACATGTGTGTGAAATACACAAACAAGACCCAGGTATTTTGGTATCACATTTGGTATTTAGATCAAGACAAATGTTAATCATGAAGCTATGAATGACACCTTCCTCAGGAAATCCTCATTAAACAATTGTCTTTTGAAAAAAACAGTTGTCCCATCAGAGGAAAACACATTTAAGAGCAACCTGAAGGGCTCTTTAGAAAAAAAAACAAACAAAACCCCAACCTTAACTATTAAATAGTAACAGACCACTGAGAACAGAGCAGACAAATACTCAAGTTCTACAAGTTACCCTTTTAAGGGGTTCCAGCCACTTGCTTTAAGCCCATCGACCCCTTCCCACAGCACAGTTAAATCCCAAACCAATTACACATTTTAATTAGTAGCCACATAGCAAACACATGCAATATTTTTATTCAAGCTTCCACAGTGAGGTTTAAACATATCCTACTGTCACCTTACAAATGGTTTTAATATTGCACATTTCAGGGAGCACATTGCTGTGGATATATACTTCCAGATACGAGGTTATTTTTTGTCCAGCCATTTTTCGTCCAGCCATTTTTCCTTAATTAAAATTGTATCAGTGAAGGCAGTGCAGTGCAATAAACACTCTATTTCTTTTAGTCTGGTGCTATTTTTCAACATAAAGGTAATCTTTGTGGCAACAGAAGCTCAAAGCAT
This sequence comes from Haliaeetus albicilla, assembly GCF_947461875.1. Taxonomy (NCBI): domain Eukaryota; kingdom Metazoa; phylum Chordata; class Aves; order Accipitriformes; family Accipitridae; genus Haliaeetus; species Haliaeetus albicilla. Next base: position 3,025,126 of record NC_091508.1, on the reverse strand, counting down.
CATTCCTATGTGCTATTATAAAGCAATGAAGTTCAAAAGAAAAGCTAGTCAAGACAAAAGCCATTTAATGGAAAGAGATCAAGACTACAGGAACTCCGTTGTACATAACCCATCATCTGCTGAACAGGTTAAAGCAGTTCAAGTTAATGACCACTTAGAAGCTTTATCCATTCTGCAGATTAGACTTTGCCTTTATTGTTCCTTCCAAATGTAAAACAGTTTAAAATAACAAAGTGCATGTCTTGAGTCAAAGCTAGAGCTACTTCTACTGTTGTAAAGGCAGTAAAGTTATGTATGGAGCACTATGTGTTCTAAGCAGTATCTAATTCAGCTACTGCTGGGGTTTCTTAGCAAAAAGCAAGGCACCACTTACTTCACGTAGCATCGCCAGAGACAAGCATCATCACCCAGGATTGTTTAAAAGCTGTGCTCCAGTTACTGGTGGTGCAGCTTTGTTTATCCTCTCAAAGCCTGTTGCCAAAGTTCCCTCCGAGTCTGTACAACACAAGCGCCTGAAGACAAAAACATTCCTAAAATATTACTTGCATCAGCAGGAGGATCCCAGCTGATGCCGTCTCTCCGGATCACTGCTCACCCACGCGTATGGTACTCTGGCATCCCCTGGGACCAAATACCGCTCACATTTCCTGAACGCTTTGGGGTCACATCTGTCTGTGATCTGTATATTGAAAAGACTGGGTATTTCCCAATGGTATCAAAGCAGTTGAAATCTAGCAACTCTGAAAAATTACTCCGTCTAAAATTGTTTTCCTACAGTGTCCTTGAGAGTAGCGCCTGCGGTTGGGAAAAAAAAAAAATCATAGCGAAATAGTTCTGTCATCCAAAGTTTCTTTACTTATGCCCTAACAGCAGCAATTAAGTAATTTCTCCTGTTTTCCCCCAGTACCTGGAGTCATTCTGCATCACCCATTTCTTTGCTGTGTTTTAGCAAGAGGACACACTTCTGACACTACCCCAATCACCACAGCCACCGCGGGGCCGTCACACCGCCTCGGCGTCCCCTTCAGTTTGCAGCCGACGGGGCTCTCGGGGGACACCTGCCCACAGGAGGGCACTGGGCGAACCCTACGACCATGGCACCTCCGAACCTTCTGGAAGCCGCCCCGCTTCCTCTCCCACCCTGCCTGGAGCACCCACTTCGTTAAAGCGGGGTGAAGCGCTGCTCCGGTTTCGTTAATTTAGGGCCAGGGCCTGCCAGGCCGCAGCGCCCCGGGAGGTCACGGGCACCTCACACCCACCAAAGCAAGAATTAGAGGCGAGGAGCTCTGCCCTCGCTGCCAGCTCTCTTCACTCCCCAAGCCTGCAGCTCCACCAGCCCGACACCCCGCAGCTTCCCGGCCCGGTGCCCCCGGCGTACCCCGAAACCGGCCCCGCTTTGCCCGGCGTTAAAAGGGAACCCCGAAGGGAGCCGTGACCCCGACGTGATTCGAACACGCAGCCTTCTGATCTGGAGTCAGACGCGCTACCGTTGCGCCACGAGGTCTCGGTATAACCAGTCCCGGCCTGCCTGCAAGAGCCTGCGCACCGCCCCGCGCATGCGCGCCCCCACCAGCCCCGCCCCAACGGGCCCCCAGCCTCCGCCGCCGCCCGGGCCCCCCCTCAGGCGGGCCCGGGTCAGGGTCCAGGTCCCCCCCCCCGAGCCGGGCCGTGCCCCCGCCGCCGCCCGGGGCTCCCCCCGGCCCAATCCCGGTGGCGGCGGAGCAGGCCGCAGCCCCTCACGCCAGGCCGCCTAACGGCTTTCAAGCCGCCCGCCCTCCTCGGTCGGCCACGCCCCCGGTCGGCCACTCCCCCCCTCCGTGGGCTGTACCATCGCCTGGGGAGGGGTTGCCCCGCGCTACCTGGCAGGGTCTACCTGCGCTCCCCCGTCCCGTCCCGGGGCGGACCCCCCCCCCGGCCCCACCACCTCTGGTCTGTCCCAGCGCCGGTACCCCCAGATTTAAAGGGCCCAGCCCCGAGAGAGGGAGCCCCGTTACGTGCGCTGAGTTGGACCGGGCGGCCGTCCTCAGCTGGAGCGCTGCCCATGGCCAGCAGAGATAAAGTGGTGTCTGTGTTGCTATTACACTGCAGTATGGTTTTGCTGCCTCGGTCCCGTAACCATCCCGTATTTCAGTGTGCATCTGTTAAAGTTCAGCCAATTTTGACTGCCCTTATGAGTGTCACCTCTGTTTATATCCACAGTCACCTCGGGATTTGGGAACCCATCCCAACAGCAGCTTTATTAAATATTACTAGAGCTGCCACCACTTGATTTTACTGCAGCTTCTGGTTTGTACCTGCACTGCGTGCGTGTAAATGAGTGACTTTGCAGCGCGACTCTCTAGCTGCACACAGGGCTTGGTGCGAAAAGAGCAGGGTTAGGGAAGTGCATCTCTGCGCGCCTCTGCCCATCTCCCACCGCAGTCCTACCAAACCCACCTCCCCTTCTGCTCCCACACCAGCTCAGGGCCACAAACACGAAATAAAACCCATCTCTCGGAAGGGTATCGTAAAACTGGTTTATTACAGCAGCTCCATAGCTGCTTCCCTGCATGCTCGTACAGTCAGGCCAGGAAAGTGCTTGCTCCAAGTGCAGACGGAGAGACATACAAATGACCTGCAACAGCGCGCTGCTTCCAAAAGCAGGGCCGTGGCAGTCCTGAATATTAACCAGCAGGAGACAGATCAATAGGTGAGTCTCTCAGTGCAAACTGCAGTCATGATATGCATCTATAATTTATAGTACAATCTTGTAAACTAGATACGTTACAGCAGAAGCCGTCGGGCTCGGTGTATTTACAGCTCCAGGATACCTGGCAAGCATTAAAAGGAAACGGTCTCCATTGTCTCCACTCGGCAGAGGTTTGCCGATCCCTTCCCACGGTGGTCCCCGAGGACACGGCACTGCTGGGATGCTCCTGCACCCCCAGGAGCTGCTCCAGTGTTTGCCAAGTACCCCCGAGGAGGTCAAGGAGCAGCTGGGGAAATGCCCCCATGGGCCAGATCCTGCCACAGGGCTGCCGGGAAGGGGGAACATCCCGGGAGATGATGGGTGTTTTAAGAAAATCCTCCAGGAAAATGATGCTCTGCTCCAGCTCCCTTCCCTCGTGCTGAATTACCCGGCCAGCATTGCTCATTAGCATGTAGCCCGATAATTACTCAGACAAATGTGTTTTTCCATCTGACTTCAAAAGCCTTTGGCTGCAAATCTTACTGATATCGCAGGAATGAAAGGCGTTGTTGTGGGGCTGATTTATGGTTTAAGTACCACTGTGCTCTTACCCACATTGATCGCATTTCCAAACACTGGTAATTTGTATTGTGGGGTCTTTTGAAGAACCAGCTCAGAAAATGAGGAAGCTTGTCATATACCAAAAACCCTGATCTCCAAACGTCTATAAAATCCATACTCTAAAAATTCTTATAAATATTTTCTCTAGCGTAGGAAATAACCGTAGGAAGTGATCTACTCTGTGCGTAGATATGCGCGCTTATTTACAAATGCCACATTTATTTTCTCAAACGTACAGTACTGCACGGGAGAGGACGCCTGCCTTGCCGGGGATGCTCATTTACCATCCGCCAGCACGCAAGGCTGACCTGGTCTTCTGTCTCTCCAAAGTAGAGAAAAGTCATTTACTGGCATCATGAAAACAGACTAAAAATAGCCGGTTTCTATGGCTACTGGGGCTGGGAGACTCCTGAGGAACATGTCTGGGTAGGTCCCTTCGTGATGAAATCCAGACAGTGGGATAAAAGAAAAGGACAATAAAGAGAGGTTTAATGCTTTGATCCTTGTTAGGCAACATTAGGGAGATGCTGCAAGGACGGTTCTGTGCCTTTCCCTCTGCTTGGTCGTTGCACACTTCTGCAGGGATCGATATAGGTTTATTAGGGGGGAATTAGGCAAATTTATTGGATTGAGCAAAATCCCAAAGCAAACACTTAAATTTAAGCAGGGCTTTGTTGAGTCAGGGCTTCCTTAGTGCGTGCCCCCTGTAAGCCTGTCTTTGCCTGCTTGTGCTTGTTGTTTACGTGCTTTTGCATAGGGATGGGGCTGAGACACATCTAGGAGAAACCTGCATGGTGGGGTCCAGTCCAAGCTCATTTCTGTATAAATAATATTTTTGTAGACATCTCAGTATATAGACTGTCTCTCTGGATTTATACTGGCATAAAACAAACGTCGAATTTGACCCGTATCTTTACACTTGTAATAAACTCCTGAGCAGTGATTAATCCCTAGAGGTTTAAGTCCACGAGTGCACTACTTGCGTGGTCACCACGTGTTACAGGGGGACTGTGCAAAAACAAAGTTACATTCAAGAAATGCGCTTTGTGTTTCACCGACTTTCTTTTTTTTGTCCCAAAGATAAATCCAAAGGTCCTCGCCAAGGACAGCGCTGGGGCTGCAAACCCTGAATTCAGGAGGCTGTGCTGATGTGCAAAAATAGGAACAGAACAAGATCAGCATTTTCCCAAAACAACGTGAGCTTCCCGGTGCCCACCTGGAGCTGCCTGAAACTCTGTACTTTGTCCTCAGAGTAACATGCTGAAAAATGTGGTGTTTTGGGGCAGCCACAAAGACCAGTTGTTTTTTGAACTATGGGAAGACAGATGCACGGGGAGGCGAGCAGGCACGGGCTGGGAGGATGGAGCCCAACCACGAACTGGAGATTTTATCAGGCTGCCTGAGATATTTCTCCGCGCAATCCCCCAGCGCTGGCTAGCAGGAGGGCAGCGGGTCACCCCGGGAACGTCGAGCAGCTGGAAGAAAATCCTGCCTGTGCGAGGGAGGGAGGATGGCTTTGACCAGGTGATTTCTGAAAAAAAAGAGGCATTTTTCTCTTCGTTACACCCTGCGATGCAGAAACTGCCCTGCCTGTAGCAAACACAGCTCTTGTCTTAAATCCAATGCGCTATGTCAAGCTGATGCTCGCAGGGTGTTTGGGTGGAAGCCGTCTGTCCTGCTGCAGAGCATCTGCCTCAGGATCACCGGGGTTATTCCCTGGTCCTTTTTCATATCCCCAGCAAAACCTTTAAGAACATGTAACAAGACAAGAGTTCAAGCTGCAGCTTTTTTTCTTGGCTTCCCTCCTATAATTTGTGTGTGTACCCTTCCAGCTCACTGCACAAATATTTCTTTATCCCAAATCGGCGCAGCACAAGCTCCCCTGGCAGGACCACCTCCGTCACCAGCCCGTCTGCCGATGGAGGCTGCACCCCTCGCCCCCGCACACACACACGTTTTGGTCCCCAACCCGGCTATTGTCATGCAAATAAACATCTGTAGGCTCCCTTGCTCCCAAGTAAGGGAATATTTACAAAGGGGCTACACTGCCTATCTTGGAAGTGAGCCTGAGGCGATGCTTTGGTTATTTTGATCATTAAAACTGATTTTTCCTGACACTCCAGCATCAGCTCCAGACCCTGAACCCTTGGTACGGGCAGCTCCTCATTTCAGACGATGTTACTTCTCCATCCACAGAGCTCGTGCAGGGGTGCCGCTGGCTGCTGCCGGCTTCGCTCCAGCCCTTTGGCACTGGAGGAAAAGTCGGGGCACGCGGGAAGGGGCCGAGCCGTGGACCGAGCCCCCTCCAAAACCCCGGTGGGGACCTGGCCGGGGCAGGCACTGGCTGCAGCCCGTGGAGAGAGGGGCCTCCCTCCTCCGTGAATCCCACTGTCTGCTTCGAGGGAAGTTGGATGCTTTCCTTAGTGTAATAGGATTAAAGAAGGATTATTGCTGGTGGGAACAAATGCATCTTTTGGCAGCACGGCTTCTCCTCTTCCTGAGGAGGGATGGAGGTGGAGGGTCTCTCCATAAACCCTGGGAACCCACAGTACAGCTAAGGCTCGTGTTGTAACGGGGGATTTGCAGGGAGCTCAGCTGTACCCTGAGCCAGCTCTGTAATGGAGAGGAGAAGTTACATCTCGCCCACTTCTGCTGCACCCTTTTCCCCAAGGATGCCTGCGAGCAGCCGGGACACGGGCGATTTTGCAGCCTCAGCTTCAGGCTCACTGCTCAGCCGTGGGTCCCTGCACCTCCCTTCCTCTCTCCAGAGGATGGGAAAGCCTTGGAAGAGCACTTGGAAAAGCACTGGACGGACAGCTCCAGTTTACAACTCGTTGCCACCCATACTAGTAAGATTTATCTACTACAGTATGGCTCAGGTGCAGTTGCTTCTGGAGTGGAGAAGCGAAAGCAGGGTGGAAGAATCAAAGGCAGAGTGTCTGAACTTGGGAGGGCAAGAGGAAATCCTGAACAATAAGCAAACTCTTAGTTTATAAAAATGCCAGGGGTTGTGCAAATGTGAAAGAGAGAGAGACAGCGAGAGAGTGTTTGTACTGTGACAAGAGCTGTCAACTTCCCAGGCTTCGCGGTCTCAGAAGCATACGCTGTCCTATTAAAATGCTGCCACTGGAAAGAGAGGAAAAAAACCCTGTTTGCTTTTGCCCACTGCAAATTTGTCAGTGGAAGCTGGCTGGGCACCTCAGAGGGACGAGCGGCACGGGGCTCAGCTCTTGGCAGGTTTGCTACAGAAAAGCGCCAGGCTGGAGTCTGGTGGGAAACAATGTGCAGATGAAAGGACCTTCAGCCATAAATCTAGAGGTCAAGTCATTATGATGGGGGAATCAAAAAGCACCACAAGGCATTTATGAACACAATAGAGGTCAATCCAGGAGCAAACCATTTTGCTCGGAGCCATGGTGGAAAACATATTGTTGCTTTGAGAGCTACATCCATCCAGGGAGGTGGGAAGTTGTCTTTAAAAATAACTGTAGCTCAAGCGCTTTAACATTCATACTGCACTTGGTTCATTTATTCTGTTTTCAAATGAACATATAATAGGTGTGGGTGAGTGTCTGCCTGTCTCAATTGTACGTGCTACATTCATTAAATACCTGGCTTGGGAACCCCTCACTGGAGACAGGAATATTCAAGACACAGGGAAAACCTGACCAGGCACAGAGCTGCCGCACACACACACAGAGCGTGCGCTGTGCGTGCATAACGTGTGCGTAGCACGAGCACCGTGTGTGCACCGCGTACAGTGTGCGCACAGTGTGTGCACAGCGCGCTGCGTGTGCATCACGTACAACGTACGCACGGCATGCACAACGTGAGCACGATGTGTTTCCAGCAGAGCTCCCAGTTCATCCCAGACCAGCCTGGGGGACTCCCACCACGACCGGGAGCCCCTGGAGCACCATCCCGTCATGCACCAACCTCATCTCCAGGGCTGCTCTCAGCGCAACGCTGAGCGTCCTCCTAGACACGAAATCTCGGGGTGGCCGTTAGCGACACATCTTTAGCTGCCAAACCATGATGGATTTATAATCCAAGAGGTTTAGCAGCGAAGGTTACACAGTACTGAACTGGGCCAACCCCCCTCAACCCCACAGTAATAATTCAGCTTTTGTAAAGCCTGACTGAGCGAAACTGCCCATGATTTTCCCCAAACCTCTGTTTTTGACGGTCTCCCTGGAGCATGAGCCCGCTGCCCGAACAGCCCCAGCTCCCCACGCTGCACTCACAAGGGTGATCCCTGCTCAGATCGTCATTACCAGGGACCCAACTTGTGTCCCCCCAGGAATGGGGCACCATCAACCAAGCCGAAACGCTGGTGAATCGGCATTACCCTCCGCTACCCTCGGTGCCTCAGTGAAGCAGCTCCTCCTGCTCTGCCTAAGTAAAAGGTTGCTGCAGCCCCAGAGGTCCCAGAGGAGACATTACAGCCAGTACTAACCACAGTATTTTCCACAATCTGTGCGTGCCAGGCTGAAACCTGCTGAGCTCGATGGTGACAAATGACAGGGAAGCCGGACCGTTCTCCTGGCTGGTCCCTCGCGGGGCACCTCACGTGCCACCGCGTGCCCTCTCCTGTGCCGAAACCCGGAGCCCAGCTGGGAAATACCCGACTGGGAACAATCGCCCAGGGACTGCGCCGCTGGATCCCACAGCTCACAGCCCTTGGGCTTAAAGAGGGGAAAAAGCAAAGTACCCCGAGCCTCCCGACCCCGGGGACTGACACGCAGAGACCACACGCAGTCCAGGCCCCCGTGCCCGGTCCCGGCTGGCTGCCGCCTCCGAGCTGGCTCCGAGCAGCGCATCCCACACCAGTCAGCTGCTTCCCACCACAGCCCAGACAACAGGCGCCCAGCAGAGAGGATTTAAAGCTCCTCAGCTGCACCTTGTGTTATTGGTGCTCCTGGCCAGGCTCAGGTTTTTGTGCTAAATCCTTTGGATAAGAAAATAAAATAATAGCCGTGTTGGTTCTGGATGTTGGCTGAGCCAACAAATCTCCTCCGATGGGGAGCTGTCAGTGGCAGATACAGCTCTGTTTGCCGAGTGCAAATTTGGTCTGGGAGCACTGGGCAAACCCTGGAAAGGTCAAGCCAGTTAATCACAGGGGGAGGATTTGTTCTCCGAGTGTGCTCATCCGCTCTGGTGGGGGCTCCTCGGGGGTGTCAATCCGCTCAAGTCAATACCCCCCCGTGATGACAGGCATCGGGCATAGCTGCCCCAGAGCATTTACCCTTTCCTAGGGGCTGTCCCTGCTGCTCTCCAGCACGTCTTGCAAACGGGAGCACTGGGGCCATTGCAGCCGCTGGGGCCTGAAATGAGATCTCGAATGCTGGGTACATTCAGGGACGGGGAACCGGGCACCGAGATCCAAGCAGCGGTCCCCAAACCCCGGGGGGACCCTGGCTCACCAACACTCGCCAGCTTTCCAGCGCACAGAGCCTGGGGCTGTTTGGAGGGTATCTGAGCAGGGATGTCTGCCTGAAACGCCTCCGGGAAGGCACAGCACGCAGGGAGCTCCCATATGGCTTCAGCGGTGGGTGGGAAGGATGGACAGGCGGGGTGGGAGAGAGGGGTACCACCATGGGAGGAGGCAGTGGCAGGAGCAGGACTAACCCTGGGGGCAAGCGGCTCCTGCCTGGCAGCCCCGGGCATTGCTTTTTGCCCCAGGCTCAGGAGGTCTCCATATGGAGAAGGGAAGTGCAGTATGGAAGAATTTAAGGATTTCTGCTCTGGAGGACATGTTTATGCTAGAAGTATCCCTGGAGTGAATCTCAGGTGCCCTGAGCTTAGGGATTTTGGCCCGTTTGCCAAACAAGAACAACCTCCCACTGAGCCTACAAGGCTCAGGTGGGTGTGCAGGGGGTGGGGGTCCCGTGGCACGAGAGCTCCCGGCCCGCACCGGTCACACAGGGAACAGTGTCCGAGCAGGGTCGATGTGTCTGGTGCCTCCAAAACGCTCTGGTGTGCTGCACCCACGGGACCAGGCAGGGCAGACTCATGGAGAATGGCTTCTTGGAGTCACAGACATCAGCTTGAGATAGACTTTGTAAAAAAACCAAACCCAAAACCAGCTTGGTTTTGACATTCACCCAATTCTGCAGCAGCAGGACAACTTACCAGCCAGGGGCCAGCCTCTCCGGCACTATGACTCCAGGAAGGACAAGATCTGGCCCCGGCTTTTGAAAACCCCTCCAGGTCTGTCCGTTGAGACTTGTTGGAGCAAGGGCAGGTCAGCTAACTCAGGAGGGAAATCTCTACCCCGCTGGGACGCAGGGTCCCTCCGACACTGACTGTTCGGGTGCCGAGGGCTCAGCGCCCGGCCAGGCTGGGGGTCCGGGCAGAATTGCTGCAGCACCTGGATAACGTCCACAGCATCTGCTTCTGCCTCTCGGCAAGGTCATTCCCATGCTTCAGATCTCCCCCGGTCACGCAAGTATCTGGGAAGAGGGAGGGGAGAGAAAAATGAAAGAAGCTGCAGGATAAGTGTGTTAGAGCAGATTAACCAGCTCCCCCTGCACTGTCCCCAGCCCACTGCTGCTATCGATGAGCAAAACCACTGCTCAGCCCCGGGCTCCCCTTCCCCAAGCACCATCCCAGGCACATCAGCTCGGCCGAACAGCCCCCCAGCCCCCTGAGACACCCCGAGACAGTGCAGGCAGAGGGTGATGCTGGTCCTTGGAGAAGAGAGAAGAAAGGAGGCAGCAAATGTCCCCCCAGCAGTCCCGGCGTACCGAGGGGAAGGGGACGGGGTCCTGAGGTATGGCTCGGCAGGGCACGAGTCTGCTCCTCACACTGCTGTCTCCTGCTCTGCGCTGGACTCTTCTTTCTTCCTCTTCATCTTGCAGAAGCCATGGAGCCCGCAGAAGCAAGCAAAGGTGAACTGGGGCATCACCTGGAGCAGGAGAGGTGTGGGAGCACCGCCGGGAGACCTGGATGGGGACAGGGAGAGGAGTCAGGGCAGCTCCTGCAGATGCACAGGGGATGCACAGGCAGGATGGAGGGCGTAGGACAGCTCCCCAAAATCACAAAACTGGAACATCACCCTGCACCGGCACACATCTCCCTTCCCCCTCCTTCCCCGCACCCGAAGCCCCCAGCCACGCACTCCCAAATTCCCCACCCAGCAAAAGATGAGGAGATTAAAACTCCCCCCCGCCCAGCCCCTCTCCTCAAAAGCAGGGAACAATCGGGACAGACGTGGGGACAGCTTGCAGCGCCTAATGCATATTCGAGGGCCGGGGAGGTGAGGTGCCCTGGGAGCGCCCCGGCACAGGGGCAGCACCAGCGGTTACGGCACAATGAGGCACAGCTGAGAGCGGAGTTCACTCTCTTTGTGTCCGTTTTCAACGGATAAAATAATGCCCCAAAGCACAGCCCACATTACGGCCCAACAGCTGCAAAATGTAATTATGCAAATGAATGCTGGTGGGTTTTTTTTTAAATAAATAACAAATATGCACAGAAATACTATCTGAAACAAAACCTTCATTTTATCCCTACTTTAGCTTTTGTACAGTTTGCAGATGACTAGCTCTAATTCTGCCCCAGAAGAGGCAGTGCCAGTGCTCAAAGCGAGCCGTGCTCAACCCACACGGCGCTGCACTGCCCAGCAAGGCTCATCCTCGCCACCACGACCGTGCCATCCTCCCGCCCCGCGGAGAGCAGAGGGACCACGGCACCCACAGCACGGTCACTGCCGGGGGCTCCCTGCAGAGCCTTCGGACAAGGAACATCTTGGGGCCTCGGTTTACCCATCTGTGAAATGGGCGCGATGTTCAAGCTGCCTGAGGACTAGGTGGAAATCTCGCTGTAGGAGGTAGTGTCACCTCCTGAGGCTCACAGCCACTGACAGTAGTGAGCAAAAAGTGACCTCCCCGACAGCCGGGCACTGCTGAGAGCCCCCAGCCCACTGCCTGCAGCCTGCAACCCAGGCAGAGTTTGCAGCAGCCCTAATTCACAGCAGGGACAGCTGGGAGAAAATTAACCATGGGGGAAAAAAGCCAAAACAGGTGGGGCCCATGGCCCCCCATTTCTACATGCTCTTCACCAGCGGTGATGTTGCAGGCGGGTGATGCCACGTCCCTGCCTTCCCACTTTCTCCCTTTCCAAGGGGCCCAGCTGCAGCACAAAGCGAACGGCAGCAGAGAGAGGCATGCCATTTAATTCACTTCTGCCGCTGCCCCCCCTCCCCAGCCATCTGGGTACCTGTCTAGTAGCTCCCAAATTAAATAAGGCTACCTCTGGAGCTCACAAATAATGACAACAGGCTCTTTAATGAGTCTCCCGTTCTGAATGGCTTCTCAGCATAGCGGCAGGTCTCCGCGTCTCTCTTTGTGCTGCTGCTTTTTGTTACCAGCCTGAGAATGGGATTTTGGAGGGAATGGCTGGTGCGGAGGGGCTGCACGGGGGCCAGCCCGCTGGGGTTGGGGGGGGGCACTCACCTCCCAGCCCCTGCGCCCTCCCGGCTTTGCACAGCTTCAGCAGGGAAGGGACAACGGGAAGGGAGAAGAAGGCTCTGGGAGCCGGCACCCCGGTTTGGCACATTGATCCGGCACTGCCAAACCCAGATTTGGCAAACACCTTCCTCGCCCCGTGCTGGTCCCCGCTGTTTACCACTTTCCTAGTAACCAGGCAAACACTGCCCCAGACCTCCCAGGCAGCCTCGGCTGAGCAGCTTTCGGTCCCCGTGGGTGCCCATCGCCGCTGCCCCGTGCCACCCCGCGTTCCCCCCTGCTCCGTGCCCGTCCCGGCCATCCCCCCTTGCAGACACAAAGCCGCCCCGAGAGCCTGGGCGGTCCGGCTGGGACCCCAGCGTCCATTAGGGAGCTATTGATATATTTAGAGGAGCTTGTAACGTGGAGGCTTTTCAGGCTGACCCTCTGCCTCCCATTCAGGCAGCAGACAATGATGAATGAGCCCCGGAGAATAGAGGCAGCCCAGCTGAGGCTGACGCTCCTGTTCTTCTTGAAAAGGTAGAAAAAGGATCCTGAAGGAGCAAGGAATAATTAAAAAATAAATGAACTGGCTTGGGTAGTGATGACAGAAGCCCCGCTTGATTTGCAAGGGTTGGGCATGCTTCACAGACCCATGCTGCCCTTTCTATTCAAGGGAGAAGATCCTTTGGATAAAACTCCACTGCGGCAGAGAAAATGCGAGGAGCATTAAAAATGTAAAGCTAGAGAATTCTCTTTAGTCAACTGCATAACCCCAGGCCGTGTTTGTCACTGTCACAGTGATGAATTGGGAGCTGTCTGAAATCAGCATGCTCACTTTAATAATGTCACTTTCCCTGAGCCCTAAAAAATGCCTTTCTGAACCAGCTGGACAGAGCCCATTCCTTAGCCCAGCAATTACCCATTTCCCTGGGCTCCGCTGGGCAGCCGGGCAGCTCTCAGCAGCACGGCCGGCAGCTGAAATGGGACAGCTTCGGGAGAAGATGTCCTGGGCAGGGAGAGCCAGGGATGCAGGCAGGGGTGCAGGCAGGGGTGCAGGCAGGGATGCAGGCAAGACTCGGCACAGCCTTGCTGCGGGGATGGGCTGGGGCTGCCAGGTGACACCGGTGGCTGCCGGACCCAGGGAAGGGGTGCTGAGCCACTGGGATCTTTCGTTTCGGCTGATTTCCTTACTCTGCCTCAGCTTTTCTATTTCTGAGAAACGTTGTTGAATTAACTTTCAGCTACTTGGTTGGAAAAAACAACATTAAGTTTTGCATTTTAAACCCTGAATTTCAAAGCTGCCTTTTGCCGCCAGCGTGTCGGTTTTTTCCTGGGAAATGAGATCATTTGCAATGGAAATTGGTCCCATATTTTTGCAGGGAACCGACTGGAATTAAATCATTTGCAATGAAATGTAGAAAAGTTCCCAGAAATTTCATTTCATTTGCCTTTCATGATAGCTAGTCCGTCCACCTCTGCAGCCAAGATTTTCAGGAGTGGCTGATGATTTGGGGATCACCAGCCTGGTTTTCTAAAATCCGCTGAGCAGACACGGAAAAGTCCCCGGAGAAGCACCTGGGGTGGCAGCCCTGTGCTCTCAGGACTTGCAGAGACTTTCCTTTGTAGCACGGCAGCCCTGTGTGATGCAGACGCTCCCTGCACGGAGGGAGCCTTGCCTGGCACTTTCGGTCCTTTCTTTTCCAAGCATCAGAGGTTCAGGTCCCACATCCCTGGGGCTCGCTGCTGAGGCAGCCTGTCCCTGTGGGGACACAACCCCTTTCCCACACTCCCTATCCTCCTCTTCCTCACAGCCACAGGATCCATCCAATTTAGCTATTTTTCAGCCAAGCTTTCAAAACCATTATTTCCTAGGGTTGCTTATTTCTTACTCCCCCCCCCCCCCCGCCCCCAAACCTTGGACATCTCGCTGCTTACAACCAGACCTAAGATAAAACCAGCTTCAAAGCAGTTTCTATAATGAGCAGCAGTGCATTAGAATCCCAACAACAGAGGAGACGAGACCGGGATAAAACTAACCTGAAAAGAAGCACCATCCCTTTAAGGAGAGATAATGAACGGAGAAGCTGTTGCTTGGCATGTTTGCAGAGAATCGCTAATTAAAACATCGCTTCTGTAAAGTATGCTGATCCCATTGATTCTTCCCCCCACACAGTTAATTTGCTGCTAGGAAGGCAAAGTCGCAAGGGTCCTCATTATAAAAATTTCACTGGCTGCAGCTAATGGTTGTAATTAATAGGTGCAATAAATTTCAAATGGGCAGCCAGGGTGTTCATTAGCTGTGGGCTGACTCAGCACGGTGGCCTCACCAGTTACTAAATAACCCATTTCCAAGCAGACGGGAGGAGGAAGGTGCTCTGTGGCACAACCGGCGCATCCGTAATTCCCCGCCGAGAGCAGAGCTGAATAAATAATTCCCAGCAAGTCCCGGATTTGTCTCTTTTTGTCTCGGTGGTGGATTGTCCGTGCAACCCTCCTCCAGCTCTCGGCCAGCTAACTGGGGGCAGGTTTTCTCAAAAGTGCTGGTGCAGCCAAGTGACCTGGATTTCGTGTGGGATCAGCACTCGAGGAACTGAACTCTCTGATGCAAAGGCCAGGTAAATAAATACCCAACGATAATATCACGTAGCCAGGCACAAATCAAACCCCGGGGAAGCTGTTCATGCAAAGCACAGACCCACACGTGCCCACGCAGCCAGCAGGTCTGCCTGTTGGAGATGTGGGCTGCAGCGTGATTTTTAATGCCCCGCTCTTCCTCTGGGCATCCTGCGCGAGGGCTGAGCTTTAAAATCTCCCTGGGCTCCCGCTGAGCATCATCCCCTCCGTAGGAGGTCCCAGTGCCGCAGCCCCGTGTGTGCACCAATGCTCCCGGGGGGCCGGGTGCTGCCGGCGAGGCGCTGGGCGTCCCGCTGCGTCCCGTTAGGGCTGGGTGCCGTCACAGCTTTGATTAAAAACCACAGCTTTTGAGTTCATTATCATCTGGCGGTAATTAAAATATTAATAATTGGCACTCTTTCCCCGAGATATCTCCTGGGACCAGCATCCACGGGGTCGGGCGACCCAGCAAGAAGCCAGTGCTGCTTCTGCTGCTCTTCCAGAGCATCATCAACGCTGCATGGAGGCAAATCCCATCCCAAGCCCCCCAGGCGGGCAGCAGCGGGCAGGGCCCTCAGCCCATGCGTCGTGATGTGGGAAGAAACCCCCGTTGGCCCTGGGCGGTATTGGGGAGCTGGTGGCCTGTGACCTCGCATGCCTGAAGCCAAAATTTACGGCTGCTGCCACGGCAGCACGAAGCCTCTGTGTCGGGGCACGCGGCTGCGATTTCCCTCCCTGCAGGGCAGCGCAGGACAAGCCCGTACCTCACCCACCGGCAGCTTCGGGATACGGGAGCTCCACACCCAGCTCCCGGAGGATGCCGGGGACGACGGATGCCTCACTCAAAAATGGCAGTTATTATCTGTAATTAGCTGCTTGTCCTGCTCTGCACATTCACTCCCTGGAGCTCAGGATGGACCGGGGACTGCTGGAGGGGTCCGACTGCTCCGGCATCTTCCTTCGTCGGATGCTTTCGGAGATGGAGCTGCCCAGGGCACCTTTGCAGCGGCTCTTCCTCAAGCTCGTTCCCTGGACCAGGGATGGGATATCGATCCTGCCTTTTTAAATATAGGTGTGTGCCTAAATTCTCAAAGATGCTTTGAAAATGCCAACCTGATCTGCTGTTTTATTTAATGCTGTCAATGTTTTATAAGCACGGCAGCTGAGGGTTTTTGCTTTGCCCAGCCCTGGACGTGAGCAGTAATTGCAGCCGCACGGGGCCGCGGGCAGAGGCTGCGCTAATTGAAAGGTGACTGGAGCTGCTGCTGAGAGGTGGATGCCAGACAAGCTGAGAGCTCACCTGGTGCTGGCAGCATCTCCTCTTCACGATGGACCTTTTCCAGGGGTCCCTGCCAATGCCTTCTGCACGGCAGGGCTTTCAACGAAACACTTGTCCCGTGTGTGTCTCCCCCCTCGCCTCCTGCAAGCCCCGGTCCGGTCTCCCCCTGAGGATCAAACAGACTGAAAACCACAAGTCAAACCTTGCTGCTTAAGCCCTTGTGCGTTGCCAGGGGGTACTGGAGCTGGACAAACAAGGGCAAGAAAGAAATTTGGCAGAAAGTCACCGGCCCTGGCTCCTGACCACCAGACACCCCGACCAACGTGCCCACTCGGTTTCCTCCCGTCCCGGCTGCTCTTGAACGCAGCACCGCAGAAACACAGTGGCTCGTGCTCCCTCCGTTTCTTCCCTGCTTCGTGTCTGCCTTGCTAAAAGAAAAATCAATAGCATAAAGGGTAGTGAGAGCAAGTCTCAGGGGTGGAGTATCTTGTCGGCATAGTGCAGACAGGCTGCCAATAATCCTGCTCTGAGCCGCTTTGCCCAACAGCCGCCGAAATATTAATGGGGGCTGCTGCCACTCCAGCGCAGGTGTTTGCATCCCTCCGCGGGCTCTTCACGACAGGCAATTGCCGCTCAGGGATGGGGTCTATACCCCTGCGCCAGCATCCGCAATAGCTCTTTCCCCCAGTGCTTGCAGGAATGCTTGTGGCGATGGCAGGGATTTTGCTGGGGGGCTCGGGGCTGTGCCCCCCTCGGGGATCTGCCGCAGCGCAGCACCCACGAACCCACCGGGACCATCCAGGGAGGATTTTGCTCATTACTTCCCCAGCACAACATTTTGGGTTGCAACAAAGCCAATGTCAAAAATGGGATTCCTGGGCTATTTTTGGTTCATTTGCCCTGCTCTCCCCTTCTTGGCAGTTAACGGCACCCTCATTCCCGGTTCCCCATCCCTGGCCTTGCGCCGGGTCCGGAGCAGCCCCGGGGCGGGAGCGGCGGGGCCAAGCCATGCGTGTCCGCCGCAGGGACGGGCCCTGCTCGGTGTGAATGGCTCGGGGCGGCCATTGTCATGGGTGAATTTTCTGAATGAGCAAATCCTCATTAAAAAATAATTAAAACAGCCTGGTGAGATTGGCTTAATTCCTTTCATTTTGACTGATGGTGTTTAGTTTTGATGATTTATGTGCCACAGTCTTGCCAGCTCTCATGCTTTCATTGTTGGAACTCATGGGATTTCATGATTTTCTTCCTTCCACACCTCCTTGAGTCATGGGATTACAGCTGAATCTCAGCTTTCATTTTTTTCAATGACTATTATTTTTAAAGATGCATTCCAGGCTGGTGAAATAAACTTGAAAGCCTGACACCTAATGACTCAAAGCTCAGGAAGTGAGGAAAAAAAAAAAAAAGAATAGAGAAACTGCTCGCTTCCTGCTTGGCGAGGGCGGTTTGTAACCCCCCACCGTTGTTCGGGTGCTGATGGTGTTTGGGTGACGGGGTCCGCGGTGGTGGGGACTGGGGGATCTGCAGCGGTTGGGTCAGCAGCAGCATCCTTCTCTCCCACTCCGTCCAGCCCAGCTCTGCTACGCCCGCAGACGTCGTCTTTGCACACTTAAAAAGTGCAACTTCGCCAAGTCCCGCTGTATAATTAAACCTGTCCTCCTCACATGCTCCCAGCCACTGCCTCCCCTCCAACGTCCTCGTGGCACCGGGCTGGCCGTGGCCTTGCGGGCGCTGATGGGACAGATCCTGCCTGGTGCAAACTGGGTGGTTCCAGGCTTTGCCACAACCCACCGAGTCTGCGGCATCCCTGGAAGGGGCACGGTGTGGTGGGGAGACGGGGCTGGAGGTGCCCGCGTTTTTCTCAGCCCCCTGCCCGGGGGAGCCGACAAACAGCAGAAAGGGCTCCTGCCATCACTTGGCAGCCGTTTCAGTGCCGGGTTAAGGCAACGGCCGCGGCCCTTGGAAATGCCCTTGGTCTCCGCCTGACGCTTTTGTTCTGTGGGGCTGCAGGTGGGGACGCTTTGAACCGTGTGAGAAAAGCTGGCTGCCAAAGAAAAGCCGCTCCCGCCGCCCTCGCAGCCCCCTTCGCCGGCACCCGGCGCCGCCGAGCGCCCTTTCAGCTCTGAATGGGGACGACGGCGCCTGAAAGGCCGTGCCCCCCGCCATCGCCGTCCCCCTTTGTCTCTCCCTCCGCTCGCCACCCCCTGCCCCATCCGTCTTGCTAAACCTCTAAGGCCCTGCAAGGCTTCAATGCCCCCTTTCACTTGTTATTTGTTACCAAATAAATATGGGTGATTAAAAAGGGATCAGGAGTCCGTGCGGTTTGCAGAGGTGCCTGGAAGGTGGAGTCCCTCCTCTGTGTAGCCCATGGCTTTTCGCCCTACATGAGTTAGGAAAAGCAATCACATAGGAATAAAAAGCCATAGACCACAGCAGAGGGCTTACCCAGGATAAGCCAGCAGTCTTTGGGGAAAGAAAAGGAAGAAGGGAAAGGAGGGGTAAAAAAAAAAAGGTAACCCTTCCGTCTAAGTTGTCCTCCCTCCCTGCGCCCAGCTGGGAGCACAACCCACTCCCTCCCTGCATGGGGACCCCAAAAATAGGGGAACCTGCCACCCAAAGCACCCCTCAGCACCACGGCATCGCGGGGTGGTTTCTCCTGGGTTACCCTCGGGTCAGGAAGGAGAGAGCCAAACCTGCCGTGCCTGTCCCCTCCGCGGTAACCTGCCAGCGCGGTGGCCTGACCCCGGGAGGAGGACCCGGCACCCTGCCTTTTCTGCTCCGAACGCCGTAATGAACTGTGGTTGCAGGGACAACCGTCTCTCGCAGCAGAGGTGATGCTTAAAAGACAACATGCCATAGCCTGAATCAATGGCAGCACGCCCAAGGAGCAGGCAATGAAATGGTTTATTTTCACTCTCCCAGTGTCCTGGCCACAGCTGCACCTTGGTATTCCCCATCACATCTTTTTGTGTCGCTTTTAAGGAACCCAATAAACCTTGAGTTATAAACCAGACAGTCGCTCTGGTTGCAAATGGAGCAGCACAAGTTTACGCCAGTAGATCAAGTGTCCCTTTCCATAGGGGACCACCTTGCTGTTTGGCAGTCGCTTCCCTTGCAGCAGCCCAGGACCCCGTAGGGTAAATCCCTTTTGCAAGCAAGGGGGGAAAGTGCTCACCTTGGGGTATGGCTGTACCCTGTCCTGTAGCTGTTTTGAAAATCTGACCCTTCGGGCCACCGAGGGACCTGCCCACAGTCACAGAGTGGCTCAGCGGCAGAACTGGGAAGCGAAAACCTTCCCTTGGCCCCGCTGCCCCCGCAGCTCACCTGGCTGCAGAGGCGGCGGATGCTCGGCGGCGAGAGGTGCATCCGACAGACCCGCCTTTGTCGGCTGAGACAAAGGGCTAAGGAAAGGTCTGGCTGCAAACCCGCCTCCCGCTCACTTCCCCCACTGCTGCCTTCCCCTGACGCCTTTTCGGGGGAGCCTCCGTCTCTGTACCCACAAAAAAGGCATCTCAGGACAAGGTGACGCCTTTCATGGGGAGCAGCTGCTCCAGCAGCTCCTCTGAGAGCCAGACACAGACCTTATTCTTTAGCAAAAGCCTCTGCACCTCCTCACACCTGGGGGAGCTCCTCCCGTGGCACCAAAACTGCCCAGGTTGTCCCTGGGAAAGCGCTGGCCTCTGCCTTTTTTCCCTTGCCCTGCCAGGACGCCGGCGTGTTCAGCAACAGTGACTGCTAATTGCCAGAAGCTGATGAGGTCAGCTCTGCTCTTGAGTCTAGGAAACTCCCTTTCTTGTTGCCCTAGCAAGAATCCTTGGGAAATTCAATGTTTTTAAAACTATACAGCAACCAGGTTTGGAAGTGGGAAGGATTTTGCACCCTGTGGTTCATAATAGCAGCGAACACGACTTTGACCTACAAACCAAACTTCTGAAGCACACGGGTAGCTCTGAACTGGCGTTTTCCCAAGGTCTTTCCTCTTTTAACTCCCATATATGAACGGCGAGTAAAAAACAGGCCACCATGTGCCCCCACCTTCTGACACAGTCATGCTCCCTTCCCAGCCCCGGTGCACCCCCGGGCAGCCCGACGCCCCGAGCTCTGCAGGAGCATCCTTTGGCCCCAGCATTACACCCTTGGGTGCAGGCATTGCGCTGGAGAGGTCTGCCGGCAAATACCCCGGCTCGTGCCCGTGGGTGCTGTGTGGACGCCAGGAGCCCCACGTGGGTCTCTGCTCCCTGGCTCCGGCACCAATCCACCCCCTGGTCCAAGGGGTGCACTAAAGAGACAGCCTTAATTTCATTGCGCATTGCACATTCGAGGGGTAAATCTGCCAAGCCGGACTTAACGGCTCTTTGGGATATGGCCCTGTGGCTCCACTTTGGTACCCAAGACCATCCCAAGGCGGTTGCACGCAATGCAGGGCAGCTCCAGTGCCAGGCTGCTCTCCCCAGCATTGGAGCATGAGGACACATGCCCATCCGAGAACCACCAGCCCCACGCCACACACCGCAGGGACGCGAGGACAGCCCGGAGCCGCCGGCCGAGCGCGGCTGACCTCACCTTTGGCAGCGTGGCATCCTCTCCGCGGGAAGGGCACCGTGCCAGCGGGCACGGGCCTTGGGATGGCAGCCGCCATGGCATCGCCCGCACCATCCTCTCCTCCCTGCGCCGCCCCTGGTCCCCGCCAGCAAAACCCGGGCATCGCAGGGATGCTCGGGGAAGCGGGTGCCCAGCGCTTCCCGGGGTGGTCGCCCTCCATCGCCTCCGAGTCCCGGCCGGCTACGGGGTGGGGGGTGTCTCATTTTTGAAGCCTCGACCCCTCCCTTGCCGGCTGCTCCCGCTGCCATCCCCAGCGCCCCGTCCCCACATCCCCGCCGAGCCTCGCTGCACGGTCGCATACTTGAAATGGTTGTGCACCGAGGGGCCGGGAGCAGAGGGAGGGAGCGGGGGGTCAGGTATTTCTCCATCCCTGGCTCCGGAGAGCCAGTAACAAAGGCGCTATTGAACTGCAGCCTCTCTGGTCTGTGAAGCAGAAACCTCTTGTATCTACTTCACTGCCTTTGATCTAACTCCCCCAGTGGGATGTATATTACTCATGTCCTGCTGCTCGGGTACTGCTGCCAGAGTGGGACGGGGGGGACAAGCCCCCGCTCGTCACCCCGGGTTTGGAAAGCGTCCTGCCGGCACCGGGCAGGGGCACCCGGCACCCGCCTCCGCTGCTGGCCTTCCCTACGGTCCCTCTGCCTCCCCACTCCGTCCCCCGACCCCGTCACCCTCCCAGACCCCAAACTTTGGGGGATACGTGCGGGTGCCCAGCGCTCAGCCGAGCATAGAGGCGGGAGGAGCAGGGCTCTGCGCCTCGCATTCCTCTTCTGTAATTAAAGCCGGTGTGCTGGGTGGAGGGGGAATTTCCCAAAGGGTTTTACTGGCGTCTGGACAAGGGTCAGACAATGAGAACATTTGACAGGGTGCCCAAATCCGCTGTATCTTGGATACGCTCAAAGCCTCCCCCGTGCTGTTCGTCCCAGGCGCTGGTTTGCAGGAGGTGGGGGCCGTTTGGGCAGGTTTGGCGGTGGGGAAGGCGGGTGGGAGCTTGGGCACTCTCTCATGATGTCCCCGCAGCCTTCGCCCCAGCCAGGGTGCCCCAAAAATGCAAAAGCTTGAGCAGCACCAGCGTGGTCCGAAACCACGTCCCCACTGGGATCCCCCGGAAAATCCTAGGTAAAAGCATCAAATGCACCTTAGGGACTGACGATACTTAAAGCGGTGCTTTAAAAAGTGCTTTGCTGCCTTCAGCAAGCTACCTGCCTCGCTCCTCGGGGAGCCAGGGGCACTGGGGGCTTAGCCTGGTTTCACCAGTCCCAGGGGGCCACTGGGATGCTGTGACAACCTGGCTGGAAACCATCCCAGCTACCCAAAAGCACTTGAGTGCTTTTGAAAATCTTATTCTTCTGCCTTTCTAGCTGGTTTGGAGAAAACCCTGCGCCTGGCAGCTCCCAGGAGCATCCATGTGTGGGCATCGCTTTTGGAGCAGGCAGACCCCTGGGGTGCCCGCATGACAGTACCCAAAGTGAGAGTACACAAAATTACAGCACAAGAGGAAGCCTCCCCGGAGCCAAGGGCTCTCAGTGCTGCTTCGCCTTCTCCCAGGGCTCATCCCCTCTTTCCCCAGCTCCCTGCCCGTGTCTCAGGTGCGGGGAGAGCTGAGACCTTCAGAGAGCCTCTCCAGGGCTGCGGCAAGATGGAGAGAAATAATACATACCCGACAACTGAAACAGAAAGGACGGATGGACAGATGGATGGACAGATGGATAGATACTCAAGAACGGAGACTGACCAAGCTGGGTACACCTAAAGGATTCTGTTTTCCACGGAGATCCATACTAGTTGCATCCCAAGAAGGTGCAATCAGCCTTTCTTTTAGGCGATCGTCTGCAGTTCCCCCCTCCCCGGCGCCTCTCTGCCCAGCTGAGGGTTGGCTCGTGCCCCAGGGTAGGGCATGAGGGACCCAACTCTTGTTTAGTTTTGAAACACCAACAATTAGAACTTGGGGAGCAGTTGAAGTCAGAATTGGGCAACGATCCATTTTCAAGCTGTCTTGACAACTGGCTCCAGCACAGCAAGTTTAGATCTACTAATCACATTTATAAGGCGCCCAGGATCATCAATTGGGTATTCGGAGAATATTTGTCATTGTAACAATGTCATTTCCCAGCCTTCAGCATGCATTACCTTGTCCTCCAAGTCATTATGGTTGGACTTTTTGGCTTTATGGAAACATCTACTTGGGGAAGAGGAGGCTCAAAAGCATTTGTTGTATCGGTGCCTTGTACAGCTAAAAGTGCACACTGTCTGTCACTTGTACGTCCCATGGATAGGGTAATACTGGAGTTATTTATGGATTTTAATCAGCTTTCTCATCAACTGATTTTGTATTGATAGCTGCTTTAACAAAACAGATATAACCCAAATCTTTCCAGAATGCTATATAAATCCCCCAACTCTTACAGGCAATAAAAAGGGAGGCCAGGTAAGCTGCGCGACACCCCAGATCACGCTGTGCATCCTTAATGGTGAGCTCAGGAAAGCAACACAGATCTGCTTCCCTGTCGCTCCCCAAAGCAGGCATCTGACGATGAGACCACGCTGTCTACAACACCGTATCAAGACATGCCGGAGAGATGTGTTCAACAAATCCATGTTTGCAGCAACAACAGCAATCGCAGCCTGGGCACAGCAGCTGCCGCTCGGCTGCGAGTGCTGCAGCATTGCATTCGGGAGGGAGCAGACGGAGCCCAGGCTCCCTTCACGGGATGCGCTGGCAGCCACAGAAAATCCACAGGCTCAGGAAGGGCCAAAATAGTCCCAATTTTGCAGGTGCGCATGCAGTCACACGTTCCTTCCAAAATGCAGAATACAGCATAAAACTGGTCTGAGTTGTTTTAAGGAGAGAAAAGAAATCCCTTCATTTTCTGGCTACTTTTGCACTTTGATTTACGCCCATAGGGGATGCTCAGCCCACCCCTCTCCAGAACAGCAGACGTTGCTCATGCGGCCTCTCCCGACATCCCAGCAGCCCATGAGATGTGTTTTCCCCTCCCAGCAGGTACCAGTGCTCCAGGGCCTGGCTTTCCCTAACTCAGGGACCTGTGTAGGGAAACTGGGGCTGGCGAGGTGCCGAGGGGTTCAGGGCATGCAGAATTGGGCTCCGGCTGCCCCGGCACAGCTCAGCCCTGCACCGGGCTCCCACAGGACTGGCTTTTCCCTGGGTGCCTGAGGTTGGTTTAGCAAGCAGAAATGTTCTCACTGGAACAGGCAAGTTTGAGCCAGGAGGAATATTTTGGAATTCCAGTTAGTTTGTACCAGTTGGATTTGGGTACAAAAACAGCCCTGAGAAGTTGCAACCTTTCTTTCCCACTTTCCCATTTGGAAAAGCATGCCACTTCCAGCTCTCCTTCGTTCTTACCAAAAATACTATTTTAGGTGGCTGGAAATGTAATGAAAGCTTTTTCTCTGGGTGAAACAAAACATTTTCCAACCCTACATGATTTTGTTGATCATCTTGCTGAAAAAATTCAGAATGAATTCATTTTGGTTTGACCCCTCGGTGCTGCCGTGCTCCACAAACCGACGAATCAGTCCTCAGCGGAGACCCTGCACCTGAACCGAGCTGCCCTTGGAGGGGCATGTCTGGCCATGGGACCCCAAAACCATTACTTGTGTGTGCCGGGTCACAGCCCCTACGATCCTGCCGAACCCCAAACCCCTCCGCTCTGCCTCTGCTCAGTCCCACTGCACACCGTGGAGCATTGCTGTTTCCTCCGGCTTTTTTTTCAAGGCGGACGGATGAGAGAGGCAGAGAGGGAAGGGACAAGATAATGACCCAGATCTGTTCCTGCAAACTAGCCATCAATTTGCCACGCAGCCCATTAAGAGAGGGCAAATGCAGCTCAGGAATCCAGGTAAGTCACTCGCTAACAAGATCCTCCCGGGCCTTTTAGCACATTCCTGGTCACAGATATTTCAGCTCCCGCAGCCCCAGCTGTAATTAAGTCTGGGCTGCGAGGCAGGAGACGCTGCAGTAGCCAGGGGGGAATTTGTCTAGATTTGCTGGAGGAGCACATGGGGCCAGTGAGAAATGGTCTTGCTGAGGTGGGGGCTGCAGCCCCGGCCGTCCCGTGCGGGGCAGGGGCTGGTCCCTCGCTCAGAAGCGTGCGAGGAGGACGAGCGCCGATCCCCTCGGATCTCCCGTAACTTGGGCTTGGTGATGGAGGGAGAGGGAAAGCGGCGGGCTGAAGGGGACGGTTCAGTGATCAGGAGCGACTAGAGCAGAGGGAACAAAGAGATGGAGGAATTAGAGGGGGAAGGCGAGGAAAGAGTCCTGTGGGGGTACAGGGGCGCTTCTTCCAGAGGTAGAAAGTGAAGGCAGGATAACCATCACCTCTGCACCAGCGTGGCCCCTTTGACCCCCCTGGGGAGACACTTCCCTGGGCTCAAACCTGCCTCAGGTGATGCCAGTGACTTCAGGGACATCGCCCTGGGCACAAAGCTTGGGAAGCAAAGAGATCAACCCATCTCCCATCATCATAAATCAGGGCTGAATCCACTAATGACAGGCGGTGCTGGGGGAAGCAGACCCGCTAAGGTGCCCTTCCCCTCCCCTCGCAGACCAGTCCCCAAACCCCCTTTGCACGTGGCTTCACCATCACAGGCACCACCTCAAACAGCTCCTGTAAAGCCACAGACCCGGCTCCCTCCTGGAGCAGGAGCAGAGACACCCGCCAGCGCTCTGCTGGAATTCACACCACGGCTTTGCACCATGTTTGAAGAGGGTTTAACCACCCATATCCACCGAGGCTCCTTTTCCACGCTGGCACAAACAAGAGAAATTGCAACCTCCTTTACAAACACCACTGCCCCACGCTGCGATCCCTGCACTCGTCCAGCAGCCGCACTGACCCCCCAGAGCACCCCCAGAGACTTAACCTGCACATGCAACGGAGGATTCCTGGCAGATATTCCCATCCAGGTTGTCCTGTGCAACCCTGTCTGGGACACTGGTGTGCTTCCCACTGGGGATTCCCCTCTGGATGCACGAGTGAGGGTGGTGGGGCAAGGAGAGGTGGCAGATGAAGGCAGGGATGCTGGCAGAGCTGTGGGGCTGGGGTGACCCTCCCAGCATGCCCCCATTGATCCTCCCCATTGCTGGCTAGAGAGGATTAGCCAGAGCTGGTGTGACTGGGATCAAAACGAGACGGGTTGATGGTCTACCCACGCGGGAGCTGCCATTGTGCACCTGCGCGTGTGCAAGGCAGGAGGGTGGTTAAGCCTCACGCAGCTGTTCACGCCTTCCTAGGGTTTGGTGGACCGTGTCTAGGCACCGAGAGGTCAAGCTTGCTCTTGCTTTGGGCTTTGCGGGGTCTCTGCTGTGGTCGTGCTGAGCTGGCAGCCCCAGAGGGAAGATCTCCTGAAAGCCGAATGCGGGCTGACCCCAGCTCACGGGCTGTCTGTCCTCTGCCGTCGTCGGCAGCTTGGTGCAACAGGCAGCGTGCAAGGGCAGTGCGCCCTGCGAGTAGGAAACGTGGGGCTGGAATAAGAGACAGCACATGGATTAGCCCCTGGAGAGGGAACAGGGGCATCCGTGCCTAGAGGCAGGTTTGCACGGCTTGAGTGGCAGGGTTTGGGAAGCATCGTGGATGCATCCTCTGTGTCCGGTCCAAGGCGATGCAGATGTGAGATATTTGTGTTTCGTCTGCTGCTGGCCCTGTTGTTCACTGTTACTAGTGATTTGTCGTGTTCTGCTGACAAGTTGTTGGGCTCTCGTGACATAAGGTGACACCTATTAGCATGAAGAGAAATTCTGGGGGAGAAAGTGTCTCTTTTCCACTTTGGAGACCTTTTCTCCATTGCTCACCCTGCTGGACAGGGAACCAGGGTCCCATTGCTCCCTCCCAAGGGACAGCCACACCTGGAGGGAAGACGAGCCTCATGGGGAGACCCATAAGCGCAGTGTGAGTGTGCCCCAAGCCCGTACCCGAGTCTGTTCCCTCTGCCTGGAACCATCCCAGCCCTGGTCCCACCCAGCCCTGCTGCTGAAGGTCTGCCACCTCTTCCTGGGGACACGCACACACCTGCAAAAACCAGGAGGGGACATCCTTTGGGTCCCCCCGGGCACCCCCAGCCCGCTCCTCGAAGTGGGGACTGGGGGGGCTCTGCCGCCTTCCCCTCTCCTCACTGTTGCTGAAGCTTCCAGCAGAGAAAAAATTATTATTCGCCTTAACAGGCTATCGCAGTCCAGACACACGAGTGCACCCAGGCACTTGCGCGCACACACACACACAGTCTCTGTACACGGGTACCCAAATCACTGCACAAGCCATTGGGAACTGTTTGGTCTCCCCAGACCCTGCCAGCCCTCAGGACCCCATCGCCGGAGTCCCTTTGGTTTCAGTATCCCAGCACGTCTGAAATAACAGCAGGAATCAAATGACACCACAATCAAGGCAATTCCTATCTCAAAGTAATTAATTTCCTTTTCCCTTGCTGACATCACTGTTCAGGTTAATACATGCACCACTTCCCTTATCTTTCTTTCGGATTACCTCATCGGAGAGAACCCGGAGAGCCTCCCTCTCCGCTGTGCCGAATACCAGCACTGGTGTTGGAGCTGCAAGTTTGCAGCCGGAGGAAGGATTGCTCAAATGCAGTTCCACCAGCACGCCCAGCTCTTCCGACGACACCGGCACTTCATGCTGTTTTCTTACAAGATTCAGTGATATTCGGCAAGGCACAAGCACTAACAAATCTGCTCTTCGCCCTTCAGTTCACACTCATCAGAAAGAAAAATACACTTCTGCACCAGGCAGAGTTTCTCTTTGCCTGCGATCAGGGGCCAATGCACAGATTTTATACACGTTACAAACAATGCAAAAGTGTTTGCACACACACACACAGCCGGTCCTACAAAAAGACCCCCACTTCACATGTGTGGTACTTGAGTAAGACAAAAAACTTATCACGTATGCACACAAACATATATTCATATACAGGAACACTCATATAAGTGCACACTTCATACTGAAATCCAACAGTTAAAGAGCTCACGTGTAATTTAGCTGATAAGTACGCTAACATGTGTTGCATGTAATTGTGTGTCAACATAAGTAATGTGAATACACGTGAATAGATATACATACATCTTCACAAACATTCATATAGTGATTAATTTTGACCAGTTGGTGATTATTCTCACCTAAAACAAAGAGAATTTAATTTCTTTGAGCTAATCACAGATACATCCACAATAATATAACCACCACAAGCAAATGCCACACATTAGCTACCACACAGCATGAACAGCGGTAAATATATATATTCACATACACGTACATAAACACATTTTCAACATACACAACAGAGATAAAGGACTTGAATTGCTTTGGGATGCTCATACGCAGACATTGCCCCCAGAGTTGAAGTCCCCGGGGGGAGCTGTACAGGTAATGCACGCACACAGGAGCCGATGGATGCAGGTGTCTGTGTGTGTGGTTTGCATGTGCTCATTACAAATGCCCATCGTACGCTGCCTGTGCACCCACTCCTATTCACTGCCTCGCTCTTGTCACACACACAACTCCTCCAGGCAAGACTTCAAACAAAGAAAGAAAGAGAAAAATGCTGTCTTACTTTTTTCCTCCTTTTTTTTTTTTTTCTCCTTTCTCCTCCCCGCCGCCTCAATCGCGGGACTTCAGCGGGACCGCAATTCTTTGGTGGTGATTATGAAAAGCAACTTCACAAACCGCCGAGCGCTGCACACAGCCGTGCGGAGGAGAAGAAGAGCTTTGCCAGCAGAGAAGAGAAGGAACAAAAGCCCAGCGATGCCAGAGCGGTGCTGAATAGGTGTCTTCCTAATTGTAAGGGGATTGTGTGGCTGTGTGTGGTTGCGGGGCGGGAGGAGGCGGGTGGAAGGGGCGATGGGAAGAGGCCTCCCTCCCACGCCGGCTGGGGACGGCCGCCCGCAACCCCAATCTGAGGTTAGTGCATAAATTATCTCCCGTCTCTCACGCTCTCCCCATTGGGTCGCCGAGCCGCGCGCACGTCTGCATCCCCGCTGCTCCGCTCCGCCGACAGCTTCCCATTCCCCGCAGAGCCCACCGCGGATGCCCGGTACCCATGGGGGCACGGTCCCCCCCCGCCTCCGCGTGCCCCCCACCCGGGGCAGGGATGCCGGCTTTCTCCATCTCGCCTCGCTCCCGTTTTCTCCCTTTCGGCTTTGTCTTCGGCCTCGTCTCCCAGCCAGGCAGACACAAAAGAGCCTCTGACCTGGGAGGAGAAATACCCTTTTCCAGAAAAAAAAAAAAAAACACCCGAGTGCTCCGGTGTGCGCTTTCAGCAGGCAGAGAAATTAAAAATAGCTGGTATAGCTTGAAATCGGAGGCAGTATTCCTTCCCTAATGAGTGTAATTAGCAGAGTGAGGATGGAAGCGTGTTTCCCTGGCTGTTCCCTGCATCTTTCCGTGTCTCCGAGCACCAGCCTGCCTGTGCTCTTCCATAGGCTTTTGGGAAACAGCATTTTTCCACTTCCAGGAGCTGCCGGGGCAGGAGCTAGCTGTGCTTGGATGCAGCTATCGACATGCATTTCAGCTGCCTTAAGCTCTCCCTCCAACTCCGTCTCAAAATAGAGGGGTTCAGACAGGATTAAATCCCCAAACACACATCCCGAGTCCTCTGGGGTTTGCAGAAGCAGAGACAAGTCGGATTTTGGACCTTTTTTTTTTTTCCCCCCTTGCTCGTTGCTATCCATCCACGTTAGCTCTCATAAATCCTGAGCTGTCAGTGTAACAACGGGTGATTCAGTGGGGATTTAGCCAGGCTTCAGACCCGTGGAGCGAACCAGATCCTCCTCCCGTGGCAGCGCCTGACCAAACATGAGCAGGGCATTACCTCACCCTGCGCCGGGTCCCCTCGTGTCGGGACGCGGGGCGTTGGGCTGATCTCCCGTGGGGAGCCGGGAGGTCCCTTGCGGGGTGTAAGGATGCTCTCTGCTCTCTGCCCTGTGGGTAGCCCCCTCAGCGACCCTGTAAATCCAAATTCTGCCCAGGATTCGTCTATCAAGCAATCAATTTTGGCTAAATCGGTCTAGGTGAAGGCAGCGAGCGCCTGCGATGGGATGAGGATGCAGCAGGGTCCACCCCGCGCATCCTTCCCCTGAACAGGGAAGGGGCAGCAGACGAAGGCCCCTGGGAGGGGATGTGTCGGCCAGCTCATTAACTGATGGGCCTAACGACCTGCTTGGCTGGCTTGTCCGCACAAGCCGGAGGAGGAGCAGGAGCATCCGGATGGGGAGACACGTTGGATCTGGGCACGGGGCTGCCCGAGCAGGCGGTCCAGCCGTGCCGCCGTGCTGCGGCAGGCCAGGAGCAGTTGGGGAGGGCTGCACCGTCTCTCAGCATCTGCTCAGCTCTGACATTGTGCTCACTTGGGCTTTTTTTTAATTGTCTTGATGTCCCTCATTTGCATAATCCCCATAATGCAGCGCAGCAGGACTTTTGCTCTGAGCTAATAAATAGATGACAAAAATAAATGTGTCATCTAAGATTTGCTTCCATTTCTTTCCTTTGTGAGCAAGCTATCACCAAGAAATGATGCTCGCGGGGTTGATCTCACAGGACCTGTCAGCCTGGCCTGCCATAAGCAGCGATGTTCGCTTTGCCCGTGGTATGCAACTTTGCCAGATGCTAGGCTGAAGTTGTGAGCTGGGAGCAGGAGAAAAAGGTGACTGCAAAATGCGGGACGTGCTCCTCACTGCCTGGGGTTTGCTCCCCATCGGCCCTCCAAAGCTCTTCCCCAAAAGTCATCTCAAAGGCGGGCTCATGAAGTGCCAGCGAAAGGACTGCAGACCACAAAAAGGTTCATCGTTGTGTTCATAGTGTGTTTGCATCCAGTAATAGCCAGGCAGGTATCTGGTATGCCTTATTTTTAGATGTATTTTCTTCAAAATTATGGGGCACCGTGGTTTCGTCTCCTCCCTAACACCGCGACCAGCACTCTGCTCATGGTGGACTTCCACTACTTATGAAATTAGTTCCCTTAGCTGAGAAAAACAGTAGTCACTCTGCCGTGAATATCCAAGGGGACTCATGAGGCTGAAAAGGTGCCACATGTTTGCTACAGGACGATTTCGCCCTTGGTTTTACAAGAACTTATTTATCACCTCAAAGAACTTGGCTTGGTGGTGCATGGGGCATTGATGGGAAAGCCAGAGATCCCACCCCAAACCAGCCTTAACAGGCTCAAAGTTTTAAAACAGAGGCTGCAATTATCGCTGGGGCTCTTCACTCCAGCACTGGGGGTTTTCCTAGGCTGGAGCTCAGCTGGAAGTGTGGGAGCTGCTGGGCTTCCCCCCCACATCAGGTCAGACCAGAGGATCCCTTCTGACCAGCGATGGGGTTTGGACCTGATGGAAGATAGCAATGAGACTCGTTAGGTTTCTGAAGATGTAGAAGAGATGGTTACTTTGCAGAGGGTGCTGGCAGCTCTGGAGATCGTATCTCGTGCATTACAGCAGTTGGTATTTTTTTTTTCTTCCCGCAGCCCTGTGATTCTGGAGGATTCTCAGCTCTTATATAAAAATGCTTTAGCATTTCCAACTGTGTTGTTTGCTGAGAAAAGCCTGAAAACATGAAGGGTAAAAGCTAGAAGAGAAATAAAGACCTGATAATGTATGAGCTTTCTTTTTTTTTCTTTTAAAACCCTGACCAATTTTAAATCATTTTTATGACTGTTCATAACTGCTTTCTGGCATGTGAATGCTTGAGCCTGGTGTTACCGTAAAGATGGATTCACAACCACTGGTCAGTGGAGGAAAAAGCACTGCCTGTGGTTTCCAAACTGCTCTGATCAGGCTGTGAAAGGAGCTCATCAACCTCATAGAGCTGCAATTAATTGATATTTGACAGGTCCTGGGATAAGGCTTTCGGCTCACACACAGGGTTTCCCAGCGGGGCAGCTCTGCGGAGGTCTCCCCCGTGTCGGAGGTGGGACGTGTTTGCAGCAAACTGGGCTGGAGGCCGCGATGCTGGGGGCTGCAGCCCTGAGGAGGAGACGCAAGTGCAGTTGGGCATTTGGGGGGGAAGAAAAGGCAGAGGGTGAGGAACAAGAGACAGGGAACCAAGGGGGAGGAGGAGGAGGGAGAGGTGAGCTGTGGTGTAAGGCTGGATCATGACTCTGGCTGTGGTGAGCCCCAGCAGGAGAGCTTTCCACCAAGCAGCCAAGATCTGCAACAAGTCTTCTCCCAGCTCGTCCCAGCAGTGCGGTCTGCATCCCTGATGGTCTGGACCAGGTTCAGTTGCCTCCCAGCCTGAGCACCAGGTCCCTGTGGTGGGGTGAGACAGTGGGGTGCTGGGACAAGGGTGGGCAGAGAGCCCTAAGGACGGAAAGAAGAAAAAGACAGCGAGAGAGGTGAAAACCAGATGAAGTACAGGAGCGAGGCATGGAGGACGGCGGACCATCCCTCCAGGATGCAGCGAATAATTTTCCCCTTCCCCAAAGCACCGCAGCGAGGGGACAGGATCATCTGTCTTCATTACATCACAAGAATAGGCTCTGTCAGGCTACACTGTAAAACTAATCAATATTCCCTGTGGCCTCGCTGGCCGCAGCTCCTGCCATGCCGGCACACTGGGGTCTGTGCTACACACAAGTGCTGGCACATTCGGGCACTGCTCCCTGGGCAGCACGGGTCCCCATGGTACTAGGGGCAAGGAGAGACACCCAGTTTTTGCCACACACTGTCCACACATGCTCGATGATTTTTTAAACAAGTTCACACTCTTATCTGGCTACCCAGGTATTTCATTTTCCCCTTGCCGTAATATCCTGACGCCTAGCTGCCTACTTTCTGTAGACAACTGAACAAACCGCCTGCAACAAAACCCCACAGAAGTGCATCTATTCAGGGAGCAAAAGTCACCAGGAAAGCCTTATTTGCCCCGTTGCAATCACACAACCCCACTCAGATTGCAAACATAACTCACATGCAGTGTCTTAGAGCCCGTGCACAGGGCAAGGCACTTCCCTCCGCAGGGATGCTCCTCTAGAGCAGAAGGAAGCGAAGGGTTGTGCTATGAATATTGCTCAGGTCCTCAAAGCAATTTGGACCAGCCTGGCCAAAGTGCTCAGCATCTGCCCTTGTGCCCAACGCACCCAGCCCTCGCACCCAGCCCAGCCATGCGTTGCTTTTCCCTGGTGCAAACTCCCAGCAGTCCCGAGGCAGCACTGGAAATGCTCCTTGTCTCATTGCTGCCTGGCCCTGCTCATTCCACACATACAGGGGCAAGGAGTTAATAAACCTAGGAAATAAAGGTCAAGATTCAATCATCGGGTGCTGCTAAGAGCAGAGCAAAGATGCTAAGGCTTTCAATTGTCCATGGTTGAAAAATGACGGAGGGATGCAGGGGACATGCCTGTGCGAGCAGAGCTGTTGGAAAGCGAGGCAGTGTGCGGTGCAGAGGGGTTAACCCGATCGGCGCTGCCTGGACTGGCTTCAGGGATCAGCCCTTCCCTGGAGAAGGTCCTGGCTGCACCTAGAGCTGGGGCTCAGCAGCATTCCCGCTGTCTGATTGCTCCCGAGAAACACCGGCGAGAAGACAGACCCCTGGGATGGGAGACCCTCAGGGCAGACAAGACCCTGACTGCCACATGGGTCTTCGGATTTTACTGGGGGATGCTGCAAGCTAACAGTAGTGGGGGTCCCTCGTTGGAGGTAACTGCCCAGCACCAGGCAGCCTGCACCGACTCATACCGGCCTCATACCAGGCATGGCCTCATCCATGCCCACCCTATGGACTGTTCCCGGAGCAGGAGCGGGGGTCCGGTGAGCTCCCTGTTCTGCACCGGGGAGCTTCGCCCCGGCTGTTTTCAAGGCAGCTTTCAAAGCAGTCGCTCCCGCCCCGTGCCTGGGCTCCTTCTGCAAGCAAAAGTCTCACCCAAGACAAGACCCATCCATCTTACTCTCAGCCCGGCTGCGCAGCTAAAAATAAGCCAATAAAGTAGCAATCACCTTGGAGCAGCAGCAGCTCTATTAAAGCGGAGCGAGCCGTGGCACCTGCGTCCCAGCTCCATGGTGCGCCGGAGCCAGAACCCTGGGAGCCTCCACCTGCCCCGCTCTGCCCCGCTGCCGCAGCGTGACGGTGGCGGGAGCTGGCACAGCAGCGCTGCCCCACGGCCCCGTGCTCCTGCCTCGCTGGCCTTCTCCGGGGGGAGATGGTCCTCGTTGCCCCACGGCACAGCCACGGCTCCGTGTGCCGGCATAGGATGCGGGTGGCTCTGCGCCTCCGGCACCTCTCCTGCCTGCTGGGAGGAGGATGAGAAGGGTTTATTGCAGCAGCTGAGTGGCAGCGATTGCTTTGCACCTCTCCCCTGTCCCAGCAGCTCTCGTGGCCCAAATTGCCCATCAGGGCTTCTCCACCCGCCGTGTGCCCTGGCTGCAGGGACCCCATACTCATTGGGATTGTTCATGTGCCTCTTCCCATGCAGAGGTTGGCCGAGGGGCAGATCCATCCCGATCTGATGTGCTGGATGTTTGCATCAGTTTCCGTTGCGAACGCTCATTTGTCATGTAGATCCCCTGGCATTTTTTTAAAGGGTAGATTAATTTAGGGGAGCTCTCAGATCCAATTTCCTCTGGCAATGGCTCTATTAGGCTGTGCACAGCAGAGATACAGGCTCCCGTCCTCCTGCTGCTACTGATGGAATTTGATTCCGTGCTGCCAAATCTGCAGGGCTGCAAACACATTCTCACTCTTGATTAATGTGAGTAATTTCTGCTTGAAAGAAGGTTGAAATGAGCAGCCAAGGGGAAGCGAACGGTGAGGGTTCCCCCCCACTACCCCTCCTCCTCCCCCATCCCTCACTGCTGTTTGCATTTTACCAGCTCTGGCATGGGCTAACAGATAAACAGAATCGCTGGCCCCGTTTCAAGAGCAGCAGAAGGTGCGGGAGGCGGGGGGCACCTCGGCGCAGGCGGGATGCTGCTCTGCTATGCCTCGTGTAATGCAAGGGGCGAGGGATGGGTGAGGGATTGCCCCCCACCCCCGGAGCTGGGGGGGGGGGAGGGACCCCAGGCTGGGGGGACAGAACTGCCCCGGCCCTGCTCACCCACCCTGCGTGGTGGGGGGTGGCACGGGATGGGGGGGTACACGTGGGGTGCACGCAGGAGGCACGGGGGGGGGGGGTTGCACAGGGGCTGCACATGGGGTGGGAGGGTCTGTGGGGGGCAGCAGGTGGGTCCGTACTTGGGGAGAGGGTCCGTACGTGGGGAGAGGGGTGCCCCACGCCTGGCTGCAGGGGGGGCGGGGGGGTCCTGCCTTTCCCTGTGCAGACACGTCAGGGCACAGCGGTCCTGCCCTCAGCCTGGGTTCAGTCGCTCCTGCTTTGAGGAGCGATGCTGAACGTCCCCCCGGCCTTGGCTTTCCGTCCCACCCCACCCATGGGTCCCCAGGGGTCCAACCTGCTCCCACTGGGCCGGCCGCTGCAGGGACTCCCTGTTTCCCTGCAGACCATTCACAACACCGTCCGCTTTTGATCCCTTCAGGCACATCACCTGGGGCTGGTGTGGGGACCTGAGATGCCTGCACGGCTCTCTGTGTGGTTTTGGAGAGGGAGAACCAGTTGCCCTGTGCCAACACGGTGAGTACCCCCTGCCTCAGCATCCCTGTGGCACCTACCACACGAAAACCTGCCCTGCAGGCAGGGTCTTTGTAGGACACCACTATAGCACCAGTAATAACAGGAGTTTTTCCCTGGTGAAACCCCATCCCCTACATACTCTCCCTCAGGAGCAGCGGTGGCTTTGCATCTCCTTTTCAATTTATTTTTATAAGGAAGGAGGGAGAGAGAGAGTCACATCCTAATCTGGCAAAATGTCAGGGAGTGATTCAGAGAAGAGGCGAGCGGCAGAGAGAGGCAGCCCACACAGGAGAGTTGTTTCTGATTTCCAAATGTCAGCATGTCCTTTAATTAAATGCTGATTAACAGGGGACGTGCTCCCTTGCGCTGGAACCGGGGCTGCAGTTGGTAACATCGCGCTCCGCAGGGAGCCCAGGCGACGCCGCCGGCCTCCTCGCGCCCATGGGATGAGCTGCCTGGCACGTCGGAGAGGTGGGAGAGCCACGAGACCTGGCCCTGCCTAAGCAAGACAGCCTTGCCCCGTGGTTTGCACCGCACTGAGGGCACCAAAAGGTGCTGGTTCTGCTGCACAGCTCGGTCGTGGCAGGCAAGCCTCTTGCGCCCAGGTCCCCGCTGTCTCGTCTAGCCGCTGAGCTGGGATCGCGCCTGTGATTTTTTTTGTCTCCAAGTGGAAGTTTTATTGGATCTAGTTCAGTGAAACTGGATGTAAACCCTCATGTGGATGCTCTTACTTTAGTTTGAGCAGCTCTTTTCTTCCTCGGCTTCTGTCTGTTCTCTGTACACTTAAGCTAGGCTGCAAAAATGCTATTGCATTTGGGATCTTGGAAAACAACTTATGTACCTAATAATGTCCCTAAGCATTATCGGTTACAATGCTTCTCTTTGTCCTCTCAAGCGTGCCTTGTCTCTGAAGTCAACGGGAGGGTTATCCTTGAGGCTAGGAGGGCTGGGCTGAGCTCTGGGCTGTGTCTGCCCTGGGCGGGTGGCAAAACCTCACTGTCCCTAGCAGTGGAGAGCAGCACCATACGGAGATAGCCAGACTGGAAGGTGGCCAGCTGCTTCGGTCCTGGCTGCCACCCAGCTGCCTCTGCCTGATGCTGTCCCCAAGCACCGGGGACGATTCTCTCCCGTGGTGCAGGGAGGTAGCACGTGGGATGGAGCAGGTAAGTCCGGCCGTGCGAGGCTGCGTGCTCCCACAGCCGGTCCTGGCCTGGGGAGCTTTGCATGGGACCTTCTTATGTGCGGACCCTCCTGGTGAACTTTGCTACGTGCCATGGGATGGGTGGCTGCCCAAGCCCAGCTTTGCTCTGGCCTTTGGGATGGTTTGGGCTGGCCCAGCTGCAGGTTTTGTACTGGGCAGGAGGCTTATCGAGACAAAAGAGGTACGTTCTGCTCTGCACCGCATGCATCTGGCTGACCATAAAAGCGTTCCCAAGTGTACAAAAGCTCTCTGGACTGCACGGAAACTTTTACCTTGGGCAGTCTCCTTCAGAGACCCGTGTCACGCTGCGTGCATGGAGCCACTTGCACAAGCAAAGCCTGCCAGGGAGGTTACAGGGCTGAAGTCACATGCCAGACAAGGCTAAATCTGAAGAAATAGTCTATAATTAAAATCACGCTTTTCAGTGCCAGAGCTGCGAGAAAAAGCTTTTCGCGCTTATCTTCCCATCTCCAGAGCCACAACTGCTCTGCACATCCCTCCCAGCGCCGGCAGAAAGTCTTTCCTCCCTTTCTGCGCTGGTGGAGCTGGAGGCGTGGGCTTGGGTGGCCAGTGGCTCTGGGTGCCACGTTTCCCCGTGCCCCGTGCAATGTGCAGCTCGCAGCAACAAGTGTTTGCTCTCCGGACTCCCACAGCGATGCTGCCTATTCCCAAGCGCCACCTGACGGCATCATCTCCAGAAAGGGTTTGTTAGAGAATATTTATGCTGGCATAGGAACACGAACCAGCTCCGGCACCAGGGAGGGTGGAAAAGGAAAATAGGGCCACTGGTTGAGAGCAGCCCTGGTCTCAGCACCCTGCCCCGTGCGTCTCCCCGGGATGGGGCAGACCAAAGCTGAGTTCAGCAAACACGCACCAGCTGCTCTTTTCTTAAGACCACAAAAGTTCTTCCAAGCTACCCAGGAGGCAGGCAGATCCTGCTAGCCCTGGCTGGGGGATCCCCACAACTTCCCCCGTTTTAATTCTCCTTGACGTGCCTGAGAAAACAGCTCTGTGTTTATAAACGTGAGACCGAATTGCACAGAAATCCTGGGGGCAGCAAGTCCCTAACACCTCCCACACGGCAATGGGAGAGAAGTCGCTTTCTTCTCCCGCCACACAAGGGATTTTGCCACATCAGTGTCACCTCCAGCTCCCTCTGCCTCCCCAGAGAGGTGCCACCCAGACATTTGTCGGGGACCCTTCAGCTGCAACAGCCAATAGGTCGGATACCCTCCCAGCCAAAAGGAGAGGGTCTCCCCCAACACAGCAAACAACAGCCCTGGCTTGCACGACCAGCAATAGTGCATCAAAGAGGCATCCTTCAGTCAGGCCTCTCTTCTTCCCCGCGCCCCAAACCAGTGCCTGTTCAGGGCAGGGGCCTTAAGTGAGACGAGCACAGTGCTGGCTCAGGGTCCTCTTTGTGCGTAAAGCCCCGGGAGAGGGAAGCCTAACTCTGCGAACGCCCCTGCTTCACTGCCTCCCCTCCCTCCCCTTCCCTCCACCCCACTGGGAGCACTGGGCACCCGACGCTTGTCGGGAGCAAGGCACCCGTTTGGGTGAGCCCCTGGTTGCATCCCCAGCCGCCCGCGTGCTGAGCAGGGCAGTGCCTGGCTCCCCAAGGACGATTCTTACCCGCCGGGATCCCCGCTCAGCGTCTGGCACAAGCCAACATGCCAGTGCCCCGGGTCCAGAGCCCATCAACCCGGCGGGTACCACCCGCTCTCTCCCGCTGCTCTCCCCGGGTCTCACTTGCTTAGCCTCCGCTCCCGACTTCGGCACACGCGGGAACGCTAAGACACCCAACATTAAGGCACCCAGATGGAGAGACTGCAGCAAAGTGTTTTGTGCTGGGAGGGATGGGGAGAGGACGCCGGGGAGGGGAGGTGGCGGTGGTGGGAAGGGGGGATGAATCATTTTGAGGGAGCCAGATTTCCATATTCCCCCTGCTGGAAAATTAAAGTCTGCTCAGAGTTTGCATCCCAAATGTGATTGCTTTCAGATCCCTGCCTTGGAAGACACGTACCTCTCTCAGCAGCCAGCCCTGCCGGGATCAGTGTCCATGCTGTCTACCTGTCAGCAGGCTCTTCCTTCTGTTCACGCTGAGCATCATATTTTCTTTGAACACCGAGGTAGTTAAAAGCCGCAACTTAAGGACTCGAGGGGGGGTGGAGGTGGATGGACTCACTAAGCATGAAAAGCAGCTATTGGCTCTGCCTCTCCGGCTGCTCTGCCACTGGGTTGGGCTGAACATGTGTCATCCTTCCCCTCGGTTCCCCTTATTTCCCCATCGCTGTCCTTCCCCGCTCGGTGCCGGGAAAGCGGGGGGAAGGAGGCGAGTTCTTGCCGGGTTATGAACCCCCCCGCACCCCGCGCAGCGCCCGTCGCACCTGCCCCGGGCAGATGCAAACGCCGCTCGAGACGCCCCGCTCCCTCCCCGTGCCGCGCGGCATATGGCGCGTGATTTTTAATTTCCTCGGGACGGCGGTTCGTATGGCGACTGGCAGGTTTCTCAGTCGCGCTTTAGCAGGCCTTTGATTAACCCCGGGTAGATCCTTACGTGCCAACTGTCCGTATGGGCTGAACAAAGCACTTCCCGATTCCACCGCGCCCTACTTCCTTCTCATTAACGGGGAGCTCTTCATTTGAGCCCTGGCCAGGACAGCGAGATCGGCGTCCTGCCTTTAAAGCTGCCTCTTCCCACGTTATGGCAGGTGAGATCCGTTGCTGGGAAGAGGAGCCCGGCTATAATCCTTCTTCAAACCCTGCCTACCTGTTACATGTCAGCCCAGTGCAGGATCGATCTTGCCAAGTGAAATAGCTGAACGTTTAAATCAGTGGCAACGTGAGAATCCAGCTTTTCTGCAGAGCTGCTCTCTCAGGCTCTCTGCAAACACAGGTGGAGTCGCTGAGTTTCACTTGGGTCCTGCTAGGAAAGCTTCCTCTGCGACCCCAGCCACTTTTCTTGCAAAATTTGAGGTCCTTAATAACATGAGAAATTAGTCCACCCCTTTGACAAACTCCTGCGTGACTACAGGGAGATGCGCTCTGTCTCTTGGGTAACAGACACCATTTCCAACAACTTGGAGCTGTGCTTGCAGATCAGCACAAATGTGTGTTTGAACACAAATGGGCAACGAGCAGCCTGGTTGTCTCTTCTGCTGAAAGGTTTCTAATATGTGCAGCGTTGGCTGTGACAGAAGGAATGTCGCTGCTTGAACTCCATCTCGCATCAGCAAGGCCCTACGGCTCCTGCGTGTGGTCCTCGGTGCAGAGGCAGCACGGGGAGCAGGGAGCCCCTCGCCCGGTGGGTTGTGGTCGGTGAACGATTGTGGAGAAGCAGCTGCTGCCTCGGTGAGGACATGAGCACGCTTCCCACCTCTAATCCAGCTCTGCCATCTCACTGCAGCATCGCCATGGCACGCCGGTCCTCTCGCTGGCATTAGGAGGAACAATCCCGTTGCATTTTGCACATAAGGAGCGTGGCAAATGGATTTGCCATCTTCATGGACTTTGTTTTTGAACAAAAGCAAAAACTACTAAAAACGTAATCACTTTACGCTGCTGCCGTTACAAAACAAAGCTGAGTCTCCCTCATGCCTGGCAAACACTGAATCATCCACCTTTGTTCAGGCAAAGAGGGGATCATTAGGACAGCAGATGCGTCGGGGAAATCCTTCTATTTGTTTTGTTCTTCAGCAGACTGCAAGGTTGCAAGAGCATTCTATTAGCTGTGTGGGAACTCAGGGCTTCTCTGTTTGTTTGATGCACAGGATGAAGATTATGGCAGCACCTCTGGACCTGGGATACTCCCTCCTGGAGTTAAAGACCTTGGTCCCCTGGCTAGAGGCAAACCTCCAAGAAGAGGTAAAGCTGCTGACAAACAGGCATTTCTGATGCTGCTCGTGAGGGGCAGATCACATTAGCATAGAACTTGGATGACCAGTATGGTGAGTTCCTGCAAAATTGCAGTGGAGGGCAAGAAATCTGATACTCATGTGATCGGTAACATGGTTATGCCGTGTTTGCTGCTGGACAGGCGCAGTGGAGTGATGCATTCCTAGCTGCAGGAGTTTTACAGCCTTGCAAGCTACACGGGAGTTGCAGCTCAGCTATAGTTAATGTTGAGAAAACTCCTTCTAAAAGAGTGGTTACATCCTCTAAAATACACATATTGAGTTGGATTTCTATAGCACTTGCTGACCTCCATAGAGGGCAGACATGAGGGATAGTTGTCCATCCTTGGGGATATTTCAGAGAGGTACAGCTGCCCCAAACCACAGTGTCCTTACAAAGGCCCACCTGGTTCCTGTAGCAGCATGCTGGAGGAAGCGCTGCCAGGTTTTTAAGTGTTTTTCCAAAATCCCCCCACTAGCGGGCAGCAGGAGGAGAGGCTGTTTATGGGAGAAAGGAGATGTCGCCTGAGAATTGCAAGAGAAGGATTGTTTCTCTTAAAAACATTTAATGTGAAGTGTAACGGTTATGGCCCAGAAGAAAACTGCAGATGTGTCACCCTGATCCTGTGCAATAACCAGCCAAAACCTCTGTGCCCTAGCAGGAAATCTGTGTGCAAGCTGATGGTTTTTTTCCTGGAGCATTAAAGCCCAGGTAGCTCCCACAGTGGAGCAGAGGCGACTTGCCCAGCGTTTCAGATGGCGTTGGTGGCAGAAGCGGGATGGGGACCCACACAGGGGCGTGATCCCCCCTCGCTGCAGCGTTTCCCACCAGCCAGGGAAGATCGCACGGTGAAGCCCCGAATGTCACAAGGTCCCAGCGCTTACCATCACGTCCTTCCCCACCCCACCTGCCCGCGCAGGCAGATTTTGGAGGGGAACCAGGAGCGGCGATGCTGTCCCCCAGCAGAACGGGTTCAGCAGCTCCGGCTCCCCAGGTTGAGCTTTTGCAAGCACATGTGTGCCTGCATGTGTGCACACATGGGCTGGGAGGTCAGTGTTTTAACAGACCATGGGCTGCTTTAACTCCTCTTCAGCCCTGCAGCAGCCCTGGAAAAATCTGTGCTTATCCTATGGGATACACCAGTGCGGGTCCCTGTGCCCAGGCTCTGCTGCCAGCTCCCTGCCTGGCGTGTGCATGGCTGAGAGGGTGCTCTGCGCTGCCGCCAGCACCCAGGCAATGCCAGGGCTGGGCAGAGGTACTGGGTACCCCAGTTCAGCCTGGGTGGAGGCAATAGAGCAAGCAGAAAGGGTGCCATGGCCTCATTTCTCTCTGTCTCAGCTGGGTTGCATGGGTGCAGCCTGGCATTTCCCAGCCAGTCATTTCTCCAGAGGGCCACGAGGTGGAAGCATTTTCCAAAAACTCCTGCGGTGACCTCGGAGAGTCGGGGGCAACCTGCCTCTGGCCTGAGCGGGGGGGGGACAGGACAGCCGAGGAGCTGAGGGGTGGCTGTGTCGTGGAGAAAAGAGCTGAGAAGGGATCAAGTAAGGGCACAGGTCACAAGGGCAAAAGCCCCTTCTCCAGGAAAAGGCTCCTGCAATGATCCATGGTGTTACCTGCCCACTACCCAGGGGAAAATGTCTTGTCTTCTGCACCTCAGAGGCAGAAATGCAGGAGCAGACACTGCACAGGGCCATGCATCATGCTCTGGACCGCCCGTGCTTGCTCCATGCAGATGGCCTGCCCGGTAGCCACCTGTGTGTCACTGCTGGACCCCAGATGCTGAGCCCAGACATCCTGGAGAGATGACCGGGTTCTTCTTTTTTCTCCTCTGAACAGAACTCCTGGGCACCTGGATTTGTGGCAGCTCTGTGCAGCCCACTCTTTCAGAGGAGGACCAACACAGATATCCAGATGCCCATCTATCTGCCTCCCCACGCACCAGGTCCTGCTGCTCAGAACCAGCAAGTCCGACCAGTAACCCCAGGGCTGCAAGCCTGGCAGGACCTGCCTCTGCCTGCTTGGGAGGACCAGTGCTTTCCTGGTGGCCAGGTAGCACAGCCAGGAGCAGGGTTTGCCACTTGGCACGGCGTCGCGCTCAGCCCTTGTTCATGGTGCTTGACAGGGGCTCGGGGTGCTGAGTCACGGCCGATCAGCTGTGCCTTATCGAGGCCGGGGAGCAGACATCTGCTTTGTCCCGCTCAGCCCTCCTGGCCCGGCAGGAATTACTGGCACGTTGCTGAATGCCAGGCACCAGCTTGCCGGGAGGTTGTCTCGGCTCATGGGAGATGCTGGCTGGTGTTCTCCCAGCCAAGAGAGCTCGGCCGCTGCCAGCCAGGGTCCGGCACAAAGCAGCTTGGAGAGAGAGCCCCCGTAAATATCATTCCTTATAGCTATCAGCCTATGCAATGATTCTTCACTCTCCTGCAAAAGCTCAGTGCCTGTGCTGAAAGCACACATTTCCCTGAAATATTTTATAAGTGAGGCACGGAGAGGAAAAAAGGGCTTAGCAGCAGTGAAATGGCACTGAGATTCACCTCTGCTGTGGAGGGCTCCACAGTTCAATGCTCCACTCTGCCACACGATCCCATCAACCTCGGGCAGGTCCCTTCACCCCTTCTCCACTTGTGACACTGGAGTTGGACGTTGCCTTGTTAGCTGTGGGTGTGGAGGGGTTAAATACGGTAAAAACCAGGGAGGAGGTCGTATATACAGACAGACAAATGGATACTGCACTCCTTTGACAGACGATCCCAGTCAGAAGGTCCTCAGCTTCCAGATATTTGGGGGGGGGATTACAAGCAGCACCAGCTTCTAGGCAGGACCCTCATTCCTTGGCCAGCTCTGCTCCACCCCCAGCTCCAGAGCAGAGAAGCAGTTTGGTCCAGCATCCCTGTATGTGACAGAATAAATGTGCAGAGTCCAGCTCGGTATGCAAAAATGCCTTGACATTTAGCCTTCCCTTGTGTTTGTTTAATAAGTAAACAGCTAAAAATAAGTTGGTTATACCCAAGGGGCTTTTGAGTAGCATAAACCAAGAGAGTGAAGGCTGTATGCTGGGTAACAGAACTGGTATTTTCCTCTCATTCTCAGTTCTACATCTAAGTAGTTTTATGGACTTTATTTATTCCTGACTTGAATCAGCATGAGCACAAGGAGAATCAGCCTCAGCATCTGCAAATGCAGACCTCTTCTGTGGTGCTAATTGATTTAATCTGTGAGACATCAAGAGAGCAGATTTATCCAGCACAGTCCTGCCTTAAACCTGTATTTTGCTTTTTTTTTCCCCAGAAGTGCCTTACTTGGCCAAAAGTAGTGGCATCAGTGGCTGGCCTACAGGAATGCCTGTGCTGGCAGATGATGGGTCAGTGCTGGATCTTGCCAAGGCAAAGCACAGGGGAGCAGAGAGCAAAGCACAGCATTGGGGTTGCTCTGATTTCTGACATCTCCTAAGGGTTGTGCTGACAGTGCACCCTTACAGGGTCACGCATGTACCATCCCATCCACCGCTTCCAGCCCGCTCCATCTGGCAGAGGAGATGTGGGGCCCTTTGAAGTCCTGCTGCGAGGCCTCTTGGATGCTGCTGGAGCCTGGAGAGACGTGGTCTCTGCCTGTATTGCAAGGCTTTAAAGGACCAAGTGCAGCCTCCAGTCCTAGGGCATCCTGCTCTGGTTTGGAGCATCTCAGTTGTATGAAGCACCATGACTGGATGAGCCTCCAGAGTCCTTTTTCTGAGCTTTGCGATTTGGAAAGGCTTCTGGTCAAGTTATTTGGTACACAGGGATGGTACACAACGGAACGACCTCATGCTTTACCCCAGAGCTAGAAATGACTGCAAAGACAGTGTTTCCCTACAGCTATAAGCAGAGCATCAACAGTCCTGGGAGCCCTTTGGTGATGCTCTGGATGGGATGCTGAGGCGAGGAGCCCTGGCTCCCAGGCGTGCTGTGCAGACACCAGGGATTTCACTATGGTGTGGAGACTCAGCGCGCAGAAAACTAGACCAACCGAGGGCAGGATCAGGCTGAGACCCGTGGAGCGTGGTGGGCAGCAGCCACCCCGTCCACAGAGCACTCAGCATCTGTCAGAATGAATCTTGAGCCTCTTCCAGCCAGAAGAAGTCAGAGGGAAAGTTTCTCTGCCGCCTGTCAGGGGAGATGATTTCAGGCTGTGTTTATAGCAGGTGTGCAGCATGTGAGCAGAAGAGGAGACTCAACA
The DNA here is from genome assembly GCF_947461875.1 of Haliaeetus albicilla. Classification (NCBI taxonomy): domain Eukaryota; kingdom Metazoa; phylum Chordata; class Aves; order Accipitriformes; family Accipitridae; genus Haliaeetus; species Haliaeetus albicilla. The sequence continues at coordinate 2,980,991 of NC_091508.1, read as the reverse complement.
TGCCATTAGAGCACTTATTGGCTGGGGAATTACAGCACTAATGAAATAATAGGTGCATTCAGCTAGGAAGAAGCTTGTGTTGTAGATTCTCCCCAGAGACTGCCTTGCAGGGAGCTGCCTGCCACCGGCCCACTGGTGGTTTTCTCCTGGGCAGATGCCTCAACACCAGTTAAAGCAAGTTCTGGGCCGCACCCTGAAAGCCCTTCCCCGGTGGGGGAAGGCAGCCCATCTCCCCTCCTCTGCACAGCCTGGAGCAGGACCTGTGCTGTGCCTGCACTGCTGTATGCTATCCCTGGGATACCTAGGTTTTTCCCTGGGGTGCAGGCTGTCCTGCGAGGCTTTGCCACCGAGTCTCACCTCCAGGAATCTCTCTCTGCCCGTCATAACCTTTGCTGCCGATGCACGTGTGTTTGCTAGCTGGGAAGGTGGGGGCAAGGTCCTTGTCTGCCCTGCCTGCGCCAGCCAGTTTTGTTTTCGCCCAAGGGAGAAGCAGCACAGAGCAGCGTGCAAATGTTTATTGCGGAGGCAGAAGACTGGAGCAGTGCTGGATTCAAGTGCGGGTTTCCATAAAGCCTGCGGGGATGGAGACAGGAGCTGACACTGAGGTGCACGGACGTGCAGGAGCTCACACAGCCCCTCAGGGGCACCAAGGAAGAGGGACCCTGGGGGTCCTGGGGTCCCATCGGTGCCTCGTCACTGACCACGCTGTGGTTCACACCTCGTTCCTCCGGTATTCGTAGCTGCCCTCCCAGCAGCCCCCAGCCCCCAGATGGGAGCCCTTTGGGGATGTTGTTGCTGCAGCACCCTGCCCCAGCAGCTCCCGCTCTGATCACAGGAGCTGTCATCCTCCTGACTTGCCTAAGAGGGAAGGACTTGCTCACAGCAAGTGGCAGCTGTGTATGAGATTTTCCTCTTTTCAGCTAACTCTGCTGCCATCTGCTCCAATTCCCTAATTATAACGGCAGAGGTAGGGGATGTCAGACTGGTTAGCAGGCAGTGTGGGGTGAACATCAGCTCCAGCAGCCTTGATAGACCCGGGTGGGCCGGAGCGGCTCTCAGATGCCCTGAGCTCGGCTGGCACAAGCGCCAGCGTATGCGTGAAGGCAGGACTGCGCCCACTCCACTCCCAGCTAAGCCAAGCATCTTTCTTGGGCATATCCCTACCATTCCTGCCCTCTCAGGGATGCTTTGCTCTGTGTTCCACCATGCATGTGTCCAGCACTGCAGTTCAAGCCCTTTCTTGGCTCTCTTTTTTCGAAATGTTCTCACATTTCTCATCTCTCCAACGCCCGCTGAAGTTTCTGCCTGCATCAATGTTTTCGGAAGCCAAAGCTGGGTTGGATTCCTCATTTGGGCTGAAAATAGCTAACAGACTGTGAGGCAAGCAGCAAATCCTGGCTTCGCATCCTGAGGCTGTCATAGTCAGCAGTGAGGGAGTCCCTTTCTGGTGCCACCCAAGCTGTTCTTGCTGAATAGTGCCAGCCTGCTGCCGTGGCTCCTCCCTTTCCATCCATCCATCCCTCCATCCCTGTGGATAGAAGAGTCCTTATTATTCTCCAGCCAGACCTCCTGCACTGCCTAGGCCAAAGGATTGCATCCTGCTAATAGGGGTCTTACTGGTTTGGGCTGGAAAACCCCGTCCGATGCCCTGTTCTTAATCACTGGGTATTTCTTGCGTGGCTAGTCTCAGTCCAAGTAGGGACTCCCACTTTCTGTCAGCAGGAAAGCACCAGACACTTTGCTGGTGTTTCTGGTGTACGCTGGCAAAGAGAAGCATCTGGTCTGTGAGGTTTGCCCGAGCATATTCCCCTACAGTACTTTAGCCCCGGTGCTCCTTGCTCCCAAGAGGAAGCAAAGATTTAAGCCCTTGGTGCGCTTACTCACCTCTTTCCAGCAGAGAGGACTGACTGTTCAGCCTACAGCTCACCCCGTGAACTGCCTTGGAAAGGGGAAGCTTGTCAATGAGTCAGTGGGAGAGAGATGGATTGTTCTCTGAAAAAATAACCTATCTCCTCCCTGCACATGCTTCACACAGGGTGATGAGGGACAAGGTCCACTCACAGGAGCAAACTCCTTTGGGGATGGCATTCAGTCACTTTTGAACTGCAGCGCTGGTGCCTGGGCTCCTCTCTGCAGAGCTGAGATGCTTTAAGCCCTGTGAAGCAACTGCTAAACCCACCTGGAAACCTTCAAGCAGAGCAGTCTTGCTCAGTTTCTCCAGGTCCCATGGCTGGGTGAAGCTCAGTGTTCTTAGGAGGTGTCAGCCCTAGTTCTGCATGCCAGCCTTTCTTCTGCATTGAGGCTTCCTCTCTCTGCTGTGTAACAGGGAGGAGGGTGCACACAGCCCTAAGTGAAATGCCAAAAGCAAAGGCCAAACTCATCTTCCAGTGACACCACTGGCAGGGCAATGGATGCTTTTGCTCCAGAGCTACTTGTTGGGGGAGAAGTTTTGGTATCCATCAGACTCTGTGCATTTTTCTGGCTTTGCCCATTGTGCTGCTGGAGTTTTGCACGCATACAGTAGGATCATGGAGGAAATACTTTGTGCATAATTTTTACTTTTTTTTATAATTTGGCAGCTCCTGGTTGCTAAGTGCATGAATCTCTGGTGTGGATTTGTGGATCTGTTGTTATGGTGATGTTCCATGGGCAAAATTAAGAGGAACTGCTGCTGGATTCACTGGTTTATAATTGGCCTGACAGCTGCCATGGTCAGCCGAGCTTTGGCCAACTGTACTTTGTGGATGGTGACTTTATTTTGCATGCAGCATGTTGACCTATCCAGTGATTTACACTGCGTTTAGTTTCAGGGTGCTTGGTGTTCACAGGGAGTCAGTTCTTGTGTGGGCAAGAGTAGACTGCAGTTCATCTGGGCTCAGTTATGAATGTTGCTGGAGATTTGCAGTGGGACCTTGAGGAAATCCCTCAGCTCTGGGAACAAGCACTAGGCTGCGTTAACAAGGATATCTGAACTTGTCTCCATTTCTCTCGCTCCTCAGTTTACCTGCCTGTAAAATGGGAATAACGATATTCCTTTCACCTTGCCCATTTACATTTTCAGAGTCAGATGCCCACCAGAGATGTAACTTGGGGGGGTGTTGCTGTTAAATAAGGGAGATCTACAGCCGTTGCACCCCGTGTTAGCACTGTGCACAGGCACACGCTGAGCCTTGTGATGCAGCAGCAGCCGCCCTCCCAGTGACAGCAGTGGGTGCGTTTGCCCTCTCCAGCACTCGATATGAGCGGCTCCTGACACGCCAGGCTGGGCAGTTAAGCATGGGGCCCATTTGCCAGTTTTCCTTGACTTAGCAGCCAGCCTTTAAACTAAAGCACTCTGTTGCTGAAATGCAGCGCTGGTCTCCGGGCAATGATTTCCACATGCCTGCGTGTGCACAAGGGATAACGGTCCACGGGCAGGGGAGGCATTGAACACATTTTCTTTCCATGACTCGGTGCCTGCGTTACTATTGAATGTCAGGGCAGTGGGGAAGGGAACTGCTGCCTGGATGCAGTGACTGTAAAATATTCCCTGCAGACCTACACACAGCCGCTTGCCTTGGAGCAGCACACATGCATGTCCATGTGAGTTTAGTAGTGGAGAAAACGTGCCTGTGAGCTGCTGGGGATCTGGAGGGATCTGCATCTCAGACACTGCTCTGTGCGGCAGGGGAATGAGGCCGGAGGAGCTGCAGAAAGAAAACAGGTGAAATCCCCCTGGAGCTGACCTGCCTTTCCTCGAGAAGTCAAGCACATTCATGTTGCTGCTGTTTCTCTAATGCTCCAGTCTAAGCTGTCAGGTTTAATATACTTCCTGTATTTACTGGGATTGCCAGGACTCTTATGTGAGAGCGCTGGGTTGCAGATTGGAGCTCCAGACCTCTCTCTAGGGAGACAGTAATGCCTGTCTACTGGGTAGAGCACTGTTCGGAGGCCGTATCTTTCTTAACTGGCTCTTACTGGGCCTGGTGCGACATCGCTCCGTGCGTTTTGACATCTTCGTTCCAGTTAGTTCCCTGCCAAGCACATCCAAATGTCTCCCGCTTAGGCTTTGACTCCAGCCCCTCCAGCCTGGAGACCCCGTGGGTGAGCTCCTGTCTCTCCGCAGGGTGCTGCGCAGGGCACATGCGGTGGGACAGCGGGCAGGGCTGCCCCCCAGTCTGGGGAAGGGTATTAAATGGGGGCTAGCAGCTTACAGCAAAAACGATGTGTTCTTACACCAAAGGATGCTTGGCAGGGCTGTAACAGAGGACAGGCTGCTCCCTTCCACTTTTATGCATTTGGAGACTGCTATCGCCTCTGCGCAGCTTTTTGCCCTCGAGGCTGAACAGCCTGGACTGCCTTGGTCTCTGCCTAAGGCAGGACCGCCAGCCCTCTGGCTGTGTCCCCCCTTGAGCTGCCCTGGGCACTCTCCCTCCTCTCTCCCAAAGCTGGCGCCTGGTTCTGGATGGCGTGTCCCTGCCGGGGCCTCACCATGTGAGGGAGAAACGGGAGGATTTAATGGGTCTGGCCAGGAGCCATGCAGGGAGCATGCCTGGAGCAGGGCGCAGTTTTACAAGACAGGCACTGCCTGGGCTCTAGCTCCGCGTCAGTCCATGCAGTGCTCCCGTAGCCCCGTCCTCGGACAGGTTTGCACAGGGACGAGGGGTACACGGTGGAGTCTCGCACCCTGCATTTGCCCTTGCGTCGGTCGTGGGGCTCGGACTGCTCTCCCCATGGCCCCGAGGCTGTGCTGACCCCTCGGCGTCCCGCGGTCCCTCTCTCACATCTCTGCAGTGGTGTTTGCTGACAAGGAAGGTTCTGGAGAGGAGCAGCCCTAGCAAACCCCTCGGGGCTGTGATTAAAATGCTGCTCAGGATGCTGCTGCCTTCCCCGCTGCTCCTGAAAACCACTCCAGCCTGCGTGCCGCTTGCAGCCTGTGAAACAGAGGTACCATTTTCCCCTGGCTTAGAAAGGAGCCCAGCTCAGCAGCTCTGGCTGCTGTGTTTCTGGGGGTGGCTTTTCAGGAGGGATGAAGAGGGTGAGTGATCTCCTGGCGTACAGCAGAAACGGGATCGCTTCTACCTGGAGGAGGTCCTAGGGCTGTGCCACCGGCATGAACAGCTCAGAGCCATCATCCCGGGTTATAAACATCACAGCACTGCTCGGTTACAGCACCCAGGCAGCCGTGCCCCTTTGGATGGAGAAAGACACGAGCACGCGAGTCTCCGTCAGGCCTGACTCTCTGCTTGCTACAGCCTTCTCTCCTTCAAACAGCCCCTTCTTTCCTCCCTCCAGCCAACGGCACGGCTGGGCTGAGGGGCTGTTTGAAGGGAGGTGACAGCAGAGTGGCCTGGGGTGAGGAAGCACAGCCTGTGTACCTTCAAAAGATGCAATTTATATCAAAAGGGAGAGCAACTGTGGGCCACAACCCAGCACTGCCCTGGCTGCGCCAGGCAAGGGACACGCTAGGAATTGCATAACTGGAAGAGGAGGAGAAGGATTTGCTGAGCAAAATCTCCCCTGGCATGAGCTGAGGTGATCACAGCCATGGACTTACACAAACTCTTGTAGTTTCCCAGCCAGACCCATTTTTGTATGAAATACTCTGAACTAAAATGAGCCCATTTTCACACCTGATTTCCCCTGGAACTCCACAAGGCTATGCGATTTCATTGTGACAATACAAAAGGGAAAAACAACCCCAGAACCCAAAGTAATTTTAGAAAAAAATCATACAAATCAAGCATGCCCGCCTTTTGCTCAGCCATTAAGTTGGCATGTTTGAAAAACGCCCTGCAGGCACTGCCTTGCAAATGCACTGCTCGGTATTGCAGAGGCATCCGCTGGTGGACGCCAAGTTCAACACCAGCAACCTCAGCCCATGTTGCCCTTCACAGAGCACACATTAAGGGACAGTTTGCTTTGGGCTATTATTGGTGGAACGGACCCAGCCCCACTACACAGTGTAGAGTCTCGTTAGCACCACGTCAGTCTGCCAGGGAGATGTACTGTGTTCTTGTCCCACATGCTGGTGAACATCCATCACACCGTAATGCAGCTCCTCTCCCATCCAGTTTTTGCACACGCATGTCTAGGAATCCCTGCTGGCTGCAGCAGCTGGGTGCTTTCCCTCTCCACGTTCTCCTCCCAAAGCCATCATGTCAGGCTTACGGCTATCCCTTCCTTGGCATATTGATTATTGTAATTTATGTTTATGAGGAACGTCACACACCAATAAGCGGCTTGCGTGACACAGCCACTGAGCTCATGTCTCTGTCCACTAATTGCTTGTCACGTTCTTGCCCCTTGCACATCGCTTCTCTTAGAGCTGGTTTCTTTGTCCATCTCCAGTTTGGGGGTTTCCTCTCCTTAATTAACCACAGCTTTTGCTGGGGATCTCCTTTGTTTTCTGTTTTAAAATGGACTTACAGTGCCAGGTGGTCTCATAGCCATGGTATGGAGCGTGTGGCAGCAGTTGTTATGCTGAGGGCTGCCCTGTGCTGGGAATGGCACGTAAGTGTTTGAGACATCTCCCCCCGACCCCGGAGACATCTCTCCTTTAAACAGAGGAGGTGGGTGGGTATGGAAGTCAGAGGCATGCCAGAGCCTGGCTGGACCGCTGGGCTGCGGAAAACGTGCCAGCTTCTGCAGCCAGTGGCATAAAGGGAGCGTGATGGCTATCGTCACCCGGAGCTGCCGCTGACTTTGCAGCCCACATGACCAGGTACTCATTGACCAGGGGTTAGGGGAGGGCAGTTGTTCACGCGAGCGGAGCCAAGGGCCAGCCTGCACATCATGCCTCTGGGTCTTCTCCTGCTCCTCCCTGAGCCCTGCAGAGTAAAGGATGCAAATCCCCATGATGCAGGTGAGAAACAGGCTGCTCAGGGCAGCGAGAAACAAGCTGCTCGCCCTGTGTCCCAGAGGATCGGGTCCTACCCCTGCTGCAAAGTCATCACGCCGCAAGCTTGAACTCCACGGCTGCTTCGGGGGGGGCAGTTCCAGTTCAGAGCCCGCTTGTTCAGCCCTGGGTGCTCAGACGAGTCTTAGCTCACGTGCTCACTAAGCGAGTTGACCGAAGAGCTGGTGTCGAATGTTTTACCCCCCTCACAGAGCAGACAAGCATTACTCAGGGCTTCAGGTCTTGGCTGGGTGTTGCCATGGGACAGGCTAAAGCGAACAAACAAAATGGATCCTGGTAAAACATCCCTTTCCTCCATGGGGGCTCGGCTTTTATGCTTCTGCAATGCCATCTGTGAAGCACTTCCCTGTTCCTCAAAGTGTCTCCCAGCAAGCTTGATGGTTCTAATATAAGAAATGAGAGTCAGCAAGTCCCCCGAGACTCCCACGTACAAAAAGGAAATGGAAAAAGGAGTTCTGTCAGCAGCAGAACTAAGGAAGCCCAAATTTGTGTCCTCCGGACAGTCTCCCTTGTGGAATCTCAGATGTCTGGAAAGGAGAAGATCCTATATGCTTTCCTGGGATAGGATTTCCCCCCAGAGAGCTTGTGCCCCTTTTCCTCCTCCTCACCAGCGTCCTCTGGGTTCCCAATCTCCATGCTCTGTGCGGACGGCTTTTGTTCCTTCCCTGCCCAGGTGTCCTGCTGGCATCCCTCCGCCTTTCCCCGCCACGTTAAACCTCCCGCACATCCCCCAGATTTAGGCATAATGCCCACTAATTACAAAAACTCTCCTGACAGACAGGATGGTCTGTAGAGGGAAGGCGAGGATTCGTAGAGCTGGGGCTATAAGAAATTAATTAGTTTCAGGCAGACAATGTTGGCACCTCCAGTGAGCCTGATTTATTTCCACGGCCGGTCTATTTTTGGCAAAGCGAGAATGTTTGGCTACATATAAGACAATAAATAGCTGGAACGGACGGTGAAGCTGCTGCTAAAGACAAACCCCCAACCGGAGTGACAGAAGCTGTGATTTCCAAGGCTGCCCAAGGGATGTTTCCCTGCCGGCTCCCCGCTTTCCCGGGCTGCCCTCACTCATCCTCATCTGCCAAGAGCCTCAAGGACGAGTAGGAAGAGCTACAGGAGGGAACTCCCCTGACTCGTGTGCTGAGGCTGGGATCGGGGAAGGGGGCGGTGGATGGAGAAGGGCTGGGGGGGTTGTGCGCCGCTCCCCAGCCCGCAGAGCAGCTCGGTTCCCCGCCGGGCAGCCTGAGCAGGGCCGGGTCTCCCGGGGCGGCCCCGGGGGGGGGACACAACGGGACCGAACGGGTTCCTTATCCCGGGGTTGCGGCGGGGAGGAGCCAGCGCCGGCACCGAGCGAAGCGCCGGCACCGCGCCGGCTCTCGCCCCAAGCACCGTCTCCGGTACCGGGCACCGCTCCAAGCCCTACCGGCAACCGGGACGGCTTTTGCTCCGGTTCCGCCACCGCTTTGGCTCCACCGGCACCGCTCCATCGCTCCACACCCTCTCCGCTACCGGCACCGGCTTTTTGCTCCGTTACCGGCCCCCCGGCCCCCCGCTGCCAGCCCGGCCCCGCGGCGCCCGGAGCGCCGCCCCTGCTCTTCCCCGGGACCCGGCGGCAGCAGGAAGGAGGAAGGACGGAGGCGAGACCTGCTCGGCGGCCGGTGAGTGCCGGGGTAAACACGGCGGAGGGCTGGGGGTCCGTCCCACACCCCCCCCCCCCGGACCCGGGGGGTCCCCCCCCGGGGTCCCCTGCCGCAGCCCCGGTCGGGACCGTCGCTGCCTTTGGGACTGTTCGGGCAGAAAGTGCTGTAGGGGAGGGGATGGCTGAAGTTGCGGGAGGGTTGAGGTCTGTAGCAAGAGCGGCAGCAATTTTCTACCTGGCTCTTCCCCGGTGGAGGAGATGCCTGAGCGTGTTTTGGTCCTAGACGGGGTTTTTGGGGAGCCCCGGTCAACGCTTCGCTCGCTATCGACTTCTCCGTTTGGTAGGCACCCCTGGCACGGGTCCCTCAGGGAAGGACCTGGAGGGAACCCTCCACTCTCCGGCGTCAAAGTTTCCAGGGGGGCTGACACCCAGGGTCTGTCTGGTGGGTTCCCCTGCTCGGGTTGGGGTCCTGCTGCTGGCTGGCCGGCAGCATGGCATTCTCCTCATGCTGCATTTTTTTTTTTTTTTGTGGCTGTCAGTATCAGCTACATCTCTCCAACGCGCCTGTTGCTCTGACGAGTTCCCAGGGGTGCGGAGAACTTGCCCCCAGAACGCTTCTCCCCAGACAAGACCGCCCGTTGAGAGCAGCTCTCCCTGCCATGCCAGCTCTAGCTCCTGTAGAGTCAGGCTTTAATAAACTTGCTCTTCTCTCAGAAAACAGACCGGAATGAGCACGCTGGCTAGTGGGCACAATGGTGGCATTAGGTCTGAAAAGAAGAAAGCATCAGGGTCAGGCCTGGGGCTGCTGGCGTTGGGTTTTTTGTGCTCTGCATCAACCAAATGAATGGTGCGAATGGTGCGAAGGGGGAAGCGCTTTGAACAAGCGGCAGGCAGAAAGTTAGTGCCTCCAGATGAGATTTGTGAAAGGGTGAGTGTCTTCGGACCGGACCTCTTCCTGCAGAGAAATAGGACTAATTTCCTCCTCAGTGGTAATGGGGCAGCGTGTGGATCTGCAACATGTGCTGACAGACAGAGCTGAAATGTGGTAAATGCAAGCAGAGTCTTGTTTTCCAGCCTCACGAGGCATTGACAGGACATCTGGGTCAGCCCGTCTGTGGAGAGGTCATGAAAATCAGTTCCCATGATCCTGAAAAAATTCCCTTGATGCAAACACCAGGCCATTAGAAAATCGGTCAGTTAGTGTCAGTGGGAACACATCAGTGGTGGCACGCTGAGATCTCAAAGTGCATTTGTAGTCTAGAGCATCCTTTCCTCCCTGGAGCAGATACAAGTACATCGATGGGACGTAACATGTCCAAGAGCCTGATGCAAAGAAGGAACGGAGGCAGGAATAGAAGGAGGGCACCTTGTTCACCCGCTGGCACCCCATCCGTGAAACTTTATCTGTGTGTGTGTATGTGTGAGGCATCCAGCACACAGTTTGCTGATTTTTAGACTCTCTTTGTCATGCCAGAAGACTTCTGTGCAAGTTTTGGTGCCCATTATCCAGGCGAGACCACTTCTGATGGGAGGTTTTGCAGATTTCACAGATTTGTTGCCAAGAGCCCAGACTTACTTATGCGGGAAAGTATTGGTACCATGTCCAAATGAGGGCAATTAATAAATGAGTAGTGGAACAACCTCCCCAGCAACGGCTGGGAGTTCCTCCTCTCTTACCCTGCTTGGAAAAGAGAGGAAATTTTGTAACTGAAGAGCAGGACTCTGGAGATCTGACCCTGTCCCTGGCCTTGCCACGGATTCTGTCTGACCTTGGACGCATCACCGTATCCCCACGTCTGAGTTCCTCCATCTGTTAACACTTGACCTTGCTTTGTTCTCGGAGGTTTGCTCCCTGAGATCTATAGAGCTTTGGGATGCTGGCAGAGATAGGCGTGGAAGCACTAAAATACTTGTCTGGATGCTGTGCAGGCCCCTTTCACTAAACAAGCTCTCTTTGTGGTCCCTTGAATGGACCCTTCAGCCGGGCTTCGCTGGCAAGCGAGTGACAAAGAGCGAAGCGATGGTGTCACATATTCGTACGTTACAGGTGACTGAAATGGAGCTGATGTGCCCGGCTGCTTTTTACTGGCTTCCACACTAGCTGCTTTAAATCTTTAGCTGCTGCCTTTCGTATGCGCTTATCGCCATTGTCGCTGTCCTGTTTATCCCGGGTAGGCATGGGCTGGGGTCCAGCCCTGCTGTGCCAAGAGCACGGACGCAGGAGGAGACAGTTTTTGCCTTCTGTTGCCGGCACTGTAAGTAGACAAGACAGATGAAGGCAGCTTCATTTTGCATATGGGAAAGTGGAGAGACAAAATGGCTTGCTCAAGGTGCTACAGGGAGCCTGTGGTAGCACAGGGAATCGAATTTTGATCTCCCAAGTCCACGAGGATCCCTCCGTTCCCTCTGTCCTTTGTGCTGCACCCTGCCACTTGGTGAGACAGAAACCTGTATATGTACTTTCCGTATGTTGTGTATGCATTAAAATATCCACGTTGCAGTTTCCACTGAGACCATCCCCTTGGTGTGGCCTTCTGGAGAGAAATGAATGTTTGGTCAATCCTTGTAAACCCTGAGACATTCCTCTGGCTTCCATACAGACCTGAGGTTTGGGCCAGGAGGTCTGAGAATCTCCAGAAAATCTGGGACACATGTTTGGAGTCATGTCCAAATAATAGTAAGAGTTTCCAGGAGGGTTTATACTCCGTAAGAGCCTCCCAAATTCTCCTTCCATGCTCAGGGAAATTGAGGCAAACTTAAAGCAGCTTCTCCAGGCAACAGGACAGGGGGTCTTGACTTTGGGGCCAGCTACAGAGTTCAGAAAAGATCCCAACCCAGCCTGGAGTGAGTTCCGCTCTGCGTAGTTAGTGTACCGAAACCCTGAAAGGTCAGCTCTGGTTGATGACATGGTCTCCGTTTACATCTTTACAGGTAGAGAAACAATTAAAGGTCTCTATTTAAAAAAGGCCCTTCGACTGCTTTCAGCAAACTGTCCGTGCAGAGGTTTGACCTGCTGGGTTTGCTTTCCTCTAAATTTACTTGCTTCTGCTGTTTGTAAAGGGAAAACTGATAGCAGAAAGCAACCTGTTGATTAATGTAGATGCAAAAACCCAGATTACAATCTGGTGAACAATTAACTTTGCAGAGTCGATCTGTAATCAGAGGGAGCATCTTTTGCGCTCTCTTTACATTTCTAATCAAGGTTTCTTTTCAGGTAGTGTTTTGCCTGCAGCCAATGTTGCTCATCCGCTGCTTGTTTGCTCAGTCGCTCACAATCTTAGCTCATATCTTTGTCTAGGCAGCCCGGCTGGAAAAGAAGCTGGTGTGAAATTATTTTCAAGCCACAGAGCAGAGCTAGCAAACCTTCGGAGATGGCTGGGGTTCATCCGTGCTTCTGACACTGCTGCAATCTCTCATCTCTCCTGTTCTTTCTTTGCCTCCCTCCTTATGTGCGGCTTATTCTTGCTGTATCTCCAATCACAACTTGAGATCTGTATTCTCTTGCCTTCTGGGTTTCCTCGCTGTTTTAGGGATGAGCTCCAAGCCACCACAATTAAGGCTAGATTTTTGCAGGCAGGCTAGGCATGCTGCATTCCCGCTGGGAAATGTCCACGTATCTTCAGCACAGCATGCCTGCCCACTGGGCTGATCTCTGCTGAAAATCTGACCATTTCTTTTCACACCTGAGCAGCAGCTGGGCTCTTGTTAAAATTCTCACTCGTGTGCTGAATGCATAATGCACCACAGTTTCAAGTGTAGGCAGGACCTGCAGGAATACAGCTGGTGAAGCGGAAGGATGCTCCAGGCTTTGGGGCACTTGCTTCAGAGGGTTGGATTCAGATGCCAGCACCAGCTCTTCTGGTTTTGTTTGTGGCTTTTCTGTGCTCCCGTCTTACATCAGGTACCTTACATCAGGTACCGTCCCTGCCGCACCAGGGTGCCGGGAGGATAAATAACTCTGAATGTGTTCACGCAGTGCAACAGAGGGATGTTTGACCTGCTGCTTTCAAAGATGGATGCTTATTGCTTTTTGGGAGCCAGGTCTCCCCGAGCAGCTCAGGTGGAGACATTTCAGAGCATCTCAGGCTGTGCACAGCCAGCCTGGGTCTGACGCTGACCTGCTGTGAGCCTGGCCCTGTATTCTGCTTCCCTTTTTTCTTCCTTTGTGGATTTAAATCAGGGGCATTTTGAAGCAGGATTTCTCATCGCTGCCTTTTGCACCGTGAGTCCTCAATCTCTGGGGCCAGCAGGCACTACCATGACAAAAATAATAAATTATTTGAGTAGCGAATTTCTGATACAGAGCTGTCAGTGCCTGGTAGCAGTCACCTCTGCCAGCGTTGCAGGAGCACACGGTATCACCAGAGCTGTTACTGCTTGCGATGCGTAGAGGAGGAAGAAAATAGGATGGGGTGGTGTTGGGTTTACTGCCCTTGCCTTGGAAGGGAAAGCGCGCAGCTTCTGTGTGTGCCTGGAAGGAAGGGCGCTGCTAATGAAGACACTTCATTGCCAATTAATGGTGCATTCAATCCAATTATCTTGTGACTTTTAAATTTTGTTAATTACACCCAAACAATTCACCCTCGCGCCACCCTTGAGCTGGTAGTATCTTCTTCATTTATCAGGTGGGAAACTGAGGCAAGGAGCACATTCCTGGTGTTAGCAAGGTCCCATCAGTGATGGCGCTGGATCTCAAACCTGAGGTCTAATACTGTCTCCGACATGTGCTGTTTTATGCTGGTCTGTAGCTAACAGCCCGTCTCTCGCTGTGGTCTGGGGTGAGATGAATTTTATTTGTCTTTTGGGCACCCTTTCAGCTTTTGCTCATGACCTGCCATGCAGTAATGTTTTTATTACTGAAGACTTCTACATAAACCCTCTTCCCCTCCTTCTCTTTCTTCCCCAACCTCTGAAGTGCTCAGCTGTTTCCTTTAGAACAACCCAAATTTCCCCAGCCGGGGGCTTTGGCATGGGGCGGGAGGCTGGATTTGACCAGTTCCATGGGGTGCTGCTGTTGTTTTGGTGGCTTTTAATTGAATTGCTAAATTAAAAAGGAGAGACTGTTGAAGCTGACCATAAATACTGAAACCTCTGAAGAAATCAAAATGTGCCTTTTTTGGGAAGCAGAAGCATTCCAAACGTTCCGTTTATTTCTGCTATTTCTCTATTTTGATTTAAATAGTTTATTTTTACTCAGTCTATTAGTTACTTGATAAGTGTTAATATGCTGGTTACTCAGGGGTTGTGATTCATGATCCCAGTTAGATTTAGCTGCAACTCCCCCCCGTCACTTCTCACTCACACCCGCTTCTCCCCAGCACTGCCCACTCTTGAAGCCATATCTTTTTTTAGTTGCTAAATCTGACAAGGTTTATGAACGGGAGCCTTAACTCTGCGCTTGTGAACATGCACATGCATATAAATTCATCGGTGTTGGGGTTTTTCTGTATTCCAGTGTGGAACATCACCTGGAGCTTGGTTGTATGCCTTCTAGCATGACTTGAATTACTTGGTGGAAAGCCTCTTAGACTGGCAGCTTATGCGGTGAGCCTGTGCTGGAGCAGTTGCTGCTGATCTATAGATACCCAAAGGTGCAGCCAGGGACCTACAGGGATCTTCAATAGCACTTTGGTTTTTTTTTCTTATTTTGGACTTTAAAAATCTGGTTTGAAGACAGCAGCTGAAGTGATCTCTTTTCACCCAGAAAATGCATCTTCCTATTGCATCTGCCCATATTGGTAGGTTAAATTCTACTTTCTGCCGTACTTCACCAGATGCTCAAGTGGTGTCAATCGGCATTGCTCTGCTGAAGTCAGTAGACCCACAGCAGCACAAGACATGGCAATTTTGCCACCAGCTGAGGCTGTGAGCGTCACAAATCCTCTCTAGTTTTGTTAGTACGTTCTCTTCTGTAACGTGTGCTTGTGTCACCTCTGCTGGCACCCTGATAACACAGAGAACTAGAAACTACTCACTCATTTCTGCAGTACCAGCATCGCCAGTGACCTGGTAGAGAGTGTGCTTCAGAAATTCGGGATCCAGTCCTGTTACTGTAGATCTGGGCAGCAGCGATCCATAAACAACAGACCAAATAAACCAGTGCTGCAGTAGTGGTTTGGAGGTAGGATCCAGAGCCAGATCTCCTGGACTCTTTTTCTGGCTGTGCCGTTGACTTGCTATTTGACCTTGGGTGAGTCCCATCCCATTTCTGCACTTCTGTTTTTCCCGTCTCGGTGGCGGGGATAATAGCCAAATTCACAGCCGGGCTGAGGTACAGTTGATACTGGTGAAATGCTTGGCCATCCTTGAACAAACAGTGATTACAGAAGGGCGAGGAACCATTCCTGTGTTCCTGTAGGCATAATAACCTTTCTGACATCTGTTCTCCCTGCCTCAAATCGGAGCAGTGATTTAAGTGCAAGGGAGAACCAGTGAAGAAAATCTGCATTCAGCCTAAAGCATGTGTTGCTCCTTCTGCTACAGATATTCCTGAGGGTTGGTCAGCTTGTAATTATTAACTAATTACTGCACAGTAATCACTGTGCCACAGGATACAGGAAGTATAGGCAGTCGGGAACAAACCGTATCTCACAAATCCCAGCCTTTTCTTATCTGTCCTTTGTATTTTGCCCATCATGGTGGTATCTGCCTTGCAGCCCTGCCCCTCAGGCTCTCAGAAGGGACGTAACAAGTCAGCCTGTGGCTGGATACCTCCGTGCACTGTTTGCTTTTCGTGTTTGCAATTAGGGGACTGAAGGCCAGTGTTAGTCCAGAACAGGGAACAGCTACATCCCGGGCTGTGGCTGTGAGGACGACCTCTTTTGCAGGTCTGCCAATGTTCCCCGTCCTGCTTGAAGAAGACCACATCTAGGGGCGAGCCTTTGCAGCCCTCGCGATCTGCCTCTACAATAAAGGCATTGATATTGTGTGTTTCCTGAGCATGGCACTGGCCAGAGGAGGTGAATTAGCAACCCTGGAGGCTGAAAGCCTCTCTTTATCCCAGGAGCAGGTTCGGCACAGACGGGGAGCTGCTCTGCCAGCAGTGCCGCACCGGAGTGCCGCGGGCTGCCGGGACCTCCTGCGCTGGATGCGATGGAGTCGGTCTCCGCTCGGGATGGGTGTGCTGAACAGAGCTGCCTAAGTCTGTCAGCTGGCGTATTTTCTTTTTCGAGGAAGAGCTGGAGTCTGAAATGCTGCCCAGTGCAGGGGAAACCTCTGCAGGGCCAAGTCTCACTGTAGGCTTGTGTGGTCAAGGCAAGAAACCTCTAAGGGATGCCTCAGACTGCCCTGGTCAGAGGAGCCAAGGGGTTTGTTTTTCCGCTGGTTTGGTTTTTGATTCAAGGCAGAAAACTTCTCTGACGTGGGTCTGAGGTGGGGGAGGATGAGCTGTCGGGGCCATCACAAATCATTGTCAGCTTGAAGAGCTGCTGCTGTGCCTGTGGCCGAAGGGAGATGGGGACACGGGGACCTGAAGCTGCAGGAGTGGTAGTTTGGCCCCCCCCCCCGTCCTTGCATTGACCAGGCGTCTCAGAGCCGTTTCAGCTCTTTGGAAGGGTCCCAGAAAGGCTGCGGATGGACCAGCCTTCCTAGTATCTGGGTTTTAGGCAGGAATTTGCAAACACCATTTGCAATGTAAATTGGTGTGGGGGGGACAGAGAAGCAACATTACCTGCCTGGGAGTCTGAGGAGGAGGCAGAACTAATGGTTTTAATGCTCTTTTCGGTCATACCCAGGGGTTGCTTTGTGTCTCGTCCAAAAGACAATCAAAAATGCAGAGTGCCTCTGTGTCCCCAGACTGCTCTCTCCTTTAAATGAACCATCACAACCCCCCCGTACCACCTTCACATCCCTCCCTCCCACCGTGATCCTCCTGCTGGGATGTGCAGAGCTGCCCCTCACGCTGTTGAATTCCTCTCTGACCCCGGCTGCAGCTACGCAGCGATGGAAACAGGTATTTCCTCTGTGCAGGAGGTGCAGAGAAAAGGTCCGATTGAGTCATTTTAATTCCAGGAAAACATGACACAGTATCTGAGGGAGAAGGCGTGTTTTTATAAATTACCATTAGCAGCATGTGTTCTATTTAAGTACTTAATCCCTTTCAATCCCTTCTTATTAACGATTAATTGTGCAACTAATCGCACTATGATAGCAGTGTTGCAAGTGCAGTTAGTTGCAGTGTGTACAAGCAACCCCACCAGTATTAAACCAGATAAGAATTTGGTGTGGTGGTGAGAGGGGGGCACCTCAGCTCAGCTGATGCTCTGCTGCGTGAATGTACGCCAAATCTCTCGTCGCTTTGGGTCTCAGGATTATAATCCTTTCTTATCTCGAGCGTTTCCTATGAAGCATACAGCTTATCAGCTTGCGAGGCAGGAGAGGAGTAGAATTGAATACAACCAAGTGAGCTTTGAACAGCTCTGCTTGATGTAGTCCCTTTTCATCTCGCTTTCTGAGCTTTGAGTCTCCTTCGCTCTTGTGGCCTGTTACTGAAAACCACATGGAAATATGTCTGTGTTTTGATTTGGGGGGGTGAGGGGGCTGTATTTGAAATTTTATTTCCAGATGTGCTTCTGTTGTCTTACAAAAGGGCGTGTTGCAGCCCAGCACCTATCTCTTCCTAACAGTGTCCAAGGACTGGTGAGTCCAACCACGCGTTTTCCTGCAAGAGATCGCTCTCCCTCACTCTCTTTGACTCTGTTTATCTCATGCTGGGCTCTGTTATCTCCCCCAGTTTCCAAGGCTCCTGCAGAAACCCATCTAGCTTGTCAAGGACACCAGAGCTGCAGGCAGCTGTGGAGGGGACTCAACCAGTATGCAATGAGAGTTGCCATAGTTTTTAAAGTGCAGGGGGGAGGTGGGTTGCGAGTGAGGACAGAAGTGGGAAAATGAACTAAAAAAAAAAAAAAAAGAGAGATAAATTCTTTGTTTAAAAACCCACCAAATAGACTTGCTTTGTCTGCCGTTCCCATGACTGACATTGCAACTTTCAGGACACCGAGCAGTGAGCTGGGGCTTGGCTTGGCGAAACAGATGTTATTTACAGTTTAACAGGGAACAAGGTTTATCTAAACAGCGTGTGCTTGCTGAGTTCCCAGATATGCATGAAATGTTGCCCTCCGTAGGGAAGTGAGCAGAGGTTTACAGGCACTGAGGCATGCTTAATCTGTTTATACATGTTTCATCTGGGATATCTCTGTTTGGTATCCAGACGTGTCCATGTTTGGTTTAACATGAAAATGTCGTAGTCGTGGTAGTGCTTAGCTGTGGTGGGTGAGGATATTAGGGAGGTAGGTGTCTCCAGGCAGTGCAGAAGGATGGCTGAGGGTGCCCTGCAAGCATGTGCTGCTCTCTCAGGGACAGAGGTTTTTCTGGAAAGAAGCATCTCACCAGGTTTGGGATCCTGGAGAGCTTGCACCATCACAGAGCCTGGGCTGGGCTCTTGGGCAATCCCACAGCCTCCTTGTAGCATCCCTGTGTTTAAGGAAAACGGTGCTGCTGGTGCAAAATACCTGATAAAGAGCTTCCTGAGCAGAGGAGGTACAGCACGGACATAGCAGGACAATGTGATCTGCAAGCTCATCCCTGTCCTGGGCTGCCCAGAGGGAGGGAGGTACACCAGAGGATGGCAGGATGAGGAGCCAAGGGGAAGGAGCGTCTCTGCATCTCAGCCCAGCCTCCTGTCTTTCTGCTCTCCCAGCTCTTTTTCAAAGGAAGCTGGTGGAGGAGGCAAGACTGAGAAGGTTTTGCTATATGGGCACACATCCAAGCTGGTTGGCAACCCCCAGAACTGAGGAGCTGCTGTACATCTGGGGGAGGCCCTCATTTAATGTCTAGTCAAATCCTAAGCGGAGCAGGACCACTTGAGGATCCACTTCATTTGCTTTCACTAGCTGTTCCCTGAGACATTTACTACTGTGAAAATCTCTTTTGGTGTTTGTTTCTGCATGATTCCTTCCCTGCATGTGGCCCAGACAATGTCTGGTTTTCACTGTGTTGCCCAACCCCTGGCGCTTTGCAAAGTGGAAATGCTTCATGTGCAGAAATAAGGAGTGTAGTGTTCTTGGCGGTGGTATCAGCGCTGAGATCTGAGAAGTCAGAGAAGGAATGGTGGGGACACTTGGCTCCCTTCAGGTTATGGAGAAAAACTTGAACGTTGAAATGGGGAGAGGGGAGAGGGCACGGGGGACCGGAGAGCAGGTGAAATCCTTCCGTACAGGAGCAGCTTTAAGAGTTTGCAGCAGTCATGCATCCCCCCAAGGCAGGCAAAGCGCTGTCGGCTTTCAAGGTGGTGCAGTGCACGGGCCAGGGGCAAGGGAGAGCCATCCCTGGAGGCTGTTCCTGCTGATGCAAGGGTGTCTCAAAGCCTGGCATCTAGGCAGCAACACGGAGCTCTTGCCAAGTTCCCTGCCTCAAAACAGTGCTCTTATCGCACTGGGATCCTTGGCAGCCACCTCGTGGCTCAGGAGGCTTTTTAAATCTCCTGCCTTCCTCCAGCCTTGACAGGAGCTTAGTAGAGCAGAAGTCCCTTATCACCAGCTGGAGCAAGGACTTGAGCAATCCCTTCTCTCATCGTGAGGATGAGGTGTGGGCTCTGGATCTGGGAAGCCAAGCCAAGCCAGAAAGATCACACGGATGCCCACCTGCACGTCTCACCCCCGGCTGGGGCTCTAAGCACCACTGCGGTAATCGTGATAAGGAAGGGTCCCGAAAAAAGATATTGAGGCATTACTCTTCCCATTATGGGGGAGATGGGGATGCCAAAAGTAATTACAGTTTGTGCTGTGCTTTGAATTCCTCCTGATTCTTCAAGCGTTGGCTCGTCATGCTCCCTACCTGTGTGGCTGCATTTCCCTCGCATCTGAGGCAGAAATACATGCACACACGTGCGCAAAGCCCTCCAAGGATGGGTGCACAACTGGTTTAAGATTAAATACCAGATTAGTGCAATCCTTGGCAGGGAAGTAGACTTGCAGTGTTTGCTCACTACCTTACTACCATGTGACTATTCCAGAGCTTTAAATAAAACAGATTTGAAACCCTGCTGCAAAGGGTTTTATGTGCCTAATGCCAAACAGTGGTAGCACTGCTCCAGAGCACAGTCGTGGGGAGAAACCCAGTCCGTAGCTGGTACTGTAAACTCTGCTGGAGTGGGGAGAAGTAGGTCAGGAACACCGGCCCCTTTCATTCATTTCTTTTCCTGTTGCTGCAGAAAGACCTGTCCGAGGGTGGTGGGGGGGCTGGTTTACTGGCAGCGTCAGCTCCAAGGAGCTGCTGGGTCTGAGCTGGGAGCTTGCTGGGAGAGGAAGGACCATTAATCCCGTATGAAGCTGTTTGTACAGTGTCTCCATCTCTTCCTCCCATTGCCAGGGCTGGGTGGCATAGAAATCCAGATACCTACGGACTGTAGAGCGTAACTGGCAGAGGTCTCAGCCCTTTTATAAGTGCAGTTTATCAGGGTAGAGCAAGACAAGCTGGGCTCTGTGCATTTCTAGTCTCCTAGAAAATGTGTGGCGAAGAGCCGAGCTCTTAATTGCTTTGAGTGCTTGTGGTTGTCCCGCTTCTTATAAATGTTGTGCTTCTGTTTGTATCAAAACCGTTTTCTGTTTTTCTGGGAAATTCGGTCCTGTCAAGATCCTTTGATACCAGGGTCCCTCTGGTAAGACTTTTCACGAGGATCTGGCTTTCATTTCTTCTCTTCACCTTTTTGTTGTGCGTTGGTTGCTGTCCCCCTCCTTTTCTTTGCACCAGAGGTAGCTGCATTTCACAAATTCCGCGCGACTATCGGGTGTACAGGATGCAACTTCTGTTTCTTTAAATACCTCCCTAGGAATGCTTTTAGAAAGGCGACCCGGGCAGCAGGACTGTGTGATCCCTCTGCTCAGCTGTCCCTGCGGAGCTGAGGCAGCGTGATGCCAGCTGAACTGTGATCACACCCCTGGGCAGCAGGTCGAAGCCGACTCCTGCATCTGCCTTCTACATCGCAGCTGAAGAAATGAATGACCCCCAGTCCTCATTTTGCACTGCTGCCTTCCTTTCAGCCATGTTCTCACATGCCAGAAAGAGAGGCCTTGGGTGGAAGATGAAATCAGGGGTCACAGAAGTAAAATTCCAGTATTTTCTGTTAAAAAGAGAGAGAGAGAACCTCTCCTGGCTCCTCCTGACCACTGCAGGGAAAGCGAATCCTGGCTTTCCGTGAGCTCTTGTCTGCGTGGCAATCGCAGATGAGCTTGCAGCTCTGGGAGCTCTGTGTGGGCTGGGGAAAGAACGAAAGCTCTAATTAAAAAAAAAAAAAAAAAAGGAAAAGGAGGAAATAAAATAGCAATTAAGAAGGCAGCAGACCCTACATACCCCATGCTGTGTAAGCGTGTGGATGACAGCGTTGCACAGCTTCATCCAGCGGGATGGAGCTGCAGGTGTGCTGGGAACATTGTTGGGGGAGAGGCTTGGTGGGACTTGGTCTCTCCTGCACCAGGGATCTTCTCCCGTAACGTGGATCCTCCTTCCCATCTAGCAATAAAGGAAGGGCAGATGCTGACAGCCTCAGCCACAGGTTAAACACTCCTGGGAGAGAAAATAAGAGGCTTTGTGTTACTGAGAATGACTTTCTTTGGCAGCTGGAAGCTGGCACCCTCTTCGCTGTCTCTCCCAGCCACCTGGGAACGCTGGCTGCCAGCTGCGGGGCTGACAGTGCTTGGTTTGTCTTTCTGGAGTGTCTTTCATTCAGCAGGATCCGTGGACGCTTTCTTGGTGGTGCTTGCATATTCAGGAGCCTCTGTCACTTTTGGGGTGTGACATGACAGCCAGGTAAGGGGAGGTGATGCTGGGAGAGGGCAGCACAGGGCATCAGGTCTCCAAGGGGCTCGTGAAGAGCAGGCAGGCTTCGCAGCGAGGTCCCTGCGGTGTAGCAGGGAAGAGCCAACCTGCCTCGGATGCAGCTTGGATTGTGTTAGTTAATTGTCATTCAATAATCGTTTGATTGTCATAAAAGGCAAGGACCAGGCTGGCTTTTGCTGGTGATGTTCCTCTTCAGTAATTACTTGTGTTGATATTGCAGTAGCTACTCACTGTGCCAGGAGCTTGGTATACACATAGTGCGATGCTCGTTGCGAAGGACGTGCCCGTTGTGTAATAACAGGATGAAAGGAGAAGGTGAGTCATGGAAAAGGGGAAAGAACAGCTAAATATCATGCAGCTGATCAGCAGCACCTGCGGGAGCATACCTGAGCTGTAAATCCCAGCACAGCTCTTCGCTCCCAAGCGTCGCGTTACAGCCCGGGTCTCCTGCATCACGGTCTAGCCCTGCCGTATGAGCAAGGCAGTGCTGCCATCACGGTGAACGCTGCCAGTGGGACACACGCCCTGAACTCCTGAGCGACCGTAAATTAAGTCTCAATAACTTAGATAGCTGCCATAGCAAAACCGAGTATCAAAGGGAGCGTCTGTCTCGGAGCCGAACGCAGTTGTGTTGGGCTCCAGGGGGAAAAGTCATGCACTTTTGCTGAGACTCATTTCCCGCTGCCTGCCATTCTAGTGCAAACCAGCAGCGATGGATGGGTTGGAGCAGGGGATCTGCTGATCTACAGCGGCTGCGAGTCTGGACCGCTCATCCCCTGAAGACGATGAACGTACCATAGAAACACTGACACGACCACCTTCAGGGTGGCTCAGCAGAGCAGACAATGTGAGCACTGAGCTCCCACCCGTGACTGGGATGTCTGTGGTGGACAAACTGTTAGGAGCCTATTGTTCTTCCAGCCGAACACTGGACACTTTTCTCAGGTTAGCATCGGCTGAGGAATAAGTGCCTAGTGTTTTGAGGCTGCTGGAATAATGACCGTCATTTTAATGCCTTCCTCGGAGCTGCCCTGATCTCACAAAGAGCCGGGAATGGAAGAGCCAAGTGAGAACTGCTGACTGCACCGCACAGGGCTGTGGACACAGAGAAAGGCAAAATATACAAAGGCAGAACAAACCTCCTTTGTGTGCTCTTGTTACTGGGCTCATTGTCAGGACTCGGATAAATGAGAGTGGAAATGTGCGTCTAGCAAAACGGCTTTCCTTCCCACTCTCACCCGTGCATCAAGTACAGGTTATAAAGTCTCCAGAGGCTGGGCTTGGAGGAAGTTTTCCATAGCATTCACCCTTCCCAGGGTATCTTCGTGTCTGTTTGAGTCTCTGAGATCTGTACGTGCTCCATGGGGCTTGTGCTCTGCCTGCGTTGTTGTCTCAACAACAGCTTACCATGGCCATAATTGCAAGGCTGCAAATGAGGGATAGAAACCCTGCTGTGCTGGGCTCTGTACACCCCACAAACCAGGCTTCTTCCTGCAAGGGTCTCACAACTGAGGAAAATGCAAATAAACTGGAAGGGAGGAAGGATGCTTTGTCATTCTTGATTTATAGCTGGGGAAACCGAGGCATGCCAAGAGGGTCAGAGCCGGCATGGAAGCCAGTCTCGCGCATTTGCTACAGGATCATTTTTCCTCCCAAGCCTCCTCCAAACTGCAGACGTGAGAAGGAAGGGCAGCGATCTCCTGGCTGCCGTAATCACATTCCTGATGCACTGCATTTGTTGTAATCATGGAAGCCAGTAGTACAGGAGGAAAAAAAATTGCAACGTGCGGATGGACTGACTCCCCGGGGACCCCAAGTTCCCTTTTCAATCATGCCCAGCGCAGTCGCTGCCCTGGGATGATGGTCTTGCTGTTTGCTACAAGGCTCCTGTAGATTAATAGGAACTGATCGCACTCCCTTCCCTGCGGGATTTTGACCTCCTGGCTTTGCTCCCTGTGTAGGAGGGAAATGTCAGGCCCCCTGAATAGCAGAGCTGAGCGGCGGGAGGCAAATGTGGAGGGAGGAGAGCTCGCCTTGCTTTCTCTCCTCATCACTCACCTTTTGGGGACAGTAATCGTGCAAACCGCTCTGTCTGATGGGCACAGTCCGCTGCCCAGCGCCAAGGCTGAGCAGTATCTGGCCCCGGCTCTGCAGGGCCATGCCGGTCCTCGCTGCAGCTCAGAGCAACCTCTGTCCATCGGACTAATCTACCCAGGCACTCGGACTGTGCTTTGCAGCATCTGCCATGGGGAGGGAGCGGCTGGGAGCTTGTTACCCCGGGGAGGATTTCATGCCGACAGCTGAGCAGCTGGGGAGACGTTCATTTGGTGGTCAGGGGCTAATATCCTTCCCTGCCCCTCTGACCTTGCCGCAGTAGGATTCCCAGCTGCTGCAGAAAATTCAGCATCGCCCCTGCTGTATGTTCGAGTCATCCCCAGCATGCTGTGATTTCCCTCTGACTCCCCAGCACAGCCCCAAATCTCTCCCTGTCCCCCTCCGTACACCTCCCGAGCACCCGACTCTGGCCCTGCCAAGGAAATTTGGGAGTGGAGGAGGAATTCGGCTTGTGCTGAGCTCCTGTTTGCACAGGAATGTGCACCACGGAGAGGCCGAAATCTCTCCCATCACCTGCGCACAGCGGTCTTGCCAGCTCATGCTACTTTTCTCTGCCCCTTCTGTGTGCTGGAGCTTGGGAAGGAGCCCATCAGCTGGCCAGAAGAGAGACCGGCTGCTGGCCGGCGGAGAGGGCTGCTGGGCACATGGGCTACGCTGCTGAGCTTTTGTTGGGTCTGACTTTTGTCTCCATGCCTTGCAATGTGAGGAGGGGCACGTATTCAACCGGTGCCTCGATTCTCTGTTTGTTTAGCCCTGTAGCCACATTCAGCATTGCATGATAGCTGTGTTTGCAGAGCAAATAAGGCTCTACGAGCAGAATTCACCATTTCTCTGATACTTGCAGGAGTGAATCAATGCTACCTAATAGCTAGAAGCATGAGCCGTAACTGCTGAGTAGGACTGTTCATTTTGCCTTGTAAACACAACTGTTAATCTCTCTAGGGATAAAAAAAAAAAAAAAAAAAAAAGGCTTAAAACCCCCATACTATTCCCTCCAAGCCTTCCACCCTTTCAGCTGGGAAATGGGGGCAGGAGTCTGTTAAAATGGTAGAAAAAAATGGAGCCACTTATCATTTGTGAAAAGCAATAAAGTGGTTGTTGGTTGAAAGCCTTGCTTCCAAGCCCCTGCAATAAGCTGAAGGAGAAAGGGGACAGTTTCATACACTGATGATGGCTTGTCTGTGCCTAAAATACCTGCCCCTTGAATTCCACAGCAGAGAGCCAGCGGGTTTTGCTGTACAAATGCAAGAGAGATTCATGTGGATAGTCACAGCCCCAGTGCCTATGGGAATAGTTCGCTGAAAAATAGTGAGCGCAGTTATTGCTAATGCAGCAAATACGACTTTGAATGCAGTGTTTAAAGAATCATTAACATCTTGTCTTGATCATGTGATGAGCTTTCCTGACAGGATTCAGCTTTGGGCTCTTTGAAGTGTTTTAGCCAAGTATTTAGTCTCTGACTACATTACAGTAAATGCAGATCATTCACACTGCTGGCTTTAATCCCTGTTCCTTGGCCAAATTCCAACTTGAGTGATTTCATTTTTGCCTGTTGATGCCTAAATTCCTTATTGCCATTTTAGACTGCTGCTTCTACCCGTCGTGTCCTACCATGCAACGTTACGTTTCTGCATGTTGTTAGTCAGCCGGCGTCTTCCATCCCAGAGGTGACTGCCGTTTGGGGGTTGCTGTAATTCCCTTCGAGATCCTTGAGGCTGTAAAACAAGTGATGTCATTGCTTTGCTTAGCAAGTGTCACTTTCTCTCAGAAAGTCAATAAATGCCTCCGCTTCCTTTACTCCAGTACTGTGAAACGTGGTGGAAAACAAGAGGCAGTCGCTAGCAATTCTTCCTTTGAAATCCATGCCGTGGGAGAGGGCTGGGCTGCTCTGTTCAGCTGTAAAAGGGGATACCTTCTCTTAAAAGAAATGCAGCCGGAGGGTGGACGAAGCCCCTCGCACCCTGGGGGGCTGCCCTCCGGGGACCCCCCACTCCCTGCCCCATGCGATGTGCTTCAGCCTTCTAGCATGCAGGTCGCGGGATGCTCTGCTTGCAGGAGGGGAGCAAATCCCAGCTTTAGGGCACCTGGATCCAAATGGCCACTCGGGGCAGGACAAATTCCTCTCTGGGAGGAGCGGAGGGCTGAGGACAAGAACAGTCCCATAAATTCCAGCTGACAAACGCTTTAATGTGAACTCCCTCACCAGATGCCAAGTAGGTCCAGGTCTAGCTGGAAAAAACAGCCACAATTGCACAGAGCCATAAAGATAATGAGTACAGGGCAGGCTTGTGCATAGCAGGAGAGGTAGCTAGCCATGTCGGTGCTATTTTTACCCCCACCCCGCTTCCTTTGCGAGGACGTTTATATTTAGCAGCCTGTAGCTGCTGGCACTCTGGTAGGTGGCAAGGGGGGGAAGGATTCGGACTGGAATTTGTGGAGCACAGATTTTTGTCAGTGCAAAGCTGTTTGCCTTCTAAACCATTTGCACCTTTTTGAGGAGGGTGAGTGGACAGGGAGGGAGATGGAAAGACTCCTTCCCCTCATCGTCCTCCTCATTCACCTGAAGATGGATCTTTTATGTTCCCTGTATCTTTCCCGGTCCTGGAGTCAGGGACCCTTCGGGACATTATGGATGGGCTCGGTGGGGGATTGTCAGAGCAGGAATTGCTCAGCAGCTCATGCTGAGCACCTTCCCGTGACCTTCTGGTCCTGCGGTGTGGCTTGCTGTCTTGAGCATCCCATGCCACTCACTCCCTGCCAGGGTGGGACTTTGTCCCCAGCGCAGCGGGGTGACTGCTGTCCTTTGGGCACGGCAGGCGCGGGGGGGCTTGAGCGGCTCTGCAGCAGCCCCCAGCCCTCCAGCCCAGTCCCTCCCAGTCCCAGGTGGGGTGCCCTTTCCAAAAGGGCAGGAAAGGGGATGGTGCTCAGGGTTGGGATCTGCCCTCCTTGGTCCTGCAAGTGTGTTACCCAGGAGCTGGATAGCCTTTCATCCACTGTTAGGGGTGCACAGCATTGCTAAATCTCTCTTGAAACACAGAGCCTTCCTCTCCAAGCTGTGATTTAAGCATCTTGGGGGGCTGGTGAGGGGCAATCTCATGCAATTCTGTCTCTCTTCCCTGCCAGTTTCTAGTGAAAGCAGCCTGGTATCTTCGGGTGGATTTGAAGTCAGGTAATTGCAGCACTTGCTGCTGCAAGTGTGTCCTTGCACTTGCTGTGTTACGGCCACGTGCAAGGATCACTCGGGATGCTGCCAGTGCAGTTCGTTAGTGTAACCTTCACCAGAGATGTGTGGAAACTTGCTTATCTGAACATTAATGTGGAATGATTGTCTTTTATTTGAGCCTCTGATGTACTTGCTGGGAGCATCCCGGATTTCCCCTCAGCTCCTGTTTGCTGCATGGGAGTAAAATGGTGCCTAGCACAGGACCCTCTGCAGCTTTTACTAGTGCCACTTCAGCAGCATGCACAGCTGGAGCAAAACACTTCAAGTCTGTTTAGTTCCTTGGGTGCCTGCAACAGTAGCGGCATTTCCACACGCCAGCAGTGTCTGGATTAAAACTTGCTTAGCTTGCAAGGTAGGGAGCCAGATCAGAGCCATGGGCTGGGAAAATGGTCTCCAAGGTAAGTGTCAAGCTTTGCCTTCCCTTCAGAAGGAACAGCACTGCTTGGAGACTTTATTCTTGGCCACGAGGAAAGCACCAGCATGGAGACTTTGTTAACACAGCGTTCACTAGCGCCAACATCTTTGTTGTCAAAGCATGTTTCTGTAGTGCTGAGAAAACATTTAAATGTCTGAAGCCTGAAGTGGATGTGTCTAGCATCCTCCTGCCTCGCTTTGCAACTCAAAGCAGCCTCCAGTCTCCCTTCCCACCCCCAGCCAAATACCCCAGCCCTGATTCCAGGTGCACAAGCATCGCTGGCGAGCCTTCGGCTTTAGGGTTTTGCAGCATTAAAGGTGGGAGACGAGTGGGGATGGTTGAGGGGGGTGAGTCCCCAGGATTCAGGTGAATCCCAGGGATTTTCAGGGGATTGCACCCACAGCAGGGTGCCGTGCCTCACAGCAGAGCGTGGCAGGCACCCAAACAGAGTGTTTATATTGCTGACGGATAATCTTTTAAGCTTTCAGATGCAGGCGTGTCAACCCAAGGGTTCCCGTTGCCTTGGCGACGCGATGCATTAGCTCCCGGATGCTGTGTCTGATCGCATCAGTCTGGAATGTGATCACCGTTGGTTTGTGCTGATAAGCCCCCGGGTGGAGGGGCTGGGAAGGAGTGGGGAGAGCCAGGAGTAAGGGGGGGCCCGACCTGCTCCAGGGTTGCGGGAGAAGTTGCGGGATGTCGGTGCAGGAAAGAACCGCTCTGGGTAGCTTTTGATGCCTCTTTGGTACCAAGGGATGATCTTTCCCTTAAGATCCCCCTTGGGTGGGTGGGTGAGAGTAGCATTAAAGGAGGCCAGTGCATTTAATGGAAAATCCCCCGCCAGACAGGGTTGAGGCGATAAAGGCTGGTGGAGGAGCATCATCAGATTGGGAAGGGGCGAGGGACAGACCCGAACCTCCTCAGGCCTGGGACTGGAAGGGGCAGAGCTGTGGCTGGTTGGGGGTGAGACACTGATGTCCGCAGGTCCAGGGGACAGGGAGCCTGGGCTGTTTGCTTGGTCCGTGCTCGGCAGGAGGAATAACACCTGAGTGCAGCGGGGCCGGTGCTGAAGTCCAAACCATCCATAGACGGCTCTCGCAGCCCGGTCCCAGCTGCGCTGCTGAGCTACAGACAGGCCTGGCAAGAGCCGAAATAGGAAAGGCAAAGCGGCGTGTGGCTCCGAGACGCCCAGAGCGAACTCCTTCAGCCTGCTCGCGTGGCTGCTCAGACTCAGCATGCTTCGCCATGTGCCCCTTGAGGGTTTTCTTCATTTAAGGGTTTTATTGCTTTAATCAGATCCCTGGCTAAGGCGATTCTAATGCCCGTACAGGATGAGTCATTCAAGAGCTTGTGAGCAAGCTGTGAGCTTGAAGCATCTCCCCTGACCGTGGCTCTTGGGGATCCCCCCGGCCAGTACTGGCCCCACTCAGAATTTTGCTGCTGGCTCAGAAAGTCTTTCGTGCAAGGGCAAAGCAGAGACCAAACTGCCAGGGGAGCGGTGCCTCCTTGTACAGGGAAGAGTGTGGTATTCAATCTTTACCATCACTGTTTACTCTTTCTTGCTTTCCTTTTATTTCTACCCTGCTTTTCCCTGTTCCAGGCATTCCTGGAGTTTCCAAGGATGCGGTAAGGCGCAGCCTGTATTGGTACTTGCGATGCAGTGTGCCCTGGGCTCATCTCTGGTAACTAGCTCAGAAAAAGCTCCTTGCATCTCTTGACCACAGTCAGCTCTTAAAGACATGAGGAACCCGATTCCCTTGGTGACCATGTGGCTTCTCTTTTGCTCTGACACAGCAGCAGTGCCTCGGAGAAGAGGATGTTCCCAGGGACCCCTGCAGATCCCCGGCAGGGGAAATTCGGGTCGGGGTGCTGCCAGGGCTGGGGGGCCATCCCGTGCATCGTCCAGCCCTCTCAACCTGCTCTCTCCCCTGCAGGGCTCTGCCATCCCTCGCAGCACGAGGTAAAATGAACAAGATGAAAAACTTCAAGCGGAGGTTTTCACTCTCGGTTCCTCGGACGGAGACCATCGAGGAGTCGCTGACAGAGTTCACGGAGCAGTTCAACCAGCTCAACAACAGAAGGAATGAAGGTAAGGAGCCCCTGGGCCCCTACCGCGGCGCTGGGGCCGGTCGAGAGCATCTGGGGTCAGCGCTGCCAGCAAGCATCTCCACTCCAGGCCCCCCGGCCTTTTTCTGGGTGTGCTGACGTGTGGAAAGTTACTGCCCCTTTGTCTGTGTTGCTTTCCCCATCTATTCAGCAGGACTAATAATACCTTGTCATTAAATCTGATCTGAAGAGAGATTTATACTTGCATAAGGAAAGCCTTATAGGAGGGAAAGGTATTTGCACAAAAAGGAGAGGGATGACACATCTGTGGTTAAGGTAGAGAGTGTGAAAGCGTGGGATCTCCTCCTGCCTGCCCGAAGTGACAGTGGTGTTTGAGCCCTCACCAAGGCTCCGGGCTGACGCTTCCACCCAGCCAAAGGGGCTTCTCTCTCTGTTCAGGGGCTCGCCGAACCACCTTTTGCTCCTGGACCCACAGCCTTCTCCTGGGGTGCAGTTTTCAAGGTCCCAGGGAGCAGGGAGGTTTAGGGTTAACACCTCCATGAGCAGAACAGGGCACATCCCTTCTGCAAACAGAGCAGCCGCCTCACTGCAGGCTGGGGCAGGCTCTGCTGTCTCTGGCTATGGGCATATCAAGGGAGAGGCAATGCTCGAGGCATAAACCGAGAGCAGATCATGCCAAGACAGCCGTGCACGGACAAGCAGGCAGAGCCGCTGACAGGCAGGCGCTTGGAAACCTGATAAAGCTAGACTTGATTCATCCGGGGGTAAATTCACTGCTGCGGGTGCAAGGCTGAACCGCTCCTGGCGATCACGTCATGCGTTTGCTGCTGCCTCCTACCAAAACAACTCGCTTTGCCACAGGCCAGCCCGTTCATGTGTCGGTGCCCTCAGCTCCGCTCAGGTCACGTTCAAGCTCTTTTTCCCCTCACCCTGCAGCCACAATTGCTAGAAACTTTTGCTGCAAGCAGGGGCTGAGGCCGTGATGTAATTGCCTGGCACTCGCATCTGCCCCAGCAGGGAGGGATCGTCTCTCTGCCAGCTAACCTGCTTGAAAGAAGAGATGCAGTAACCTAATTTAGAGCTGGCTTTCCTCACTCCTGCAGCTCCTGACGCTCTTCTTTATCCCTCCAGACACCCAGGCTGCCCTGAACAGCATCCCTTCATGGCCTCCTTCCCCGCTCCTATACACACACCCCTCCCCTCCCACCCTAGCAAGCAGCGAGGGCTATAATTAGATTTGAGCCCTTAATTAGATGTGCAGAAGCTGCGGGGATGAAATGGTGCAAGGCTAAGAAAGTCCTGGGCGCTGACAGCTGCTCCTGCTGTTGCCTTCCTTGGGGGACTTCTGCTCTGGGATGTCTGAGCCTCGGCTCGTTATCTCCGCCGTGCAAACCGAGGCTTTGTTGGAGAGGCGATTTCCCCATTCTTCTGCTTTAATGAAGCGTCGGTCACGGTTCTTCCTTTGCCCTTGAATGGCAAACCAGTGCACGCAGCATCTGCCTATGCCCCCCACTCCGGCTTTTGGTCTCGCTCCTAAGGTAGCCAGGAAAGAATAAGAGCAAAGTGGACCGAGCCTGGGGCCAGGACTGAGGATGTTCCCGACCCTGTGGGGAGAGGTTGGACCAGTACTAGACCGTGACGTGGTAGGATCACCCGGGAATGCAGCAGGGACTCGGGGTCTGCCACACCACCCCGTGGGGTATGGCTCCTTGTGTGTTGCCAGGGGTTGCCCCAGTGCCAGCCCCCACCGGTCGAGACCTCCCTCCCTGCGTGGACACGGCACGTCCTGGCCCCTTGCCGCAGCTTTCCCTCCCAGCTGCCCCCCCTGCTCCCCACCGCACGGTTCCCAGTTTGCACCGGAGCCCCCTCCCACGCAGCACAGGCAAAACGCGCTGCCCCTGCCATACCCACCACCCGGATCCTGCTCCCTCCTGCCCGAGATCTCTTGATTAAGTTTCCCTTGGGGATTGTAAACAAGCCCGAGAAGTCACCTCCACAGTGCCCTTAATCTCCGTCTCCTGCAGGCTGCGGCTGTTGTTTATGAAGAGCCTTGACAGCCGCATTTGTCTGAGGCATCTCTTCGGCTGTTTAATAAACCACTCCTGGCTGGGAGCTATTTGCCCACATCCCTGTGCCAAGAGGACTTGGCGGGGGCTCAGCAAAGGGAAGCTGGAGGCATCAGTGCCGAGGGGCAGAGCTGGGGGGGGGGGCAGGACCCCCAGCACCCCGGGGTGATGAGGCATTGGGGTACGGCGTGGGAGTGTGATGCTTCAGATGTGTAAGGGGACGGGATCGTTTTGGTGGTGCTGGAGGGGATGAGAAGGGGGTTTGCGTGCAAGTTGCTCTCCTGCAGGGTTTGGTGGTGAGGTTTGGACCTTGGGGAGCTGCCTGGTGCAGAGAGGGCTCTGACTTTAGTTCTCTCGGAGGTGTTGGTCTCCTCCCTTTTACGGATGGAGAAATCAAAGTGCAGAGGGGCAAAACGACTTTGCTACAGTTGTGCAGAAAGCTGGTAGCGGAGCTGAGACTAGAGCCGTGGCAGTCACTCTTGTGCTGCTTCTCTTCCCCATGAAAGAGCTTTGCTTCAGGTTTCACCTTCCTTGCTCGGGATCTCTGAACGTGGCCCTGGGGCTCTCTCGGCCGTCTGCAGGGCAGGCAGGCTTGCCTGCAGTGCTCTGTTCTCTCCTGGTGAGCAGATGACCTGTGACAGTTCAGGGACTGTGATCACTGGCTCCAGAAAAGAGTGCTAATCACAGCAGAGATCAGCACATCATCTTTTCTTTCATCACCTCACAGAGCTCCTCAGGGAATTGCTTGCAGTTTTTATTTTCCCTCCAGCATCAGAAATCACAGGTTATCAGCATTCACAGGTCACGGCAGTCTGCAAATCCTGCACTTTGGGGGCTGCGAGTGCCTCCGCCTGTCCTTGGGGAGGAGGGTGATGCAGAGGCCAGAAGACCTTCTCGTGAAATGCTCCCAGAACATGTGCAGAGCTGCTCTGGCTCTGGCAACAGGACACGGCAAGGCCTTCTCGTGGGTAGAGCCCTGCCTCGTCTGTCGGTGATCCGGTGGGAAATCCCCAGCTCTGTCCTCTCCGTCCGGTAATTCTCATGACTTCACCCACAGAGGCTGATAAAATAAGGTCTGAGAGAAGCAGAGCTGGCAAATGGAAAAGCAAACAGCTTTCCAGCCTGGACACATCCCGTCACAGGCAATGTCACCTTGGCGGAGTCTGACAGTGCAGGGAGGGAAAGGGGGTGCCTGTGGTCAGAGCCTAATTTTCTTGCAGCCTGCCTCGGGGCGTCCGATGCCCCCCCACCCTGCCGTGCATCCCTCCCCTGGGCAGCACAGCCTGTCCTCAGCCACGGCGGCTGCTCAGACGAAAGCCCCTGGGTTAAGGAGAGCCCAAGCTGGGCTCTGCGCAGTATCTGATGTCCTTGAGAAAGGCCAGCACCATCTCCTCATCCTCAGAGATGAAGAACCTTCTCCATGGCTGCTCCAGCCTCACATTAAGGCTGAAGGCAGAGAGGCTCCTTCCTTTCCTCCTGGGCTTCCCCAGTCACCCATTCCTCTCCATACTCCAGATTTTCAGAGGTATGAGGTCTTGGTGTCTCCCATTTGCTTTGATAAGAGCTGGTGGCATTCAGCAACAGCTCCTATCTATGCCAAGGCTTTGCCCCAAAACAGCTACTACCTGATCTGTCCTCTGAGGCCAGAGAAGGTCGCAGTATTTGTGCTGCAAATCCTGCGTAACTCCTGGTTTGCAATGGCATAAATCAGAGCTAGGTCTGGCCTTTGGAGTGCAAGGCCACAAAGAAGTGATGATGAGGGGGAGGAAGGAGGATGAATAATCCAAGATCTGAGTGCAGCCCTGCCTCATGAGTGTAACAGAGCTTTGAGAGGAGAGTTCACACTTAGCAAAGTAATTAAAAGTTGTAAGTCAGGCAAGCAGTGAAAGGTTCTGGCCCCTTTCCTTGGGAGATCAAAGCTTGTTTTGGCAGAGGCAGTGTTTAAATATATTTATAAAAAAAGGCGGGAGGCTCGTCAAAGGCAGCCGCCGTGTCTGCGGTCTCACTTTAATTTGCTTTGATATCCCATGCAGCCTCATTATTTGCAGAGTGTCAGGGATCACCATAATCCACATGAAATGCCGAGCAGAATCAAACAGGCCCTCACGTTTGCATGCCCACAGCTTCACGTCTCCTCCCGCGAGCACCCAGCAAGGTCCTCCAGGCACAGGGGCAACCCCAGCCCTGCGAGAGCATCTCTGCGGGACTGGGTATCTCTGGGTGCTGGGGGCACCTCGCAACAACACAGGACGGACTGGGCTGGGACATCCCACCTGCCCTTTCTGGCCCCAGGGCAGCCAAAACACTTTTTCCCTCATCTCTGCAAGTCTTCTGTGTATTTTTACGTGTTTTTCCCATCCTGCGGTAGTTTACATCATTTGCGTATCCCATTCCTCTTTGCATGCGCTAGAATGTCCAGTTTGTCATTTTACCTCTGGCTTTACATCTGATGCTCTTGTAGATGAGGAGAGATTGACACTAATGTACCTGGTGGGTTGCTGGTTCAGAGAGACAGTGCTGCTGGTTTGCACCTTTCAGGGCAGGCTGCATCTTTTCCCAAGACTTTTGGCTTGTTTACCTATGGGAACCAGCACAAATTCACCCAAACTATCATTTAAAGTAGATTAGTTGAACTCCATTCAGTCAGATTTTAAATGGCCTTTGAGGGTTCTTTTTGATAATTTACTTAGGAAATGGGCAAGTTAAAAAGATTTGATCCAGTTTAATTGATCCACGTTAACTTCATTCCTGTGATTAATTCAGGGTAAGTTTCCAAACTGTTCCTGCACAAACAGATGGCCAGAAAGGGACAGGGACCAGAGTCCCGCAGCGGTCCTGGGAGAAGGGGTGACTCTGCCTTGTTCTTGCCTGGCTGCCCAAAATCTCCTGGCACTGTTTCAGATGCTCCCGAGCCCAGTGGCGTGGGCTGAACCCATCCCTTAGGTGCGGGCTGTCTGTCGAGGACACCCTGCATCCCTTAGCTCACGGGTCCCCTGCTCCCCCAGTGACCGTGGCACAAAACCGCATCTTTTCCCAGGTCACTTGCCTGCCACCTCTCATCCATCAGATGAGCAAATTGCAGCCAGGTCTCAGCCCTGCTCACCACCCCGTGAAAGCCAGCCCTCTTTCTCCAGTCTTCAGCAATGAGATCATCGCTGGCTGCCTGAACACATTGGGATCGGTGTGCCGAAATCTGCATTAGGCATAGCAGGGGATTGTCTCTGTGCAGCTCAGGGAAAGGGCTTGGCAAGTCGTCCCTGCTTGGTCCTACACCTTTTCAGAGGGAGTTGCATCCCTCCCTTGGGGAGGTGGTTCTCCTCCATCCCAGCACACCCAGTTAGCCCTGGCTCCTCCCTCCCAGCACACCCAGTTAGCGCTGCCTCCATCTGAATGGCATCCATGTGAGTCGGGGAAGTCCACTTCACTGGGGTCCAGGCGACCTGCATTGAACTCCTCAGTGTTTTGCTGTGCCAGTGTCTGGGTCTATGCATGCCAGAATATTCCTACCAACCAGCTGGTAATTACAGAGTGAGGAGGTTTAAGTGCAAGCCTCAAACTGGAGACCAGAGGGAGCTCAATGGCTTATTTTGTTCTGATTTCTTGCTCCTTTCAGGGTTTCTCGGGCTCAGTGAGGGTTCACACCTGGAGTCCCAAGAGAAGAGTTATTTTTCTGAACTGCTTTGGTTTTCAAGAGAGCTTTTGTGCTTCTGGGGACTGTGTGTCTGCAGCAGGTTGGGGCAGGAAAGCCTGGAGTGTTTTGTTTTGCAGTAAATGACTCTGCAGCCTTTAATCCCAAACACCTTCTGAGAAACGGTCACATCCTTGGAGGAAAGTACCCTGATGTCTGTTAGTTTTGGTGGTTCCTGAGGCAGATTAGGTACGCGTGCTTGTAAGCTCCCCAGAGGCAGGGCTCTTTTTCTGTTTTGTTTTTGTACAGACCTAGCACAGAGGGATCCAGAGCCACGGTCAGGCACCAAGGTGTTCCTAAAGCGCAAATCATGTTTTGTCTAATGTGACTTTAGTGAAGATACGGCTGGAAAGTTAAGATGAATGCTCACCCATGCAAAACCCTGTGGTGCTGCTGCAGAGGGGTGAGCTGCCTGGTGGGTTGAGCACTGGACTGGGACGTGGGAGATCCGGGTGGCCTTGGGTGTGAAGCAATTCCCCTCCTCATCTGTCAAAAGAGACCTTCATTGCAGGGGGCTTCATGAGGGCACTTTGGGGGTGCTGCTGAGCAGAGCTGTGCGGTGGCGATGCACCAGGAGTCTGGAGCGAAAAGCAGGTATTCCCTCTGCCTCCTGGATATAGAAAAGGAAGAAGACTTTCCCATGGCCCCAGAGCATCTCCGGACCTCCCTGCCCTGCTCTCACTCTCTTTTCTCCAAAGCAAGTGCCTTGGGCCTTGGCACATCTGCTACCACTCCAGCAGCTTGCTCTCCTTTCTCTTTGTCCTCAGACCTGGCTCAAGGGCACCTGCAGCTGGGACATCTGGGCAGGGACTTCCGAGCAGACACCAGCCCCATCTCCCCCTCTGAGGTGGAAGGCCAGTCCCCGATGGCCGTGCGCTACCGCAACAACAACCAGCGCCGTTTCTCCATGGAGGCAAGTACCGCTGCAGGCTGGAGCGGGCAGAAGGGACGTGGCAAGTTCTGGTTGTCACCTGCCTGCTGGCTGGAAAAAACGGTGTTTGATTCGTGGGGACCTGGCAGCCTCAGACACGAGCCCTGATGTCCTCTTGGGTGCACTCAACGTGACTCCCATAGTAGCTGACAACCCCAGTGCGCATCCCCATGCACGTGCATGCACGCACACCTTCCTTTTTCCTTTGACTAAGGGTCCCACAGAAGCTGCACCCGTTGCTTCGTCATTAATACCAGCTCTGGTTAGAGAGCACTTCCCCTTGAATGTCTCTGGACAGTCCTCCTGTCATCTGATGCATTCATCGCCCGCTCTTCTGGCCCTCTCCGCAGGATGTCAGCAAGCGT
This sequence comes from Haliaeetus albicilla, assembly GCF_947461875.1. Taxonomy (NCBI): domain Eukaryota; kingdom Metazoa; phylum Chordata; class Aves; order Accipitriformes; family Accipitridae; genus Haliaeetus; species Haliaeetus albicilla. The sequence continues at coordinate 2,944,747 of NC_091508.1, read as the reverse complement.
CTTTCCCTGCCCATGGACATCCGCCTGCCCCCCGAGTTCTTGCAGAAGCTGCAGATGGAGAGCCCGGAGTTCCCCAAGCCCCTCAGCAGGATGTCCCGACGGGCTTCCCTCGTAAGTCTCACCCTGCAGAGCGAGCAGTACCGGGCACAGCGTCTCGCTTCGTGCATACAAGTCCCAGCCAGCAGATGCATGTGCTGGTTGCCACCCACCCATGCAGTCATGCCCTGCTGTGCAAGCTCACTTGTACCGCCTGTGCATCATGGAGATACGCGCGCACACATCCCTGCCCATGAAAATCCCTTTCTGCACGCTCCCAGCAGCACACATTCCCCCTACCATGCACATATGCATCTCTTCCCCTGCGTCACTCCTACGCATGCACATCTGCGTACTGCTGTGCAAATCCCCAGGCCTGCACATTCCTTCACTCACCTCTGCACACACCTGGCTTTCCTCTTGGCCTGGCTCCTTCCAAATAGGAGGCGGAAAGCCTCCCGCGGTTTAGCAAGTGCCAGAGCCTCTGCTAGTTGAAATGCAAATGCCGATAAATAATGAATTAGCTTTTGCATCAGTGTTGGCATTTCAGTTTCTTTACTGCAGAGCATCAGCATATGTAGGAGCAAAAACCCAGTGCCCTGTTTACAAATGTGCAAGCTTGTGTCCTGCTGCCCAGGAGTGCTCAGTGCTATACAGATACAACAGCGAGGTCTCAGCAGGCGTCTTCAGATCTGGCATGCCTATTCAGGGAGAGGGAGGAGAAGAGGAGAGCTTGCATTTACCTCCCTGTTCTGTCTAATCAATAAAATAGACACAGCCAGAGCAATGTGTCATTAATATTCATGGTCCCCCCCATGAATAAGGCATGCTCCTGCAATGCTCCCAGTATGGCTCTGGGGGGTGTACAGCACCTCAGATTGCAGCAGCCACCTCATTTCCCTGCTCAGGACACATCTGTTCCCAGGGTGCGCAGAGGGTTTGGGGAAGCCAAAATGGCATTAAAAAAACACTATGTTCCCTTGGGATTTGCTGGTCCATATGCAGCCTGCAAGAAAGCAGCTTGTGAGAGCTTGGTGGTGTGGTCAGTGCTTGTTGCAAGGAAAAAGCCTTTTCCGTGGGGCAGATCTGGTGAGCAGGGGATGCTGTGAGAGCATCCCAGACCTGGGGCTGCTGATTCTCCCGGCAGAGCCCTGGGCACAGTGTAGGGGGGCTCCTTCAGTGCCTCCCCCAGGGGATCCTTTCCCTGCACGGCCCTTATCTTTGCCTGCTGATTGACAGCTGTCCATCCAGCTCCATCTGCTGATGGTGGGTGGCATGGCATGGGCCCTTGGCTCAGGAGAGGGGGGCAGTGGTGCTGGGTTGGGGGGCCTGCCCTGGCACACAGATAACCCAGACTAACCAAGGAGGTGCCTCTGTCCCCACAGAAAACTGCAGTTTCAGGGGTCTGCTAAGGAGTGACACCTAAATCTGTGGCCTTGCAGTGGTTGCCCTTCTTTCACCGGGTACACGAGAGCAGGTCTCAGCAATATGTTAAAGAGTTACTGTTCCAAATGGGAAAATATCCCTTTCACGCTTGATTTAAACAGCACACAGAGAAATGAAAGGTGTCAGTAAAAACCAGGACATAGGAAAGCACTCAAGAAAAGGGCTGGGCATCGGCAGCAGGATCCCACGAGGCTTCTGCCATAGAAAAGGCATCAGCTCTTTGCAAATCACGGCTCCTGTTTGACTCGGCCGCTGCTGGGGGCATGTCAGGGTGGTGGATGAGAGGAGAAGGGAATTGCAGGGGTGGCAGCGGGAAGGGGCAGTCGTGCAGGCTGCGGCCGCCCTGGGGTACGGGATGCAGGCGCCATCCATTTCACTGAAGCAGCCAGTGGGTTATGAAGGTTTTCTGATTGATTGCCTAGTCACCTGCAGGGCTTCTCCAGGAAAGTAATGGACTTTATCTACTTAGATCAGCTGGGCTTCTGCATGCAAACACCTGATCTGCCCTCAAAGCTGTTCCTGTCCAGTGTCCTTGACCTTCCCCCCGGAGGTGAAGCCATCCCTGGATGAGATCCCTCCCAGTGATGTTTTCCTTTCTCTCTTACAGTCAGATATTGGGTTTGGGAAGCTGGAAACCTATGTTAAACTGGACAAACTGGGAGAGGTGAGTAGACTATGAAACCCTGTAAGGATTTAAATTGTTAGAAGGGCAGCTTGAAGTGCAAAGGGCAGACTGTAGCCAAATTTCTTCAATACCTCGCAATTTTTAGACCAAGTCTTTCTGTGGACTTCAGACTTGGCCCTGTAGCTTCAAATGATCCTTCCTCCAAATGTTATGGAGTATATCAGTGTTGTGCCACCCTGGTAAATGGTCTGCATGGCTTGTATTTTCTCTCCCCCCAACCCAGGGCACTTATGCCACTGTCTTCAAGGGACGCAGCAAGCTGACCGAAAACCTCGTTGCCCTGAAGGAAATCCGCCTGGAGCACGAGGAAGGGGCACCTTGCACGGCCATACGGGAAGGTGAGGGCAGGAGGGGCTTTTCCCCATCGCAGCCCTCCTGAGCAATGCTGGCGGATTTGGGACAGGGTGGTGCAGGTCGAGCCGTATCCAGGTCCCGCTGCCCCAACCTGCCATCTCCTCTCCTCGCAGTGTCACTGCTGAAAAACCTGAAACACGCCAACATCGTGACCCTGCACGACATCATCCACACGGAGCGCTCCCTCACCCTCGTCTTCGAGTACCTGGTGGGTCTGGAGGGGCTTTCTGCGGCAGCAGGGGGGCAGTTGCCCCTCTGCAGGTGGGCGATGGGGGCTGAGGGAAGGACAGGCTGACGTGTGCTTCCTCTTGCAGGACAACGACCTCAAACAGTACCTCGACAACTGTGGGAACCTGATGAGCGTGCACAACGTGAAGGTAAGACGGTGCTGCCTGGGACCCCGTACCCCTGCCTCTCCCCACATGAGTGCAGTCTAGGGTGTTACAGGGCTGGGTGAGGCTGGATACCCCTTCTCTCCTCACTTCAGCCTTCTTAAACTCTGACCTTTTTCAGCCTGCTCTGATGCTCCACAAGGTTTTCTCCAAGTCACTGCCACCCTAAATAAAATGACTGTGCATGCAGACTTTGTTCAGCCCCTTTTCGGGATTGCTGGTGATGGGCCTGAACAATTGTCTACAGTGTGTCCCACACCAGGCCGGCTTCGAGGGGGTCTTTCCGGGCCATGACTTTAAGAGCCCTTGAGACAGACTCATTTTTGGTGCCCGTGTTCCAGTGCTAAATGCCAGCCCCTTCTCCCCACAGATCTTCATGTTCCAGCTGCTGCGTGGTCTGGCTTATTGTCACGGGAGAAAGATCCTGCACCGAGACCTCAAACCCCAGAACCTGCTCATCAACGAGAGAGGAGAGCTCAAGCTGGCTGACTTTGGTAGGTGGACCTCTCTGGGGAAGGTGCAGCATTGCAAGAAGGTGCAGCTAGGTGCAGCTCCTTGACGCCCATCCCCTTCATCCTCAGGACTAGCCAGAGCCAAGTCAGTCCCTACAAAAACGTATTCTAATGAAGTGGTCACGCTGTGGTACCGGCCCCCCGACGTCCTGCTGGGATCTACGGAATATTCCACACCCATCGACATGTGGTGAGCCATGGGTCCAAACCGAGCTTCCCAGGGTCTCCGGGACGGTGGGTCGGGCATTTCCATCCGTCCGCCAGTGCAGCACCATACGTGCCCACAGTGCTGGTGACACCAGAGGGTGGTGGGCTCTCCCAGGGACCACGCTGTTTTCCATGACCCCTGGCGTTCAAGGTCTTTGGAGCACACTGTCCACATCAGGGGTGAACGGTTACCCGTAACAGATTGGGGATACAGCTCCTGGAGCTCATTTCGTTCTCCAGGAAGCTCAGCCCTGGCCAAGGGGTGGTGGGGCATCCCCAGGGCTTCTCCCTCGCTAATCCCAGAGCCTCTGCTGCTGCTTTAGGGGTGTTGGGTGCATCCACTATGAGATGGTCACCGGCCGGCCCATGTTCCCCGGTTCCACGGTGAAAGAAGAGCTGCATTTGATCTTCAGGCTGCTGGGTGAGTCTTCTGCTGTCTCCCAAATCCCCACGCGAGGGCAGTGGCTGACTGCAGGAGCGGTGACAAAGCGCAGCCTCGGAAGCTTGGAGGGAGCCCAGCCCGTTGGCAAAGCCTTGCAGTGGCGTGGGCAGGCGTGGGCAGGCGTGGGCAGGAGTGGGCAGAGGCTGCCTGCAGCCTCCCCCCAGGCTTGCAGTCAAGCAGAGGTGTGAGGGCGAGGAGCTCCTCGCCGGCTGCCCCGTGGGATGCGCAGGCGAATCCCAGCCTGCCGGGGATATTCGTGCCCTCTCTCTCCTGGGCAGGATCCTGGCATTCGCATGCATGAGGCTCTTCTCTCTGCACCAAGTGAGGATGACAGGTTTCCCTCTCTCCCCCTCTCAGGAACCCCAACAGAAGACACCTGGCCTGGAATAACATCCAACGAGGAGTTTAAGGCTTACAATTTCACCCAGTACCGAGCCCAGCCGTTAATAAATCACGCTCCAAGGTACCTTCTTGAGCAGGGACACGTAAGGCATGGTGGGCTTGCGCTGGTCGTAAACAGGAGCCTGGGGAGACCAGTTTCGTTTCCTCCTTGGGGTGCCGGCAGCTTCTGAATGCAGCTGTGCACTGGAGGTCCCAGCTGCCACTTGTCCCTTGCATTGACGATTGCAGTGTCTCCTGGGTGCAATAATGCTCCGTTTTTCATTTCCTCCTTCTCTAAGGCTGGACTCAGAAGGGATTGACTTGCTGATGAACCTCCTTCTGGTGAGTGGTAGAGCAGTCCAGGTCGATGGCAAAGGGAATTGCTGAAGTGAAGGTACTCTGGCTGCCCTCACACTGATTTTGGAGCCAGGCAGGAGACGAGCTGCGACTGCAGAATAAGTCATAGCCCTACAGCTATGGCATTGTAGGTGCTAATCCCAACCACTAAGGATGGTGAATCATCCTTCACCCTGTGTCCTTTCACACAAGTGAGAGGACACAAACCTGATGATCCATAAGGCACGACATGACTGGTGCACTCACAGTCACACAGTGTGTGCTGTCCCTTGTGCACATGCAAATGGTACTAGTGATTGCCTGCACACCCCCATGGTGAGCACAGTGTTTGGACACACTGCCACCCACGCGGCATATGAAATTGCTTGGGGACTTACATGTGCATAGGTGCACAAATGTGCACACACCCTGTATGGGGCCTCTGTGCCCACTTGAATGCCGTCTCGCACGTGCAGACTGTATGTAATTGCCTTTCTCTGGGACTTTGTGCAGTACGAAGCCAAAGGCCGGATTTCGGCGGAGGCAGCCCTGCGGCACGCTTACTTCAAGAGCCTGGGAGAGCGGGTGCACCTCCTGCCTGACAGTAAGTGCAGGCTGTCCTCTCGCCTGGGGGATGTGGAGCAAAGAGCTTCTGCGCAGCCCGAGGGTGATGGTTTGCAGCCAGATCTCTTCGGGATGCCTCCTGTCTTTGCTTACTCCGAGGAAATGGGTGCTTCTGCAGCAGGGTGGAGTGGGAGCTTGGGGGCTGCAAAAGCAAGAAACGGTTTTGGGCAGGACGGTGTAGAGTAGGAGTGAGTGTGAAAGGAAAGCTCTGATGAGGTGCAGTGCTGCATTTGGGCGCTGCTGTCCCTCCTGGCTCTGGGTTTGCAGACTGCTGCTGGCTCAGCCAGCTGGACTGACCCCTTTCTCTCTGTCCCCTCTGCCTAGACGTCTCCATCTTCTCCCTGAAGGAGATTCAGCTTCAAAAGGACCCTGGCTACCGAGGCTCAGCCTTCCAGCAGTCAGGTAGGACTGGGGAAAATCATGCTGACCTCTCCCAGGTGGTGCCACGGACCGTGCTGGCACTGAGGTTACTCCCAGTGGGTCCCACATAGGAAAAAGCCAAACCTGATCCCTGACCCCCGCTTTAGTCCACAAGTTACCCCGGGACATCCTTGCTTGTCACCTACCACAGTACCAAAGTCACATCTAGGTGTCCCGAGGACCTCCTCCGTGAATGCCGTGGGCTCGTAACCTCCTAACCCGCAGGGCTCGGCTTCTCTGCAAAGTGTCACTCACCGTCTGCCCTCTCTGACCCATCTCTCTCTCTCTTCCTCAGCCCGAGGGAAGAACAGGAGGCAGAGTATATTTTAAACTCGGATCTCGCGTTCCCCTTGTCACCATGGAGATCAAAGCACTGAGAAAGGAGACGGCAACACGCTCCCACCTGACCCACCGCAGAATTACTGACTCGAGCAGGATGATGCTGAAGCGCCCTTGGCCACAGGCTCTCCCCTGCCTGTCCCCACAACCACAGCCCCTAGCAGCTGCTGTTGATGGACCTGTGGCCTTTTTCCCCTCTTGTTTTCACGTTGCCCCCATCAGACGTGAGCCGCTGCCCTCTTGTGCAGGTGCTCTAGTGAGGAGCTGCCCTGGGCACTGCCCGGAGCGCAGGATCGTGAGCTGCCCCAGGGAACCGCTCGCTGCCCTTGGGGGGGTGAGCTGGGCATGGGGAGGTTTTGTGAGCAGAGAGTGGTATCTCCAAAGCTGGGCGGTGGATCGTAGCGTTTGGCCCAGGCAGGCATTTTGGAAAAAGTACCTTTGCTCGGACAACCTGCTCTGCACCCCCCGTTTCTTGGGGAGACACTTTGCAGCCACGTTACGAGTCGGGGGCATGACCCAGCCTGGCACTGGAGAGACTGCACCTGAAGCACAAAAACCAGGGCAGCCCTCCTTTATTTGCCCTTGCCTCTGCCTACATACCCCTTTTTTCTCTCCCCATCTTTGATACCTGAATCCTGGCAAGGATGGAGCAGCTGGGAGGAGGGGGCTTCCCCTTGCTTCCCCCAGCATCTCCCCCTCCTTGCCACCATTGCATTTCCAAATTCAGTCAGCTGGCTGCTCCCCAGGGATGTCCTGAGCTGAGACCAAGGGTTGGCTTATCCCTCCTGGGGTACCTGCTGGTAGGGCTGTGCAGAAGCGGGGGCAGATGAGCATCAGCTCCGTGCTGCCTCCCATTGCTGCGCTGAGCCCTTCAGCCAGCCTTTCCCAGGCACCGACGGAGCAGCCCCTTTCTCATCGCCGAGCCTGCCGCCCCCCCAGCCCGGGACCCTCTCCGCCATCATCACAAGGGGCAGGACACGGTTCCCAGACAAGCGCATCTCCCCCCGTCCCGTCGCCGAGCCCCGTGCGACGTGGCAGAGCCCGAGCCGTGCAGCTTCTCCGTACCAAAGTGTTGCACACACCCACCTCAGTGCATTTCTACCCAGAGGAAGGGGGAGAGGTGCCAAACCTCCCACAGCTCAGCTGTGGGGACCAGAAATAGACCCGGAGAGAAGCAAATCATCCCTCAAACCTCTTCGCCTGGCCTCTACATTTGTAGCCAACGCCAGATCATACCAGCCCTGACTCAGATCGATGCCGTGAGACTGAGGTGTGTGCTTAGATCTGAGCGTGCTTTGCTGGCCGAGGACTGCTCCTGGTGCGTTTTCCTCTCCATCCGCTTCAGGAACGTGCCAAATCCATCCTGAGCGAAGAGGCCCTGCTGCACCTCTCCCCCACAGCCTGCAAACAGCCCGAAACGTCTTCGAGTGTGTGAGTGTTGCAAGAAGTCTTTCTACTGTATAATATTCACATCCTTTTCTTGGCTGTCCCAGATGACTAGTCCTCTCGCCCATCGGTCCTCCAGCCCATGGATGTGGCCAGGAGACTCTGGACTTGGCAGGTGCTGTGACTGTCACCGGGCACTGGCACTGGCAGGACATGCTGATTGATGTCTTAACCCGTCACGCTCCCAGCCTGGGAGGCATTGCTCAGGGGACGGTAACTCTCCATGCCACTGTTTTCCCATCGAGCAGGGACAGAGGGCTCTGTTTTCTGCTTTGCTCTGCAGCATTTCTTCTGTGATCCTTGGAAAATGCAAAGCGTGAGGATAAATACGGAGACCCCCAAGCCTCCCAAAGCTTCTGGGGTGACTCCTCCCTGTGCCAGTGCTGGATGCGCCCTCCGAGCTTCCCCCATCAGACCAAAGCTGTTAATTCGGGTTTGTCCTAGACAAGCATCCAGACGTCTGCATTGTTTGAGGTTTGCCCATCCCTACTCAGTTCCCTTCTCGGTATGTCCAGCATACGGCAGGCTGAATAGTTCATTAATTGTTTCCATTTGATAGGGAAGAGCATGAATAGCCATCAGCCACCAGTGACGCATTTCACCCTGATGTCAGGGTAGCGTTTTGCCTGGTTTCCTACACCCGGTTCCTGCTGCATGGGGTTTTTCAGTAGGGAGGTTTGCAAAGGGAGGTGTTGGCTGGAGTAAGTCTGAACTCTCGCACTGTCATATTTTCTTTCACAAAGGCATTTTCTACAGGAATTTCCTTGGCATGGCAGGGATCTGCGGTGCAGACTTGCACTTCCCAGGGCAGCCAGCTCCTATCGGGAATTAGCAGCTCAGCAGGCAGGCCAGCTCACGGGCGCAGCATCTGCCCCTGCGGCAGCACCTTCAGGTACACGGGGCGAAAAGTGCTGGCGTCCCCGGGGGGGTCAGAGCCTCCCCTGAGGTCTGTGAGCACAGATCGGACCGGAGGGAGCAGGAACCCCCTCCACCCACTCTTGGGAAGCCCATTCAGGACACGTTCGACCTGTCTTCGTGCAGTTTTCTTGCTTGGCGTTACCATCCCCATGCGCTGAGATTGCCTTGGGCATAAAGCGTGCTGGGGCAGCGGGTGCCCAGCTGAGCCGTCCTGCTTTCACGCCGGGAGGACGGAGGCAGACCATGCTGGACCACCAGATCGGTGTGCTCTCAGCTCTCCCCGTGTAAGAGAGGTATTCCTCTTGAAGGTCAAGGTCACCTACGGGAACCGCTGGGGAGAAACGTCAGGGAAAAGACCTAGCAATGACCGTGTAGACAGGACTGCTTTACCCGGGATCAGATAGCAAAGAGAAAGGGCCTGTTAGCTGCTGTTTATTCTTTCATAGCCTTTGCCTTTCCTCCTACAAGTCCTCCCTGAAGGAGACACTATTATTGACTAGCCCTGTGTGCTACTAACAGCCTGAATTTAAGATAACCCCTTTTGTTCCACCACATCTAGTGGATATTTGATTCCTATTCAGAAGGGTGATAGCGTGTGTAAATATTGGTGCCTCACTGAGCGAGGTTCGATTTACAAGCTCCTGTCGCTGCTGCGTTTGCACGTGTCGGCTGGCAGAGCCCCGAGCGTCTGATCTCCCACGGCACGCTGCCCGCCAAACCTTCCCGACCGCGAAGAAAAGGAGCTGCAGGTTGGCAGCGATCAGTGCCGGGAGCCGAATCCCCCTTTCTCCATCTCCTGGATAGTGTTACAGTCCCCCTGAGGAGCGTGGGGTCCGGTTGGGTTTATGAGGACCAAGATCCCGTGGATGCCCCGGTTTATAGAAGCCCCGAGCAGAGCGGTACCCCGCTCCTCCCCGCCTGCAAGGGGAGGAAATCTGCAGCAGGGCTCCCGCTGCCGATGGCATCGCTCCCTGCCTGCTCCGGCAGCTCATCCCCGGGCAGGCTTTCCCTAGCGTTTGGATCGCCAGCCGGCTCTTAAGTTGGATTTTTTTAAAGTAGCGCTAATGAAAATGCTGGGAATGTCTGTGGCTCGCCGGCATTTTTTTCATTTCACGTGTTCTCCCATCCGTCACTTTGCAGAGTAACTGGCCCTCCTCGCAGATGGGGAGTTTTGACAAAAGGAAACTGTTGCTTTGTCTTCCAGACATTTTTCTTGCAATTTTTTTTTTTTACCAGTTCTGGTGGAAAATGGAGTTTTGGCTGTGCCCTCAGGAAAGGCTGTATTCTTTCGTCTCTCCAGCTGATAGCTAGTTAAAGAAATGTAAGTAAAGTAATGTGTAAAGCAAGGTCTGTGTTACGGGACAACAATAAAACTTACAGGCAGAGCTATTTAATTTCACTCTCTCCATACACACATGCACACGCCTTTCCTGGCCCAACCCGTTGCCAGATCTGTGTCAAGATTTTAAATAACAAAACTACATTGTATCTTGGAGACTAAGGACAAAAAAAGTGGATTTTTTCCTCCCCCTTACACATGATAAAAAAAAAAAAGTAATTGGAAGGCTGTTTTCCCAAGCTTCTCAAATGTTTTGTTTTGTTTTTTTCCCCATGACTTATCTTCAGTCAGAAATTAGGCTAGCATAAAACAGGAGCCAGAGCTCCCAGAGCAGGCTAGGGACAGGCAGGTGGGAAAACAGTAAAGAAAGAGTCTAACCCACTGGACTGAGGAAAGTAAAAGGTTTAATGTGTGTGTCCCAAGGACGGGGAAGGGACCGGACCCGGGGGTGGGAGCGTGCCCGGCCTTACGTGGCCAAACTCTGCTTTCACCAGCCTAAATCTGGCATCTTGCAGCCACGCAAGCCCAGGTTTGCTCAGAGCACGGAGCCAGCGATGGCTGAGCGGGTCCTGCGAGGGCCATCAGGTCTTGAGCCCGAAATACCTGAGGTTAAAAGTGACAGGATCTCACCTGCCGAAAGCTGTGGCTCTCTGCCCGACCGTGCTGCTCCGGCCGTGCCGCACCGCCGTCCTGCCTCTGTACGCTCGAGTCTTGTAAGAAATGTGTTTGGATGTCCCCTTAGCACTCCCCGGTAGCGATGTCTGGGCACAAACACTATGAAACCCACTTTCTGGTTTCTTCATTGCCTTCTTTCCTCCTCAGCATTATGCTTGTCCTACAGCCTACAGCAGGAAAAATAGATCCAAGCGGCGAGGATACACATACTGTGAATGTTCTCTGGTGTGATTCATTTGCAGAATACCAGTAATATATTTAACTAGAGTTGTACAAATGAAAGATGCATTTTAAAAGAAATGATTTTAAAGATTTATTCCAAAAGAAGCAATGATTTTTTTATAGAAAGTTTTTCTGGAATAAATGGAAAGGTACAAAAAAAAAAAAGAATAAAAGATTGTATCCATCTATCAATCTTGTGTCTGAATGTTTTATAAGAATATTTCAATTTTTGTATTCAGATGTGTCATGGACTATTTTGTGGATGTGCTCATTTTATTGCTAAGGCTTATATTACAGTTGTATTGTGAACGCTCCAAAGCCAAGATTGGACAATAAACTTTATTGAATACAGGATAGTTTTGTACAGGATATAATTTTTTTCTTTTCTTTTTTTTTTTTTGGTAGGAGAAGGATCCACTTTGTTTTTGAATTTCAGCTAGGTAGCACTGACATCTCGGGCACGCAGGTCCCTTGGCAGGCTCCTGAGCGGTGAGTTGCTCCGTGCTGGGCGTGCAGGGGACGCAGGCTGCCGGACCGTGGCAGGGATTGTGCCGTGCCGTGCCGTGCCCTCGTTGTGCCTTCCCGCAGACTCATTCCCCACAGCTGCTTTCTGTGCAGCTCCAGGATGCCTTTTGTTTTCACTCCTGCTAGCCAGGGCATTTTTCAGCTGGCTATGGTAAACTCCCAGGCACAGACTTGGTGCAAAAGGAGTTTCCCACTACCTGATATTTGCAGGAGGTTGAAACAAAAGACCTCAGAAACTTATGTGCAATAGGAAAATGTTTCTGTGGTCCCTTGCACGGACCCTAAGGCCCTAAACAAATATTGCCATAAGCCTATCAGGCAAATAAAGCACAGAGCTGACGTGCCCAGCCCATGGTTGCAAAGTGACTGAAGGGCAGAGCTGGCGAAGGGACAGGGGAGCCCGGTTTCCCACAGCTCTAGCAGCTAAAAATCTCCCTGAGATCCGAGCTATTCAGCGCAGCAATCCCCTTTACATATTCCTGCTCTCTGGCCCATCGGTGCTGAAGAGAAGTTATGGCCACCTGGGTCTGGGGGACCCGGGACGAGCCAGAGGTGGAGGACGGGGGGACCTGTGGGATCTTTGGGGCCAGACCCGTGGTGTGAGCCCGTGGACGACGGGCGGCTGGTTTAGGGAAGGGGGCAATGCCCTTCATCCCCCTCCCCGGGCTGCACCTCCAGCCAGCGCCCAACCTGCCTGAGTCACGTTCAGGCACTGGTGTGGGCAGATCCCCAGTAACAAGCTGTTTGCCAAACCAGTTCCTCCATCTGCCGCTCTCATTCCTCCAGTCTCGCGGCAGCTGCCGGCACTGGGTCGGGGGAAATGCCACCGGGCAGTCCCAGCCCATGGACCCGACCGGCATTTGGATGTTCCCGGCTGCCCAAATAACCACGACCTCCCCGCTCCATGTCACTTAGGGGGATCCTTCTCCCTCACAAGGATGCTCAAGGCAGGTCACCCATCGCTCCCCAGGTCTCTCAGTGTATCTGCAAGGCGGGGACGATACCTGCTGCGCTCAACGAGATTATTTGTGTGTCATTAAATTACAGGTGCGTCTCGGGAGGCTCAGCCTGGTCGTTTCCTTGCAGCCTGCAGCCCTCCTCTGCTGCAGTTTTAGTGCAGTAAAGGAGGAAGCACGTTGATTCCAGCTAAATCGGAGTGGGTGTGTGAATTATTTCAGTTGGACGGTAGGAAAACATGTAGGTGAGCGCTTCCTCCTTTTAGACAAGTGTCACAGGATCTGTAATAACTGGGCCAAGATCTCAGGCTAATGCTTGACCTAGAAGTGGAGCCAAGCTTTCCAAATCACACAGTGTGTTTTAAAACTCTTGACCCTGAAATAACATGAGGTGAACACCTCTCTTGTGTGCTGCCTGCCGTTCCAGCTGCCCAGCCCATTCGTGCTGCGTTGCTGAGCACCTTACATGCAGCCTAGAATAATTCAACCCATTGTATGGAGAATTTACCCGGTGTTGTAAGAAGCATCATGTCTTTTCTCAGTAACGTTCAATGAGTCGGGGTGGTTATTTTCTTACCTGCTTAAGCTTGCTTGGTGGTGGGTTTTTTGGGCTGAGTTACAGCTGTTGAAAGGCATCGGTGCGCCTGTCTCCAAACGCGCATGCGGCTCGTCGGCCCATCATACCAGACGCGTCGTTGCTGGGATAACGTGTTTGGGTTTCTGAGGGTGTCAGCCCAGATTTTCCCTTTGTGGTCTCTTGGCAAAAGGGGGAAAACCATTCGACAGTATCTCAGCCCCAGGCCCTTGGCCGCAGCTGCCAACCCAAACACTGGCAAAAGCCTTGAAGGAGCCTGTCCCCAGGCGCCTGCTGTCCCAAGCCCACCCGTGGGGCCTCAGCTGGTTCCACCCCGAGGAAACCTTTAGAAAACCTATTACTAGAATTGAATTTCCCCACTGTGTTGAGACTGGGCTAAGAGAAGTGATGCCAGCATCACAACAGCAAATCTGAACAAAATCTGGCTTCTCGGTTGAAGGTCTATAGAGTAGTCACTGCAAAGCAGGACCGATCATGTTAAAGGAGTAATTGCTCCACTGGCTGAAAAGATTAACTAATATAGTGTGAAAAAACCCCGCTGTGTCTCTTGCTGCCCCAGGAACATGCGAGGGCACAGGAAGCAAAAGGAAGGTGCTTCTCAAATGCTTGTCGGATCTTTTTGAGCAGCAATGGCACGCACCGACTGCTGCTGCTCTCTCTGATCATGCTGCTCTGCTATTCCTTCATTCATGATTTCACTTTGCAGTTTGCAGCAAGCGCAAAAATGTGGGTGTTTAATTCATTGCAAGTACAACATTGATTTCAGTTTGGAAAACAGCCTAAAGTGCCTCCTCGTGAAGCTAATTCTGGTATTGCACATACTCATAGTCCTGTGGCTTGCATTTTTATGAGCTACTTCTGAGGATCTGGGTTTCAGTATGTGGAGCCAGAAAGGATCAGTGTGTTCTTATGCTGACTAACCCACCTACGCTTCGTTTCTTATTTGCAAGCATATCTTGCATGATTTGTGTTATCCCTGATAAAATGGCCTGATATTCCTGGAAGCAAGTGTGCTGGCATTTAGGCCATTGCTTAGCAAAGTGGGGTCAACTGTTGTAGCTGGGGTAGGGGTTGTACTAACATTTGTAACTTCTGGTGCCTGGATGCTGCCTTTTCATCTGGGAGTGGACACAGTGAACCTGAAAAGGTGGGGAAAGCATTGCTCAGCCATTTTATAATTGGGAAAGTCAGGGCCCAGAGAGCTGATGCTATCAAGTGATGGTGATGCAGTAATGGAAGCCAGGAGCAGACTGCAGGTCTCCTGACTCCCTATCTGGTAAGGGGAGAACCAAGATCAAGATTGACATCAAGAATGTGGTCCAGGGGAGCCACGGGTAAAGCCCTGTCAGCCCTTTTATTGGGGCATGGCAGGCACCCGGTGTGTGGAAGATAAGGATCTGCTGTTTCATGAAGTAACCCCCAGCTCCATGCACAAGGAGGTGTATGGACAGAGAGGGTCAGGAGATGATCTTCCCAGCAGCATTTTGATGGAAAGGCCTTTACTGTCACAATCCTTCTTCCTTTGTGCTATTTTGTCCCCACTTATTGATGGAGGAAGAGAAGCTGAGGTAGTCTGCAGTGGCGTGGCCTCTCAAAGCTGGTTACTGCCTGGCAGGGAGAGCCTGAGGCTGTGGCTCACAGGCCTGTGCATCAGCCTCCTCCTCCCCTCCATCCTGCCATCCAGGCTATTAAGGAAGATGGTTTATCACGTAATGATAAAACCCAATTTCCGGCCATGCTGTTGACTCACTCCGTGTCTGTAAGCAAAGAGCGAGCTTCATTCCTCAGTTTCCCCATCAGTAAAAGGGGATAACAACATTGCTCCATCCCTCCAGGCAGCTGAGCTGTTTCTTTGATTGCTTAATGGTTTCAGGTACAGGTGCCTGGCAGCCACAGTTCTGCCTTCAGGGCCATCAGGGGTTTATTGCCCAGCTATTCTGGGTTATTGCCCCCAGTCGCCTTGTTCCCTTGGGTGGTGGAAGGGGGTATGATCCTGTTCTCCTTACTCTGGGAAGACTCCAGCAGATGCCACAGCCAGGGAAGAACAAAGACTCAGATGCAATTTGGATTAGCTAAACATTAAGCTATGTCCAGGTGGAAATAAGCACCTACAGCCCCGGAGCAGCATTCCTGAGGCACAGGTCACGGGACGTGTGAGTACGTGTGTGGGGTCCGCTGGCACGGGAAGGGACCTGGTGTGCAGGCCTGGAGCCAGCCCTCTGTCATGGCTGAGCTCCATCCATTCTGGTTTGCCTGGAAAGAGCGTTCTAAAAATTGCTAGTCTTTCCTCGCTAAAGTAGGTGAAATATTTATAAATCCATCCTCTAGAGGAGACCTTTTGCGTAAGCATCAACCACTCCGACTTCAAAAGGCGCACGCACCCGCACCTCCCCCCCCCCAAGCCATCTTGTGCTTCTCACCCAAAGAAGGGGCAACTTTAATTGCATTTGTCTGGAACGGTCGTGCCTATTTACGGGTACGGGAGGACCGCAGAGACGGTCGGCACCAGAGCGAGGGGATTTCGGGGTTTCCTCGCTTGGCTGGGGCTCTCTGTTGCATCAGGTTTGCTGCTGCTGTGGCCGTAGTTCGGTGTCACCCGTGCCGTGAGGTGTCACCCGTGGGCTGGGGGGGCTGCCCCACTTTTGGCAAGATGATGCAAACCCCGCGGGGATAACTGGGGGAAGGAGGGGATAAACCGGGAGCTCCGGAGGGATGCGCTGAAGCACGGCTTGACCTCCAACCGGAGCGGGGGTCCTCCGGGGCGGTTTCGGGGAAGGGGATGGACGGAGAGGGGGATGGACGGATGGATGGAGAGGGGGATGGATGGATGGAGAGGGGGCTCCGCCCCGGTCCCGGCCCCGGGAGGAGGCGGCGGCGGCGGCGGTCCCCGGTCCCGGAGGCGGAGCCAGCGCCCGGCTCGGCTCGGCGGGCTCCGGAGCCACATCCTGGGAAGGAGACACCGGCACCGGCACCGGCACCGGGGCGGGAGCCGCATCGCCGTGACCGCCCCTCGCCACCGCCCAGGATGTGGTGGGACGAGCGGGTGTCGGCTCGGTTCCGGAGAAACCTACAACCCACCCTTACCTATTGGAGCGTTTTCTTCAGTTTCGGCCTCTGCATCGCTTTCCTGGGGCCCACGCTGCTGGATCTGCGCTGCCAGACCCAGAGCTCCCTCTCCCAGATCACCTGGGTCTTCTTCTCCCAGCAGTTCTGCCTCCTGCTCGGCAGCTGCCTCGGGGGGGTCTTCAAGAGGACGTAAGGCGCCTGGCAAACTCATCGCACCTCCCGCCGGTGGGCTTAGCTCTCCGCAGCCTCCCCCCCCCCCCCCCCCGCTTTTCCTCCCAGGCCGGGGGTGGGCAGCACCACCCTCCCCCAACCCCTTTTCTCCCCAAAGATCCCCCCACCCGTGCTTCGCTTCCCTCCCACGTTCCCCCCGCCGGGTTTGCATGGCTGAGCTGGGATGCTGCGGGTGGGAAAATCCTGCCGGAGCGGAGCGCTCCCTGCGTGTCCCCGAGGGGTTCGGAGAGGGTGGGGGGGCTTCCCCGGGGGGTGTCGGCAGGAGCCACTCTCCTCTTCTGCACGGGTTTGCACCCGTGGAGAGAAGCTGCCGGTTCGCCCAGAGCTCGGGACAGAGCGAGCCTTAGCGTGAAGTTCCAGCCAGAACTTCCTGGAGGGTGTTTTCCTTAACCTGATTGTTTATCACGAAAATATTAGTGGAAGCCTGTTTTAATAACCTCGGTGTCAGGAATCGAAGCAGCGTCGCGCTCCCCGGGGAGTTTGGGCAAACACGAGGCGAGATGCGAGCGGTCCTCGTGGTCCTGCTGCTGCGGGGGCCGAGTGCCTCAGCCGTGCAGGGTGGGCCAGCGAGACAGAACAGGGATTTGCACCCAGCCTTCTGTCCAGGACGTGTTTAAAATAAATAATATGTGCTGGCTCAACCCTAAAGATTGCCAAACAGGCATTTGATTTGAGGCTCGGTGACAGCTGTGCTCTGCTGAGAACCAGCTGATTATTTACATTGTCACTAGTTCTTCAGGCAGTGATGTAACGTGTCAGCTCCACGTGTGTCTGATATACACGTCATGTATATGCTTAATGCGTATATGAGAGAATTTTGCGTGAATCCTTCGCTGCTTTAGAATGCCCGTTTTAAAATGTTTCGTTAAACTCTTGTGAATTGTGGAGAGCGTTGGCTAATGAAGGTGGCATTAGAGCACCTGTTAAATTGCCATCCTGGTACGTTGAACTGTCCTAGTCCCCCCATCTGGACAGATCCCAAAGGCTTCATGGAGCAGCGGGAGCTGCTCTCTGTCGGGCTGTGCCGGGAGAGGAGGCGCAAGGTGGGGTGCGCAGGAATGGGAACAGCACGTGGGAACCTTCCCCTGGGTCCAACACGGATCTGAGACTGCTGGGTCAGCAGGCAGTGCCTTTGCCAGCCTCCAGTCTGCCTCACATATGTTTGAAGGAGCTGCGAAGGAAAATGCAGAATTGTTTCCTGCTGTCAGCTTCCTACCCAAAGCTCCTGCCCTCGGCTGGCGGGTTACACGGCCCCGTCTGGGGTTTCGTGCTCCGGGACTCCCAAACTTTTAACTCCGCAGCAGCACGTTGGGGAAAAGAGCGTGTTCGTTGCTCGCTGTGGTTACGAACCAGGATGCGTTTTGTGATCACAGCCTCTTGGAGCAACGGGCTTTTGCAAAGTGTCTGCGAGCCCCACTGAGGAGCGGCAGCCCTGCCAGGCAGGAGGGCATGTTTCGGATAGCTGTAGCTTGCGAGTGTTGTGGGGGGTTACTCGGAGCAGTGCGGCGTACAAACGTGTGGGTTTGGATGAGAATATTAACTGTTCAGGCTCTGAGAGCTCCTGTACTATCCCCTCTTTGGGGACAGACAGATCGAGCTGTCCTGCTATGGATTTCTCCATCTGGGCCATGCTGCGGATTTATAAATCAAATTATGCTGGTCCTGGTGCCAGGCAGGGAGGAGCGCTGGACAAGTCGTCTTTTCCGGTTAGGAGACGGATAGCTGCTGGTGGAGGATCCCAAAGTGTTGCCTGCCTGCAAGCCAGCCGAGCTGAGGTCTGGCTGCAAACTGCGTTTAATTTCTAATGCCTGGGGAACACAGACTTTGTTGCTTGCTTTTGATTAAAATATGAGTCGGTCTGAGCTGTCTGCTCTGAATGATGGACTCGCGAGGGAAAGCAGTGTTGTTACTGGATTCTGCAGCAGAAGTGGGTGGTGGGACTTAAATAGTGGTTTGGTTCCTCTCACCAGAGAAGTTGCGGAATGCTGGGTCGTAGTCTCTGCTCTCTCAGCCCAGCTGGAGTCCTGGAGCACTGGGAGGACAGAGCATAATGATGGCATCCGTCCCTTCCGTAACTCGGCGCGAGCCTGGACTGCCAGGACTAGCTCCAGAATTCCCTCTCGTGTGAGATTTCAAGGAAGAAGAAAGTTTGCCGTTGCGAGTTTCCCCCGAGTGATGTAGAAACGCAATCGTTGCCTGCGGTGCCCTGCGCTGGAGACCCGGGTTTGCGGTGTGGTCCCTTCCCTGGCTTGTCGGGAGGTGCGAAGCCGGAGCTGTGGGAAGGGCAGCTCCCCACGTAGCCCCAAGGCACGTTGTTTAAGCTCACACTCAGGTTCACGACAGGCTGCTGCTCTCTGGTTACTCACACGTGGCGTTTGCTGGGTTGGAATTGCAGCTTTGCTTCAGAAGAATACAGCTTTTTGCAGGGTATTTGGCTGAGCGGGGTTGGGGTTTAGGTGGAGCACGTGCCCTGGCTAAACCCTAGTGCTGCCATGGTGTTGGTAGAGGTTCCTCGAGCAAAGACAGCCCTAGCAGCTGATGATGCCCTCCGTAAGGAGCCCTGTGCACTGAGGCACGCTGAAGGCTCTTGTTTCCTGGTATTACCTGGACTAGATTCTCAGAAGTGCCTGACATGTTGTGAGACTGCAAATCCAGCCAGCAGTGTTGGGGTGGGAGTGCTGAGAGGACTTGAAACCCTGCCTAGACTCAGAAACCTAAGTGGGAGGTGAGCTCTTTGGTAAATCCACCCCTGAGCACCTGGCACTGCAAACTCCAGGGGTGAGCTCTGTGCACCTGCATCCCTGCCGCTTTCCCTCTTGCTTCCCTTGCTTTCCCCTTTTCCTTTCCCATTTTGCTGGATTTTAAGCTTGTGTTGTGAAGTTAAAGCCATGCTCCCTCTGTGCTGCTGTGCTACACATGTTTGTGACAGAAGCTGAATAACCAGAAGACCAGAATAACTGAGTGCCCATGCCCCAGTTTGCCTTTTTTTTTTTTTTCCCCCCCCAATTCAGAAACTGCATTTTTGTGTCCTCCTGTATTTTTTTGCTTTTGGTCCCAGCGTTCAGGTCAGCCCTGAGCTAGTCCTGCTGGTGTTAGCAGAGGAGAGGAGAGGGGTGGTAGGTGTGTTGGGAGCCCTGAGCAGGCTCTGCTCAGAGGAGTGATCCACACCAGGACCTGGAGGGCTGATGAGATGGGACCCTTTTTCCCTTCTTTCATCTTTACCCTTGGGCACCTGTGCACGTCACAGCGTGTCAGCTGAGAGTGGATGACCCTGTTCTCTCCCTGCCCTTCAGACTCCCGTCTCCTGAAGGTTTCTATTCAAGCATGTGGCTGATGCACACAGGACACTTCTCACCGCAAAGGAAAGTAAAGCCTTTTGTTGCTGAGAAAGCAGAGAGCACGGTGACTTGAGCATGAGCTCCTTGGGGGACATGATGCTCCCCAAGCCTGGCCCGTGCTTTCTGCTGGAGACAAGGGTACCTGAAGGCAGATGTGGGATAATCCACGCCGCCTTCTTCCTCCATGTCCTCACCTCGTCCCCTTAGGGCTTTGGGTTTTTAATTATCAGTTTTGCAAGTCTGAATTAGCCTGATTATAATTTTTCTTCTTGATGTGAGGGACTTAGAAAATGCTCCCTGGGGTGGGGAAAAACATACTTGAAGTTGAAGAATGCCTGCTGCAACAGGAACGCTGAGGTGGGGGTTTATATACGCCGTGTGGGAAGGAGGGGGGAAGCTTTTCTGGCTGTGACTACAGAATAGCATTAACCATCCTAATCCTACAGAGGAGATCAGCCTAAACCTTTCGGGAGGGAGCTGCAGGCCTTCCCTCAAGCCTTGTGATAGAGCCAGGACATGTTCTGGGTGGTCCTGAAACAGAGTCCATGACGTTACAAGACTCGTTTCATACGGTGCTGAAGCAGAGCCTGCTCTGGGCACAGCTGCAGCTGGTGCAGAGCTGTGCATCCACTCAGCTGGGGACACGGGGACCGGTTAGTGATGGGGAGGGCAGCAAAGTCAGAAACCGGACCACGGCAAAACATCAGGGTTGCTTTTTAAGCTCTTTGGAGGGGTGCATTGGTTTCGCATCATCATGAGACAGGGTTGAGACCCCCTCTGAAAGTCATGGTGTACCTCGTTTCAGGATGCTTGCAAAGAGGTTTGTTTCTAAAGAAATCCCGCGGCTGGTTGTGCGGTGCCTGCCCGGGTGCTGAGCAGTGTCCTTTGGCTACATCTTGGGGATCTGGCGTGGGAAGCCAGCAATTTCTTGGTCCCCCCAATGCCGGAGCCAGGGGAGGGGGCAGCAGGGCTGCGTGCCTCCCTGGGCTGTGGGCTGCCGATGTTTGCAGGGGAGGTGCAATTGTGTTATTAACATCTTACGGCCGGAGGGAGGAATTTTTGCTCATTGGGAAAAAGTGAGGTGATCTTTTTAATGCTTTTTAAGGACATAACATCATCTGCAATTAATGTTTAACTCTAGCAACGACTGTGCTCCCTAGCCAAGCACAAGCGATGCTGTGGTTGTTTTGCTAGGGCTGCAGAAGAGAAGAGGCGTTTCTGGGATGTCTCGGCGTGTGTTTCCCTGTTTCCCCGTCACTCCCGGCCTCGGATTTGCCAGCTGCTGGTGCCTCTGCCGCTCTCCTTCCTGCTGGGCTCCCGCTGTACCCTGGAGAGTGCTGCCTTGTCTCTCCAGGCTCAAAGCTGCTTCTCTCTCATTTGCTAGTTGTTTTTCCTGCCGTGACTGTGCACATCTCGCTTTGCTCCCTCCCCCAGAAATTCCGCGCTGGCTCCCCGTTTTACTGTCAGAGGAAGATCAGTAGGTACGGCTTTGCGAAACATTGGCTCCTCCAACGTGGTCTGGCTGGATGGGTGAGCGAGGCTGGGCTGGGAGATGTGAGCACACCAAGGTGCTGGTACAGCCAGGTTTGTGCCACCGGGCAGGAGAATAAAGGAGACGTGTCCTTGGCCCGTTTTTCTCCCCGGTGCTGTTGAAGTGCAGTGTAAGCAACAAGCAGGACGTGGAGGGCCAAACGACTCTGGGTTTGCAGGTGAATGAGGGCCAACCAGAAACACGGTGACATGCCCAAGGCCAGGCCGTTCTGGACGAGCAGTCAGGGCAGGAGGGCTGGTAGCGTGGTGCCCGGCAGCCACGGAGGCTCTCTGCTGTGCCTCCAGCCTGTGCCTCCTCCGTAGCCTTCTCCTCCCTTTTTGGGCAGAGCACGAAGCAGAGAGATGTAGGTGTTTTGCTTGCTGGTTATGTGTCCGTGCTGGGGACGTACCTGCATGTTGCCAGTCCTTTGCTGCGGACAGACAGCTGTGCCCCACATCCGCCAGCAGCAGACCCCGATTGCTCATGAGCAACTCATTGTAGCAAGCTGCCGGCCGTTGCTTCTACCAGGGTTTGGGAGCCCAGGGTGGGGAGGGGACGACGCTCTGCTGTGACTTTATAGTCCCATCTTTCTGCTAGTTTCAGTGCTTCGCTGTCTGGTCCCTGTTTCCTTCCTTCCTTCCTGCCTTTCGACTTGGCAGCTCCGGAGCAGCGCGGTGCCAGCCTGGGCGCCGTTCTCCAGCGATCTGGCTAGCGCTCGGCTCGCACCGGGAGCAGCCTCTCCGCTCAGCTGCTGCCAGACCCGAGATGTAATGCACCAGCTTTGTCTTCACCACGTGCGTCCCTTGGGTTTCTCCGATGGACTGCACAGGTTGGAAAGTGCTGCATCCCCCAGCCCCATCGTGTTGGGGGAATGGAGATGGCACGGGGGCATGGAGAGGGAACCGCAGCAGCTCCCCAGTGCTCCCTGTGGGGCAGAACAGGACAAGGACATGCAGGCAGGTCCGGGGTGACACGGTGATGGGGATGCCAGCAGCTCTTTCCCTGCCGGGAACTGGGATTGCGCAGCAGCAATCATGCCTGCTCATGCAATACAGCCCTGCATGAGAAATTCCCTGGAGCTGCTCAAAAGTCGTGATATGGCCTCGCTTGCGTGTACCCATGTCCCTTTCCATTCCCAGATGTGCCCAGTTAACAAGGGAAGGTTCTCGGGCTTTGAAATATGCAGAACATGGGTTTGAAGGGACGGTGACTCTTCTCCACAAAAGCTGGGTGGAAGATCTGCCTGTTCAGGGCATCGCCCTCCACACAGGAGATGGCAGTGCCCTAGGCTGGCTACAGCTGTGACACGGAGGCACGGGGGTGCAGGGTGTGTAGCATCTCCCCTGTCTTGTCAGAAGAGCATGTGTTGGAGCTACAGCCTGTGGGTCCGTCTCCTGCTAATGCCTACACCACCGACTGACCTGGGGCTGAAAATGGGAGGCAGGACTGTGGTGTGGGTTCTGCTCTCATGGTAGTAATTCTGTCCTGTCTTTCCTCTTTCCCTGTCTCAGGTTGGCTCAGTCCTTGTTTGCACTGTTCGCCTCGTCACTGGCAATCTCCTTGGTCTTTGCCATTATTCCGCTGTGCCACAATGTGGTGGTCCTGGCTGTGGTCATGGCTGTGGCAGGACTGGCCATGGGTTGCATCGACACCATCTCCAACATGCAGCTGGTGAAGATCTACCAGAAGGACTCGGCCATCTTCCTGCAGGTGACCACGGAGCCCGCGTCTCCCCTCTGGCCGTGTTTCTGAGGAAGAGGAGCGAGGGGCTCGGCCAGCCTCCTTGCAGAGAAGAGCAGTAACCCCCCCCCGCTCTACTTGTGTGTCTCATCTCTTGCAGGCCCTTCATTTCTTCGTGGGCTTTGGAGCGCTGCTAAGCCCACTGATAGCTGACCCCTTCCTCTCGGACACCAACTGCATCCTCTCAAACTCCACGGCCAACGCTTCCAGCAACCTCCCTCACATCCGCAAGTCCCTGGTCCCGCACCATCCAGGCAACCTGTCTCATTACGACCTGCCGATGAAAGGCATGGTGGTCACACGCGTCTCCTATGCCTTCTGGATCATGGCCCTCATCAACGTAAGTGCTGCAGGCGGAGTGGCCCAAGCTATTGCTGGGGACATCCCTGCTTCTCAGCTTTAAATGTGTTTGGGGGGTGTTCGTGCCCCTTAGGTGGTCCCAGTGATGGAAGGAGGCGTGAGGATGGTTGTGCTGGTCCGCAGCAAAGGTTCATTTTTTGGCAAGTGCTGGGTTTCCAGCAGGTGCCTGGGGCAGGAGGGCAGGACTCTGCGAAGCTGAGCCAGCAGTCACCGCGCCGTCAGATGCGATAGGGTCGATGTACCGTTCTGTGGGGATTTTTCTGATCTCTCTGGAAGCAGGTTGTACCTCTGGGCAGGAGTTATAGCAGCTAACTGCACTCAGAGCCACAAGGTTTTCCTCCATGGTCAGCCTGGTTAGGAGCTCGGTGGTGTGGGGATGGCTCAGCGGGAGAGTGATTTGCAGTGATATTCATAGGAAAGTGCCCGTGGATGGACTGAGTTACTGGGGCCGAAAGCTTGATCAGGGGTGTCTCTGCCTATTTGTTGTGTTTCCCTGGTGATTCGCAGCAGATATAAAAGCCCTGTGGCCCTTCCTTTGTGAGAGACATCGGATTTAGTGCCCGTCCTCTTTCTCTGCCCTGCTGAGTCCCAAACCTGATCTCTAGCAAGCTGCTCTTGCCTGCAGTCTGTGGGCTCTCTTTGAAACCTAGCCCTGTTCCTTACCCCCCAGTTAATACCCAAATCCCAGCATGGTTAAATACAGCTGGTCCCCTTGCACAGCCTCACTGGTCTGTGGCCGTGCCCATGGCCGGTACCCCCGCAGCAGAGCTTGCTAACCCGCTGCTGTCCCTTCCCTGGTGGCAGGAGCCCTGCGAGCGTGTGTGTAATTGTCCACGGAGATCTGGAGCGATAAGAGCGGAGCGTGTTGTTGCAGCGAGCAAGTGTCGGCCATGCTGAGGGGTGCTGTTCATGCCAGGATTGATGCTGAGGGCAGCTCTGCTCCACACCTGTAGAGTGCCCGGTTATGCTTCGTGCACGGGCACTCCTGCTGGCAGGGGTCCCGGGGTCCCCCCGTGAGCAGAGCCCAGCCTGTGTAGCCCTTGCCCTAAGATGCTCTAATATCTGTCTATAAAGAGCATGCCAGGGCAGGGACTGCCAAGCTGGTGCCCATTTCGCTCACCTGGAGACCTCCTGTGGTAGAAGTGAAGGGTGATCCTGCCAGAAGGACCTCTCCCTGCCCGTCTGCCCCACAGCCCCAGGACCTGCTGCCCCTTCCCAGTCCAAGTTTAGCCATTGCCCTTCTGCCAAAACATAAGGATGCTCCTTCTCCCTGTCCCAGACCAATGAGCAGCCCTTGATCTTCCACCACTCTGTCTGCGCTAGGCAAAGGGAACAGGTTTCTTTGTGCTCCTGGTCTTCCCATGTGCTGAATAACTAAAACAGACCCCAGCGCACCTAACCCAGGGGCTTTCATTAGACCGAGGCCCACACAGCTCGCTGATGCGAGGCGAAGAACAGGCAACTGAAATAGCTGGGCAGGTGCTGTAATGAGTTTCTTTGCAGAAGTACCAAGACGAATGCTCTCTGCCTGGGAGGAGAAGCCAGCTTTAATTACCTCCGACTCTGCGTATGCCATGGGAAATGTGCTTTTAATTACACCGGAGCGTTATCTATTTTGTCAGTCAATCCCGAGCAAACTAATTTAGTTTTGAAGGCAGCATTTAACATCTGCTTTGAATACGACGATGCATCTGATATCTGGAGCACTGACGGGAGGGTGGCTGCAGACCCCTCTCTGTTCCTAGCTGTGTCCCATGGACTTTTTGGGAGCAGGATGGGACACGAGGCTGAGTCCTGCTGTGCCCAGCAGCCGATGCGTGGCAGGTCGTGGGTTGAGCTTGTGCATCGCTGCACGCTCAAGTGCTGTTTGCACGTGTGGATGGTTTGCACGTGTGTGCACACGCTGCGTAGGATCACCAGGAATATGGCAGGGAGTGCCGGGGTGCTGGGAGACTGATGGTTTTTGGGATGAGGGTTAGGTAACAAAGATGAGAGGAGCGGGGAGTCAGACGTATGCTGCACATGCGGCTCTTGAGCGCGTCCCCGTGCCAAAGCCGAGCTGTTATTTCCTTTCCCAAAGCCTCGCTGAGGGAGCTGACTTGATTCCTCGTTTAAACTCAATAACCCAACCTACTGGCTGGAGATACTGAGAGCAGCTCAGCTCCGAAACTGCTGACCCTTGTTTAAGGTGTAAATGTCAGAGCAAGATGATGATAATTGGTATTTAAAACCCCAGGGAAGTGGATGAAATGAGTAAGCTATAGAAATAAAAACCAGGACCAGCAGCTTTGTTATAAAACGGTCAAAACTGCATTTCCATCCCAGTTTTCACAGGGCTCTGTGTATTCTGACAAGACACAAGCTGAAATGATTCATTTCAAATTCTTGCTTTGTCTAAAGTGGAAATGTCTCAATTTGACTTTGGCATAAATGCAATGTGTAAAGCTGACGGAATAGTTGTTTTGATGTTATTGAAGCAAAATGTTCTTGCTTTAGTAAAATTAAGTGGTTCAACATTATCAAACTGAAGTGCTTGGATGACTCCTGGCCAAAATTTTTCATTCTAACAGAAAATTTTGGCTTTTCATCCAGATTTGGAACAAAAACATATTTTAAAATTCAGTTTCCCACAGAACGGAAATTTCATCATCCAGACCGTTCCAAGGGGCTGGAAATCAGGAAAATGTTCCTCCGAGAGGGATGTGTTTGTCCGGAAGGTAGTTTCCCAGGGGAAGTGCGGGACACTCCATTGTGCTTAGGTTGCTTAAAAGTAGCCTGGATACAATAGCAGGGAACGGTCCCGTGCTCCTGGGGGGAGAGACCGAAATAGAAACTGGAGGGAAGGAGCCTGGATTATACCCACACTTAACTGTGTGATGCAGCAACTTGTTGAGTTTATAATAGTGGTTAAGAGCTGCCAGGGGGAGGGGAACATCCCCGGCAATTCGGCGAGTGGAGCTGGAGCGCCGGGTCCAGGCGATCGGGTTCTTGCCGCCCACTTTGCCCTTCAGCCCATGCAGGCTCCCGGCGGGATGCTCAGATGCCCCTCAGCCCTTGGAAAAAAGAAAAGCCTTCTGCCAAAAAAGGCGAAGCAGAGTTGCCCTAGGAAGAAAGGCCACGAGCAAACGGTTATTGCACCAAAATCTCTGCCTGCTCAGGAGGGAGGACTGGCCAGAGATGGGGGCTGGAGGTGTCCAGGTTGGTGTGGTTGGGGATGGCGTGGGGCACCCTCGACTCTGCGGGGCAGGGCAGAGCTTTGAGGACCAGCATCCTTATTTTAGGGGCTGTGGCTGCAGCTCATCTCTGGTTCTCGCTGTTCGGGCTCCCTGCAGGGTGTGAAGGCTTTGATGGCTCTTTGCCTCGTGCCAAGCGGCCCAGGCAGCTGAGGTGTCAGCCCCAAGAAAACTGAAGCTGCTTTAGGAGCTGAGTAGCAAGATCCTGTCCTAAGCATGGTGGCCCTGCCCCTGTGTGTCTTGGCGTGTGTCTTGGCACGTGTCCGGGCTCCAGGGGCCAGCGAGGCTCATCATCATCACCCAGCCTCTCCACTTGGGGCACATGGGAGCTGCAGATGGGGAGAGGGGCTCGGCACCCACCCGGCAGCTCGTGGCAGTGGCCATGCTCATGTGGGCAGTGGAAGGGATGGTCCTTGAGCTGTCCTTGCCCTGTGGTTGGGGTAGGCTGCTCCTCTGGGATGGATTTATCCTTTTGCTTGGTGAAACGTGCCTGGCAGGGTTCTGGCGTTCGGCTGTTTGCTCCTCTCCACCTGCCTGCGTGATAACCGAACCGCTTTCGTGGATGCTCTGTGCCCTGTACGCATCCCAGATTTACGGCCGGCCACTCCGGTGGGCCAGGTGGCCGCAGGTGACTGTCCCCCAGGCGATTTGCCAGCTGGTGCTGCAGGACACAGGGAACGGAGCCCTGGGAACTTGCTTTCTCTTGAGCTTGGTCCTTTGCTTTTCCCTACTTCCCCAAGCTTGCTTTGGCGTGGTGGCAGCCCATGGGTGAGGATTCTGCTTGACTGTGGGTGAGTCTCCAGCTTTTGGGTATTTTCTACCAGAAACAGCCAGCGCTGGTGAGCAGCTCACGGCTGATGGGGTCAGAGCACTCGTGCACCCAGCGCTGCCAGCTTCAAGATGCTACACTCTGGATAAAGCAAAAGGGACCTGCTTGCTTTAGAGATGAGGATCTGGGGAGCAGGGATATGCCTATGGTTTGGGAATTGGAGGACTCCGGAGCTGGGGCCCTTTTCTGCATAGGCACTGAGTGCTCCTTAAGGCTGGAAGTGCCCAGAGACGTTATCTGTATGGCCAGTCCTTCTGTGTGGGTATTTTTTTGCAAAATCTGCAGTTTAGAAGAATAAAATCTGGTCCTGACCTCCGGAAGGATTAGAACTATCAAGCAAATGCGTTTTTCTTCCATGGGACCGAACTAACTGTTCCTATTCCCATTGTTCCCAGAACAATGAGGTCCTCCTAAATGAATTCAGGCAAGAGAAGCGGAGCGGGGGGGTGGTGGAATTCTCCATACATTTAAATCATGCCACGAGCCAACAAAAGGCAGGAAATTTGGAGCTAGAGCTCACACTTGCTCACAGACATGTAGAAAACAAGCGCTCAGCGGCTGGAGAGTGAGCTGTCACTTAGGATTTCCTGGCTTTCTCCCCGAGTTTGTTGCAGAATAAACACCACTTGGTTGCGGCGGGAGGAGAAGGGAGGGCTGGCAAGGGGCAGACCCAGCTTCATTTGCTTCCCTCTGTTTTCTCTCCAAAAAAAAAAAATTAAGTGCAAGTCCCTCCGGGCTTGGAGGCACCAGCGAGTCGCGGGCGCGCACAGGGAGTAGGCTGGTCCCCGGGCACATGGCAGCGAAGGGAGCGCGGTGCCGGGGGGGCTGATGCTGCGGCTGCCGTGTGATGGATCCAGTGGGCAGGTACAAGCCGATGGTCCCTGTGTGCATTGGCACCAGGCAGAAAGCCCTGACTGCAGGGAACGGTGCCGGTGGGACTCTTGTGTGCTGGGAGCCTGCGCAGCAGCCGGCGCAGCGGCATCCCTCGACGTGCGGGGGTCTCTAAGGTGGTGAGAGCCGAGAGGGCCGTGGCTGTGGAGGCTCTTTGCTTTTCAGTCCCAGGTCCCTCAGCACAGGTTGTACCAAGGGGCTGTTTGAAGCCGCTCGGCTGTAGCGGTGCTGTCGTTGTTGGCCTGGGAACCACGAGCTTGTCTCTTACGAGATGCTGAGCAACCTCTGCTAATGGCTGGAGCTGGGCAAAGCAGGTCTTGGAGCAGCTTGCTCTTCCCTCAGAAAGAATTTCAGCTGCAGAAGGTCTCCCATTAAAACTGTTCTGCTTTCCACAGGCAAAAGCTGCTTTATTATTTTATTCTTTGGGTAGAAATGGCCAAATACTTGGAAACCAGAACATTTTGCTTTTGAAGTGTCTTGGTTTCAGCTGGGGTTAAACCATGACATACGGTGCCTCAGGAGGTTTGTATTTAGGTGCCTTCTGTTCCAGTGTCCCTTGTCCCCCATCCCAGCTGAATGGTCCCCAGCCCACCCGGCATCCCCCAGGGACTGGCAGGAGATGCCCCAGCCATGCTCTGGAGCAGGAGTCTTTGCTCTCACTTGCCTTGTTTTTCCCCCATCTCCCTACGAGCTCTCCTAAGAAGCCTCCATCCCTTCTGCAGTGGCTCATTACACCATTACCAGCCTCTGTCCTTGCTCTCGGAGGTTAACTCGGGCACATCTATTGCAGATGCTGAGTGCAGCTTCCTAAAAGGCAGTTGTGACTGGGGAATTGGACTGTATTTTGCACAAGGCTTGTCGTGCTCACCTGCCCCTCTCCGTTCCTCCCCAGCTGCCGGTCCCCATCGCAGTGTTTTTCTTGCTCTACAAGGAGCGGATGGTGCCGTGCTTCAACAGCAGCAGCCACCCGCTGCTGTCGGCCGACGAGCTGGCCATGGAAACGCAGCCCGCGGAGAAGGACGATCTCCCCACCGCCGTGCAGAGACCCCACGCAGCCCGAGGTGAGCTGGAGGCACCTTTCTTACGGGTTTGGAGGAACAGGGGGTGAGCAGGGGGAGAAAAAAGCCCTATTTCTGAGCGTCTCCATTGAGTTTAACGAGTGAGATCCGTCGCTATTGTCTAAGGAGGAAACTTTCCAAAACATGCACGAGAACGTAATCCAGAAGCACCCAAACAGACAATTTGGTGCCCAGTTGCCCTCGAATTAGATGGGACCATAACCCCTGAACAGAGATTAGTAACCCGCTGTTGGGACTCCAGGCTAATTTTCTCCAAGCTGTCCTAAAATTAAACCTGGGCTCCCAAGTTATTTAAGCACACCTGAAAGTCGTACCCCTTCGTTTCCTTCTGGTTTTTGGTCAGGTTTTGAGCTGGCTCTGCTGACTGTTTAAAAGTGGTCACCACGCTGCAGAATGCTGATTCTTATAAATCTGACAGGAATAAGGACAGCGCCCTTGTTTGAGAGGAAAAGTTAAGCTCCAGCAATAGTTTGTTCTTGAACTTGTGACTACACCCTGTTTTGGGGACAATAGTAACATTGTTCTTCGCTACCCGAGAGAAACGTATCAAAGTGAATTCTTCAGCTAAGTAGTGAATCTTGGAAGTAATCATATTGTAGGGTTATCAGAGGAGCGTTTAGTGTCATTACAGAAGAGATGGCTTTACCTGAACAATAAAAGGAAATTTTAGGGAATACTTGAAGGTGGAGGCAGTTAGGGATGTGGTGAGGCGCTGCAGGGAAGGATCGTGGGTGTCCCTAACGGAGCGGGTTCTCTGGTGTCTGAGAAGGTTGTGCTCATCTGATAGCATTTCCCTTAGCTGAGACACTGGTGGTTTCTTTCCTCAACCCAGCTGCCCGTTTTCATACAACCCATTGGAGTTTCATGTTCTTCAGATCTCCATCTTCCTCTTAAATGCAGTTGAGATTAACCCTTAGAGAAGCAGGAAGGCTGTATGCCGACTGCGGCGATCTGTGACAGACACATCTGTGCTGGCAAAATCCCTCCTTCCCCATAGAAGCAGTGATAATTTCATCTTTGCCGTGCAGGAGCAACTGTCTCGCCTGCACAGGACTCCAGGTGCTGGTACTCTAATATACGAGATGAGCATGAGGACAGGAGAGTTGGGAATTCCTGGGGTCCTGACCCCCAGCATCGGCAGGCTGTCGCTCCCAGTGGTCTGGTCAGAGGAGGTGACGCTCGCTGTGTGTTTATCACTCTCTTTCCCAAAGTCGGCTTGTCTGAAGTATCATTTATCTGAGGAATGTGAGCTATCCTGGGCAGGACTCTCCTGTGTGGTGGTACCGAGGCCGAGGGGCTCTGAGCACGAGTGCTATGGTCGGATGGGCTTGTGTATTGACTGTAAGAGTGGGGCCAGCAATGTGGAGCTCCTGAATGGGAAGAGGAGCACAAGCAGCTACAGTCAGAGAAGTAGCAAGTATCCTGGAGAGCTAGGATCCCAGTCTGTGGACAGCAGCCCACAAGCGTTATCAGTCTTCCTTCTGAAAGTTTAGAGGTAGGTAAAGAAAGAGATTGTGCCAGCAGAGGTTAGCAGTGCTCCACGTTGTTCACGGTCCTCTATGAATCTCTGTCGTGCAGCTGAGCGCAAAACAAATCCCCATTGTGGGCTGGCAACCACCCAGCCCCAGGGGGACGTTCCAGCTAAGTTTGCTTTGCATTGTTTTTTACCAGGTCATGATGACTTATTTAGCTGCTGCCAAAGCAAAAACTTCAGAGGGGCTTCTTACACCTACTTCGCAGTCCACATCACTGGGGCTCTTGTTCTCTTCATGACTGATGGGATTGTGGTGAGTTCAGCTGATAGAGGGATCTTGTCTGAGCAAAGCTATGTGGCTTTCTTCCTTCCAAATCACTTGTAACAGCCCAAACCCAGCACATGTCCTCTGCGTGCACTGGGCTGGACCTGAGGGTCTGCCGGAGCAGCAGTCTGGTTCCCAAGGTAGCTCACTCAAAGCTAATCATAGTCAGGCTGATACGTGCCCTGCTTCTTGGGAGGGGTTTGTGGCTTCTCCTAGGCTCTGTGGTGTTGCAGCTAGATTGCTACCGCTACTAACCTGGCCGGTTTAGAGCTGGAGGTGTGATGTTGTCTACTGGTAGGCAGCGGAGGTCTCTTCTCACTTCAGGCAAGAGCAGCTTCATTTTATTTCATAAGAAACGGTGGCTCTTTGCTTGCTGGGTCTCCCGAGCCCTCAAAACCCAAGATGAGAGCACGTGGGGATGGTGCAGTCTCTCTGGAGTGGCCCGGCAGCACGTCCCCAGCCGGCACCGTCACACGGGGTTTGCCATGTGTAGCATTTCTGTCTGGGCGAGGAAGGCTCGCTTTTGGCTGGCAAGTTGCTAATCTTTTTCTTTCAACAGTTTTGTCTCAGTCCCCTCATGGTAAAATACTGCTGGGTCTTACTAGGGCGTTAAATAGGGTCCTGGAAGATGAGCAGGGTTACACAAAGCAGCTGTCAGATACGGGAACTTTCCAGGGCCTCCATCTTCAAGGATGATCAACTCTGGGTTCTTAATGTGATACGTTTTGAGAATATGCAGTTCCAAAAGGACAAGACAGCCCCTAGGGAAGAGAGCATCTCTACAGCTAAGAGCTTAGCATGCGTTTTTCCTAGTAATGCTGTGAAGTCTTGCCCTTTTAGGAGAGGTTAACTCCTGTGTTCTACTTCTGGCGGAAGCCTGTGTCCAGCTGCAAACCCTTGGGAAGAAGGTTCATTGAGATTTGATAGCAAACCCCTAGGTGGGCTCTCCAGCACTATCACAATATTGTGAATAATTGAGGGACAGGTTGAAGTTGAAGCTGCAAAGCCTGTAAGTGGTCATCGATGTGACGTGCTGTTTTGTTTTCCCTGCAGGGAGAGTACTCGGGCTTCATTTACAGCTACGCGGTGGAAGAGCCTCTCTCCGTAGTACATAAAGTGGCCGGTTACCTGCCCAGCCTCTTCTGGGGATTCATCACACTGGGCAGGCTCATCTCCATCCCTGTGTCCTACCGAATGAAGCCGGCAACTATGGTCTTCATCAACGTGGTAAGGCTGGTTTTACTGTGTTTTTCTCCCGCTTGCCTCCAAGATGCTGTCTAGTTTTGGTTTTGATGTGCGGAGCTGCAGCTACTCTCATGCCATACCTGGAGTAGATTTGCACCAGGCAGTGCCTGACAAGCACGCCGTCCGGGGTGAGCTGCGTTCGCCTCTGTATTGGCTTTGTGTGGCACGGTTTTGGTAGCGGGGGGGTTACAGGGGTGGCTTCTGTAAGAAGCTGCTGGAAGCTTCTCCTGTGTTCGAGAGAGAGCCCATACCAGCCGGCTCTAAGATGGACCCACCGCCAGCCAAGTCCGAGCCCATCAGCGATAGTGGTAGCGCCTCTGTGATAACATTTTTAAGAAGGGAAATTGGGACAGACGGAAAATGGCAGCTGGAGAGAGGAGTGAGAACATGTAAGAGAAACAACCCTGTGGACACCAAGGTCAGTGAAGAAGGAGGGGAAGGAGATACTCGAGCAGAGATTCCCCTGCAGCCCGTGGGGAAGACCCTGGTGAGGCAGGCTGTCCCCCTGCAGTCCATGGAGGTCCACGGTGGAGCAAATATCCACCTGCAGCCCGTGGAGGACCCCACGCCGGAGCATGTGGGTGCCTGAAGGAGGCTGTGACCCCGTGGGAACCCCGCGCTGGAGCAGGCTCCTGGCAGGACCTGCGGAGAGAGGAGCCCATGGAGCAGGTTTTCTGGCAGGACTTGTGGCCCCGTGGGGGACCCACGCTGGAGCAGTGTGCTCCTGAAGGACTGCACACCATGGAAAGGACCCACGCTGGAGCAGTTCGTGAAGAACTGCAGCCTGTGGGAAGGACCCACCTTGGAGAAGTTCGTGGAGGACTGTCTCCCGTGGGAGGGACCCCACGCTGGAGCAGGGGAAGAGTGTGATGAGTCCTCCCCCCGAGGAGGATGAAGTGGCAGAAAATAACGTGTGATGAACTGACCGTAAACCCCATTCCCTGTCCCCCTGTGCCGCTGGGGGGGGGTTGGTAGAGAATCTGGGAGTGAAGTTGTGCCCAGGAAGAAGGGAGGGGTGGAGGGAAGGTGTTCTGAGATTTGGGTTTATTTTTCATTACCCTACTCTGGTTGATTTGTAATAAATTGAGTTAATTTTCCCCAAGCTGAGTCTGTTTTGCCCGTAACAGTAATTGGTGAGTGATCTCTCCTGTCCTTATCTTGACCCACAAGCCCTTTGTTATATTTTCTCTCCCCCATCCAGCTGAGGAGGGGGAGTGATAGAACGGCTTTGGTGGGCACCTGGAGTCCAGCCAGGGTCAACCCACCACAGCCTCCTCCTGCATCGCTGCCTCTGCAGGTTTGCAGCTGACTCCGATGCACTGGGTAGCTCAGACTTACTGCTGGATTGCACTGCTTTTCTGAGCTTGCTCCTCAGTTAATCTAACGTTAGATTTGTGAAAGCGTCTAGTAAAGCGTCTGCCAACTTTATTTACTTTGCACGCTGTCTTCTCTGGCATTTACAGGGAATTTAATGCCCGTGTTAGCCATGGGAAAGGGAAGGCAGATAGTTCAGTAAATTCTCTGCTTAGACCGCAGCAGCTGTCAAAGAAACCAATGTGATGTGAGGTTGCTTAAATCAATAAAACACATTCACTTGAAGAGGAAGGAGTCCTTTAAGGATATATAAGAAAGATGCATGTAAGGATGTGACAGACAACAGGGAGTGAGATGTTCCCATTTACACTTCTTACAAAGAAAGAAGAAACGAAACAAGTGAGAAGGGAGTTAATTTACAATTTATTTAAACCAGAAGTTATTTTGGTAGCAAGCTTCACAGTTAATATTGTGAGGTCAAGAATTTATGATAGGGTGGTGAGAAAACGGGAGTGACAGTTCACATTGGGATGTTTTGAAGATTTAGGCCAATGCCTTTTGCAGACAGGAGGCAGGTGAGGCAGCTGGCTCAGCACCTTGCCACTGGTCACTTTAAAAACTAAGCTCAGATACCGATAGCTACACCCAAATGAAAAGCAATTATTTTAAAAATGAGTGTAATCTCCTACTTCAGCACATAGTCACTACTTACATGGGAGCAGGGAAAGCTCAGCATCAGCAGATCTATCACAGGTCCCATGCATCTCCTTGATGCATACTACTGGCTTAATCACTTGTCTGAACTGCACTATTGCTTTATTAACAAACCTGAGGACAGGATGACTTTAGCTGCTGGTAATATTTGGAAAGGAGAAGGAATAGCCTCCAGCCTTAAATGGAAGCCTTCTCACTTCCCCTTAAAGGCAATGGTATGGTAGTATCATCCAAGTACAAAAATTCATTTGACTAACAGTGAATCCTTTGTGTAATGCTTGCTCATTGGTACTGCTATATGTAGTAAGCTCTTGGCAGTCATTTCAGCATTATAGCAAACTGCAGTTTGAATTTCATTTCTTTAGAATCCAAATTGTTCTTATGTACAATGCACACACCCATAATCAGGCCCTAAACAATTAAGAAAAAATAACTTGAGTTGGTATTGCAGAGCTCCCTCTGCTGACTGTGTCGTGGCTAATTTAATGCATCTTGAGTGGTTTTGCTATTACTTGTACACTACAGCAAGCCAGAGGTGAGGGCAAGCTTGTTTAAATTTAGTTGCCTCACTTGTTTAAATTTAGTTGGCTCTTTGGCTTTACTCCTGTGACTGGTTTCTAGCAGTTATTCAGAGTGAGTTAATTCTTTAATGTGCTGAATAAGACTTACTAGTGATTAAGACATGTAAATATTATATAAGTAGCAGTACTGTTGTATTTAAAGCTGCAGAGAAAAAGTATTTTTTTCAGATATGATCTTAAGTCTCTACCTAATGAAGTTGAGACAGATGAATTGTATATAGTCACTTTAAGTCCTGTTACAAAAAGTACCAAATTCTTTACTGCAAAGGTAGATGGATTTTATTTGGCTAGTTAGTTCAGTTTTTCAGAGATTATGACAATTTTTCAGTATAGTTTATTTTCTTTTCCAAACTATTTTCTACAAAAAAAAGATTAAAAAAATATCTAGAGCCTGTTACAACTCAGCGTTTGCCTTCCTCCTGACTCTGTGTTTGGTGTTCACAGGTCGGAGTCCTGATAACCTTCCTCCTGCTCCTGATTTTCTCCTACAGCGTTGTCTTCTTGTTTGTGGGGACGGCATCTCTGGGCCTGTTTCTCAGCAGCACTTTCCCCAGCATGCTTGCCTATACTGAGGACATCCTGCAGTACAAAGGTGAGCAGGGATTCGGGCAGCCCTGGCAGACTTTGAAAGCAGGTGGGTGTTCAAGACGAGCTCAGATACCATCATGCCTAGCAACTCCTTCCCCCTTCAGGAGGCCTGGAAGAAAGATCTGCTTTTGAATACAATGTTTATTCAAGCTTGTAGTCAGAAAACCAGACTGCACAAATCCTGGCTTCATTATATTAAAAACTTCTACAGGCAGGGATCCAGACTGGTTTTTAGTTTCCTGCAGCTTTAGAGCTCTCAGGGTCTGACAAGAATGTCTGCTTTAGAGGCTTACAGGGAGGTAGTTTTGAAAACATCATCCAGATTATCAGTGAACTGAAAATTATAGAGTTTGGCCACCTCTTACGGGAGGTCTCTGCCAATGTCTGTCTCTGGGGCAGCGATACAGAAGAATGAAAGTATTTCCATCAAGAAGCAACAGCACCTCTGCCAACAGAGACAAGTGACAGAACAGGAGATGGTTTTCTGGCTTAAACTTCTACCTTTCTGCACTACTGCAGGTTAGAAGAGGCATTTTCAACCCTGAATGGGAACATACATGAAATATTATAAATCTTGTAGGGAGAGATCCATGAAAGAGCAGTTTAAAGAAGCTACAGGCTGATCCTGCTGGCCGTTTCACCTGCTCCCTGCCAACATCACTTGCACTATTTCTCTGCAGGCTGTGCCACAACCGTGTTAGTGACCGGAGCTGGAATTGGAGAGATGGTACTACAGTTACTGGTGGGATCGGTAAGTGTAGACAAGGCATGCCAAAAAGTGACTGGAACTTTTAAGTAGAAACCTTAGTCCTGGTTTTGGACAGCTGCTGGGAAGAAGCACTGCATTACCCTTGATAAATAGTGAAGTTCTTACTGAATGCTAATTAGGTATTTGAGTACTGTGATGACATGTCTGCTCCCTTTTTTTTTTTTTTTCCCCCCTCCAATTGCAGATTATACATGATCAGGGCAGCTACAGTTTCCTGGTCTGTGGGATGATCTTTGGAGGCTTGGCCTTTACCTTCTACGCTTTCCTCTTGTTTTTCCACAGGATGTACCCCAAGCCCTCATCAGGTAAGACAGCACCAGCACTCAGCCCTGCTTTGTAATGAGAGGAAGAATAGCATATGCATCAATACATAACCAGGGTGCAGCACTTCAGCAAAATGCGAGGAAATGTTTATTTTCCTGCTGCTTCCTGTCCCCTCTTCCTGCTTTGACTTGCCCACAAAGCCTTGGCAGCCACAGCTCAGGGTTTGCTTTCTTTTCTGTTGCAGAAGCAAGGGAAAAAGTAGGAATGCTCTGTGGATCACAGAGGAACTATAAAGCACATAGGATGCTGGCTGTGAAAGCACTACTGTGCTACTGCAGAGCTAGCAGGAATAAGTCCTCCTAGTACAGACTGCACAAGCTTCCCTATGCTGTTCCCTGGCTAAATCCAGGGAACAAGCGGGTCTGCCATCCACAGGCAGCTGTCAGGCTCTTGAGAAAAGCCTCACTGTTGAAGGATTTCTCTTACATATCACCTCAGTCTGCGTACGCTATTTGTTTTTATAAGCCTCTTTTACAAAAGCAGCACTGCATGACAGGCAAAAAACTTGTCCAGGTTACTGGAAACAGAGGTCTTTCTTCCATGACCAGCAAAGTAAACAAGCTAGTGTGGTGGGTGATAGAATAGCAACATTCATGTTTAGGAGAGCTTGTGCACATTCCTGTAAAGCTCAATAGAATCGGTACATTCAGATGAAGTACCTAATGTCAATTTTGCAGATATGGATGATGCCTCGCCTGACAAGCCAGCAGTAATGGATGACACTGGACAGTATCAGCGCTAAAGAAGTGGCCAAGGCCTAGACAAGCAATAAAACAACACACAGTTAAGCATTACTGTTAAGGATGATTTCACATTTAATGACTGAATCATGCAAGTTTTCTGCAATCAAAAGCACATTAGGTTGGGTAAGTCAGAATCAAGAAAACATCCTAAAACACTGCATCAAGCTAAGCACAAGCTGCCCACGTCACATGTACCAAAAATAAGACTGTCAGCGTCAGACTGACCCTATATTTGAAAGGCTATGGTATATGGCAGGGATGATGGGAAAAATTACTCCTGCAAACAAACTTTCTTACCAATTCAGGATGGAGGGTGGGAAAGAAGAGGTTCTCTCTGTTCCATACATAAGAGTGAATGTCTTCTGGCTTAATCATTGAACTTAACAGATTTTTCTTTTGGCCTGTAACATACAGAAGCCCCTACAATTTACAGCACAATACTGGATTTGAGTTCATTTTTGTGCAACACTGACTCAAGTATATGTCACCTCCGTGTATACTTCCAAAGGGGAAAAATTACACAGGAACCCACCAACTGCACAGTAGTAGCGGGACCTATCTGTATTTGCACAGCTGATTCTTGTACATTACACAGTATCAGACACATTCACTAAGACAGTGTCTTATTCAGCATGCTAGGGCCTCTTGATTATTAAGATCATTAGCTTTTTTTTTTTTTTTTTTTGAGTCAAGAATGATGGTTTGTTTTGCTTTAAGTCACTAGTTTAGCTGCTACAGTTGCAGTGTCTTTTAGGGTGGTTTTATTTCTAGCTTCCAGTTGAAGCTTAAACAGAGGTATTTGGGAGCTAGCCTCCAGCTGCTTAATCTGTGCAATACTTATTATAATAACAGGTGCCTTCTGTAAGGTACTCTCATAACCCACGCATGACCTATTACAAGCTACGAAGAAAGGACTGGCTTTAGAAGAGTGTAAAGCTACGTACATCTATTTCTTCAGTGAGTGATTGGACATGTACTTTTTGCTTTAACTGCTGTATGTGGATGTACATATGTACGTGTGTATATAAAGCAGTGTTTAATTAAAGGTGATCGATTGCTAGATTCTCAGCATGACTGGACTCAGGTAACTTAAGCTGCTTCTGGCCAAGACTATCAGCTACTACCTTCACCAATTCTAGCTTTCAAACTCAGACTGAATCCAACAGCTGTTTAACTTAAACCGTTTTTAGCATTTCTGTTTTTCCAAGCAGCAGATCTTACCTTCCATAAAACATCTTCGCAAGCTCCCATGGATGGTTCTGTAGAAGTCTCAAGAGAATAGACTTGTTGAATTGACTTTGTATACCTAAAGCTGAGCGCACATTCGGCCAATGCAGGAAGGAGGCAAATGCAGTTGAATTCTGGGCTTAACTCATCCATGGACTTCAGGAGCCCTCCTGTCTCACATCCAGCGCAGTATGTGCTGTAATTCTTCTCTAGCACCACAGGATGCCACTGTTACTCTCCTTGAGATACCGAGAATGAAAAAAGCATGTACCGCAAAACCCATTTGCAGCAAAAAAACCCCGATCTGTCATTAATAGAGCCCCTCCCACTATGACAGCATTCTCTCCATCCCTGTACAGAGGAAATGAGCATGAAATAATACAATGAGGGAGTTTATTTTGAAAGAAGTCTACTCAAGATTACACATATATCACACCAGGGACTGTCAGCTATTAAAAAAAAAAGTATCATATGTTCTTGTAGAATGATAACATGTAGCTAAATGCTACTGCCAGAATAACATTTCTTTTGTTAGAAGTGTATTTGACAATTCAAATCTCCACTTCACTATCAGCACTATTTATAGAATGGAGCTACTCACCAAAGGAAACATTCACCAGAAGAGAATAGTACCTGATTTTGCAAAAAGACTGTGCAGCACTAGAAAGCTAGCAACAGCAACTCCATCTCTCTCTGCGTTCCAGCAAGATGGGAGAGAGTCTGTGCTGCTGCGAACAGACAGGTTAGCTCAAAGTCTGATGAACTCCCTCATTATCACAGAGCAAGCTGCCCTGCAGCTGTAACTTTCAATTTCCTCTACTGAAAAAAAAAAAACAGTCAAAAGATCAGAAACTTTGTTAAAAATATTTATTTAAAAAAATACAATTGTTTTGCATGTCTGGTTGCACATAACTATTAACATATGATTGACTTGAATAATTTGCTACAATGCTTTTTTAAAGCCAGCTTGCATTATACAAAGCAAATCCCTCTGTCAGTTCTTACATAAAATAGTTTTCTTTAACTATTCCCACCCCATTTTTAAAAAAGATTGCAATACATTGATTTATTTTTTTTTGCACAAAAATTGAAGCAATAGAAAAGTCACCTGATTTCTCAGGAAAGACCTTCATTATGTTTGAATAACAACTGCCAATATGCCACTCTAAAAGCAGCATTTGTTACTTTGAAGTGTCATTACAGTGCACTTCCTCCAAAGCAAGTTTTGCATCTTAGAACTTTGCCTCCAAATTATATTCAAACCTGAAATGTGTTCAAATAACTGCATATCTGCTATAATCAAGTTGATCGGACTTTTTTCCAATATTGTATCAACACGCTGAAGGTCTTCCTAATATGTTATCTTGGAAGGTTAAATAAAAGCAAATTTAGTAACACTGAACAATTACTGAAAACTTTGGCTATTTATGTACTTGCATTACATACCGGCATTTATTTTTTTAAAACACAATGGCATTAAGATACTCTTATTATAAGGTATTATTTTCAAAAAAAGTTAGACTGAGAAGCGATTCTCTCCCAGGCAAGTTTACCCAACTGTAACGAGAGCACCAAAGCGGTGTAAGATTACAGTTGTCTCTAAAAGACCGTGTCTAGAAAAAGTCTCCAGTGTAGGAAGTTAAGACACTCACTATAACATAACTTGCTTTGTCTCTTGACTTGGTACTATATATATACACATTAAAAAAATGCAATTCTGTTCTGGAAAGAGTAATTGAAAATGCTGTCTCTGCTGCTTTCAATGTAATTTTTACCACTGATGGTTCTACTACAATTAGAGGAAAGTAAAACAGAATCCATTCGAGTTAAAGAGTAAGTTAACTGACATGAATATCTGCTCAGTCTGCCCCAAGCAGAGATGTCAGAGCTGCTGTAGTATAAAAAATACTGCAGACATCATCTTGCCAATTTGCAAAGAACCCAGCTTAACCTAAAATTTCAATTGAGGAGCAAACACTAAAGGCATCAGAAAGTCACTTTCCAAAACAGATGTGCACTTTAAAAATAAACAGAACAACTGTCACACATTACCACAGCTGATAAGGTTGCTTAAGTTCTCTAAAATTTAACTTAAACTTCCCTCCCCTGACTCTGTCTGGGCCATAGACAAAGACCAGATTCTCAGCCAGTGTAAGTTAGACCAGTTGCGGTGATGCCAACAGATTCTATTCTGATTTACAAGCTTCTGGCATGTGATTCACATCTGCCATCAGCTGGCTCAAAGATTCTCAGAATTCCCAAGACAAAGTCTCACGCTGGTTAACGATCCCTATTCAGAGTCATTTCAGTCCCAGATTAATTCCAGCTGTCCTAACACACATCAGAGGAGACAACCACTATCCTTACCATACATGTTGCTAGAATTTTCCCATTTATTCATCCCTACCATTAGGAATATACTTCTCGGCTATAAAAACAGAGGGGGGGAAGATAAGCATTAAATGTGCTACTGTACTTATCACAAAACACTGTGACGTACATAAGGCCATCTGGTAACACTGCAACAGAATACAAACAAGATTTTAAAAGGGAGATTGAGAATACATTTTTTTTTTTTTTAAACTACAATGAATAATCTCAACCCTGTTCACAGAGAATTAACGTTAAAACTAGTACATCATATATATAAAACTCTGTGCAACTGAACAACAGCAGAACAAAAAGTCAACACAATTCTATAAAGCAGTTTCAAAGCCTGAAGATTTAAGACATGCTAGCCAAAAAAAACACAACACATCTCAAGGAGCCTAGAGCAAACCCAGGTATTGTAACCCCCCCAGCACACAGCACACACTAGGAACCATGCAGAGGCCATCCTCAAAGCCTTCCTGTGTTCAAAAAAAACAGAAGAAAAAAATAACCCCAAACAAACAGCAACAAAAAAAATAAAACAGCTTCCAGTTATTCATACAGCACTGCTGCATGTACTGCTCAAGGACTGAAATGGGCTCCGAACACAATGCCTTCCAACCTCTCCTCCCCTCTCCTTACCGTGCTGCTTACAGTTCATTCAGTGTCTCCATTAAAAGACCCCTGTTTTCCAAAGGTTCATAATTTTCCTGTTACGCCCCCTGCCAAAAACCCTACTTTGAGATGAAAACCCTTCTGCAACGCATGGTCTCAA
Organism: Haliaeetus albicilla; assembly: GCF_947461875.1. NCBI lineage: Eukaryota > Metazoa > Chordata > Aves > Accipitriformes > Accipitridae > Haliaeetus > Haliaeetus albicilla. Next base: position 2,903,150 of record NC_091508.1, on the reverse strand, counting down.
CAGAGAAGCAAGTGTTTTAAGTAAAAAAAAAAGTCCAAACTTTTGTTCCATGAACATAAAACTATTCAAAGACACATTTAAGACACTTTTTTTAGAAGATGTGGCATACAACAATGTCAAAGATGCATTTAAAAATAACCTTTGGCAACTAATTAGTTCACACTGTGGTATAATTGATTTGAGTACTAAAAAAACAAAAACAAACCCAAACCAAAAAACCTCACCAGCATGTGCAAAACATTTAAAAGTGGCAACTGCACAGTGCAGTATTTGCTTTGAGTGTACAAGGTAAGCGTTATTTACGCAGATCTGGAAGCCAGACTACATAATGAACACACATCCTCTCAGGCAGTAAGCATGTGTACACACGTATGTTCGCATGAAGAAAGCTATTCCAGTCTCAGTTAAACGATGCATCTAAAAACAAGTTTTCAGTTCTCAAAGTATGCTTTTTATCAGATGTCTGGAACAGCTCCACAGTCAAAGTCTTCTACTACATTCTTTGGGAGGGGGTAAACAAAAATAAATTCTAGTCAGTTTTACTTTTTTTCTTTGTAGAATAATTTATACAAAGCAGACATCTTGCTATCCCGAAAGGGAAATACATTAGCATACACATTCAAAAAGAAACATTGGGCCCTGCCCAGCTTTCTTACCTTGCAGGTCACTTTTTTTTTTTTTTTTTTTTTTTTTGCAAAGCATGGTTACGGTCAGCAAAGCTGCATCCTCCAGAAAGAACCAACGTTCTGCAGTGGACATATTCCCCCTTATTTTTGTTTGTTCTTTGTACAAAGGCAAGAATAATATTCCTCAGTTCAAGATCCACTAGACGCCCAAAACCAAAGCTAAATCTTTCTGCTTTAGATGGCACCAAGACAGTCAGGAAATTTCAATACAAGGTCTGTTGATAAACGCAGATTGCAGAAGTACAACAGCACTGCCATTACTGCGACTCTGTAGCTCCTATATTATATCCTTATGACTAAAAGCAGGCTATGGAGAAAAGATTTGGTTCTATTTTCAAAAATTCTTCTCTGTCCAGAATTGGCTTTTAGGAAGGGCTCCTACACACTCAATACTACTCGCTCAAACGAAGTGGAATGCTGTGACCACAGATGTCGATGCAAGACAAAGCCTTTTGCAGTAATGGCCCTGAAGGACTGTGTGAAACAACTGTCACTGCATTTTATCTTTTAATCTTCATCTGACAGCCTCCGATTTCAGCAGATCAACTTTAGCGTGTCACATATTAACCACCACTCAACTTGATTACAATAGCCAAAGGCTTCCACATTAAGCAGATTTGTTAATACTGTTCAGACTAAACAGCAGCCATTGCCAATTACTATTTAATTAAATTCAAATCAAACCATAAAAATTCCTGTTTAGGCAAGACATACTATACTTCATTAAAACATCCCGAATAGCTTCTAAGCAACATAATTGCAATTCTAATGGATTTTCAACTAATCTGCCCAGTGTAAGATCCTGTGGGGCTCGGGCTGTTTGTTTGCAATACCATGCTCCGTGATTATTAAGACAAAATAAACTATCCATACCCATGACCTCAGAGGCCAGAAGGTACGTGTATTTCTTGACACAGGAGAACTAAGGAACGAAACAGAACAAAATTGTTATGGACACCCAAAACTCAAACATCAAGTTTTAAAATACCTGTCAACTTTGACAATGTTCCTTAACTACTGATGTAGTTTATTTTCATATCGGACAATACCAAGATAGCCTCTTGATACAACACTGAGATGTGTCTTGTAAACAAATATGCATTAAAAATGGAAGAGGTTAAATTGTATAGTAAAACATGAGTACATACAAAAATGCTATAAAACAGTAGCAAAAGGTAACTAAGAGATACATGAATAAACCATGGGTAGCCAACAGACTGTCAGAACTATAGGTTCTGACCTCAGCACTAGAAAAATGCTACAGAAATGGATCAGAACTCCACACCTGTGCTCACCTGAGAAACTGCATCAATGCACTAGGCTAGCTCTTTCACCCAATCTCAACCTGCAGAAGTTCTCGCATGGAAGTCATGAGGGAATTTGACATTAATGCATCTCACTGCATTTTGAAAAGCTGTGTAAAGGAAGATATGCACATAAGCAGCCTTCACTGTGGTTAAAATGAACACTATAAAAAAGAAGAATCTATTTGCTAGATAGCTGAGGTTTGAAAACATATCAGAGGGAGAAATTATTCTAAACAAACCACTGAACAGCCAAAGCCTTTCATATTATAATGCATGCTCCATTATACCAAAGTATACGGATCCTGAAGTCTTAGAATGCTCTAAGTTAAAACAATGAATTCTCAAATTCAAGGAATTTTATTACTTCCTGACCTATTGTAAAATGCAACTTGAATGTGCCAAAGACAGTGCATAGGAATTACATTCAGCCATCACTGCTGAAAACCGATTTCTGAAACAAGGATCTAGACTTAAGCTGCTGTTAAGAAAAAAACTAAAGCAACTTTCCTCCATCACCCTCATTACTAGGATCACATTCTCTGAAAACAGGTAAGACACAACAAGTATGGTTCTATAACCGTAGGGTATTATTAACACATTTCTGCTTTCCACGGATTGTTTCTGCTAGCAGCACGTGTTGCTAGTGGCATCCTGACAGTTCAGGACCTCAAAAAAAAGCCAGACATAGCACACATAGCAACAGCAGTGCAAGCTTTCTAACTCTGCAGTACTATTATACAGCAGCAGCGACACGTAAAAGAGATTTCCAGAAGCAAGACAGATGTTCAGCTTCCATGCTCATCCAGTCTAATTCTACCACCATCTATGAATTAACCGATGCAAATATTATCAAGCATTCAACAATACCATGGCTACTTCAGCAACACAAATTGTAATAAAATGTTTCTGTAATGCTGCATTATTATTTTTTTTAAACCAACACGGTACTATACCCATATTACAGACTGCTACCATGATAATTAAAAGAGAGCCTATATTAACCCCCACCTTCCCTACACTACATTAAAAACAAGTTGCAACGAGCTGCAAACTGCTCCTGAAGTGAGCTAGTAGAGTACCAGCAATTCACATAACCAAGCTCCAAGAAGTCACAGCGACACTGGGCTCTGTCAGGAATGTGATCCAAAAAAGCTGGCAGTTATATACTTGTTAGTAAATGTGTGTTTAATGAGGCAGCATATATACAAGATAATATTACTTAAGTGACCTGAAAGTTGTAATGGAGAAAAGGTGACCTGAAAGTTGTAATGGAGAAAAGGCGAGCAAGCCGCTCCTCTCCCCCCTCCCCTCCCCTTTCAACTTGCTTTCCCAACTGCCTCCTGAGATTATAATCCTATACAGGACTTTTATTTTCCTAGGCAGGTGCTTAAGAAGCAAAAAGCAATCATCTCCTCAGTGCTATCTGTCAGGAAGTTGGATATTACCAGACTGAAACCAACACATACAGGCTGCATTTTCACATTAACTTTCTCTGAAGAAGGTATTCCCAAAGGTGAACGTGTATCTCATCAACCAGCTATGGCAGTGCAATCTTATGAAGCTACTTGGAGAAGAGCATGAAACCAGGCCAAGCACAACTGACAAGCTATGTTAGCATTTGGTTTTCTTGCATACCTATGCTGAACGTGATAAAAGTTTACAAATAATTAAGTGCATGTGTGCACATACACAACTTTTAAACAAATAAACTTGGCTTTTCTCCATAGGGGACAAGGAAAGGGAAGCAATTAAATTGCAAGTCTTTAGTGCTCATTAATTATTTTTAAACTCTAATCCTAGTCTGCAATGTTGCTCTCAAGTCCACACACTTGGTGGGCATAAAATTGGCCAACCTAAAACAACCATTAAAAGTGCTGCTATTTATATATAGCTATATATATTTGCTAAAGCAGACTCATAAGCCATCATGCAAACCAGGAAATTCCAGATGCCTGCTCTTAATTAGAACTGCAGCTTTCTTTCTGCATTTAAAAAAAAAGAAAAGAAAAGAAAAAAAAAGGTCAATATTGCACATTGTCATTTTAAGAGCCGCTGGCACAGGAACTTTATCCTGGATCTGCTGATGTCTAAAATGATAAGCAGTATTATGCCTCTGACGTAACTGAACAGGAAGACAGTTCACTACATGAGCTCGCTCCCTGCTATCTCCACCTGAAGAAGGCATACCCTTTTCTCCCACCGGGCAGGGGACTTTCTGGATGAACAATACCCAAAAAGCAATTCCATTACACCCACCTGTCTGGGGTGTCATGTCAGGAACATACTAAGCGGTTTAAGATATTTCAACGCTAGAGTCTAGAAAGATAGCGTCACTGCAGTAAATTAAGTCTTGGATATTGTCATACGCTTTAAAGTGAATGCAGAGTCTGCAAAAGTGGCAAAAGGAAAACTCTGGAAAGCTCGAGTTTACCACTTATCCATAAGACAGGTGCAATATATACAGCATACACTGTCAGCTCCTCTTCTGTAAAGGTACAATCTTCCTCTGCTTATTAAAACTTTGAAGACAGCCAGTGAGGATGCCAAAGGAAAGAGATGGTCTCCATCTGTTTTCTAGTGGGTATTTTAGGGAGAAGATTATCTTACGTCACCAACTCAATGTAAACAGTAGCAAATAGAAGTTGCTGCCTGACATCAGATGCCCAAAGTGGAAGGACACACGGCCCAGCGCCAACGGACCAAGACATGCAGCCTCTGAGGGGCCGTGAGAGGAGAGTCTCTCTTCTTACATCGCTCAGTTCTCTTAAAAGGCCTCCTGAGCTGTAAAAATCTAACTACAAATTTCATTTCATCCGTGTTTCAAATGGCTCTGGAAACTACTCTTGCATTAATCCACACACACGGCTACAAAGAAACGGAATGCAAGCGCAAATTTACAGTAAGGTTGCTATGCCGTGGTACCCCTCTCAGCTAGCCGTACACACGGAGCCTAATTTATTTTGGGTCCGAGTGCTTCCTCAAATAAAAAAAGCAATAGATCTAACGCAAAACTTGAGATAAGAGCTGGCAGAAGAGGAGCTTCTCCACTTCAACTGTGGGAAAAGAGCAGTAACGTTAATGCTCACACGTTAGTGTTCTCACCCACCGTTTGGGTCTGAAACTCTAGCATCAGGCAGCAACCTCACCAAATACACACTCTCAAAACCGCATGTAAAATCCACCACCCTGCTAATCTTCCAGCAGTGAGATTACAGGCTTTGTAACAGGTCTCTGGCACAAGAAATGTTTGGACTTCAGCATTAAAACTTTCTGAGAACTGAAAGGAACTAATCCCACCACTCATTCGTCTCCACCTTGCCTCCTCACCGAAGGGAGGGCAGGGAAGCATCCAGAAGCTAGCCAGACCACTTCTCCGAGGGGCTGGACTGTCGGCATACAACGCCATTCAAAAATTGTCCGTATCTTAGTAACACAGTCATTGAATATTCCTTGAAAATTTCTCCCTGCAAAAAGACAAGATGTTTTTACAGCAGAAAAGACGCGGGCTGTTTTGTTGCTGCCGAAGTTATCAGGCCCCAAGGCAAAGCTGAGTGCACACACCCCTTTTCCAAGCATTTCCTGGAATGCCAGCTTCGATCATGATTAGATTTCTTCTTGCCAAGCACACGAAGCAGAAGAACAGAGGGTTTTTCCAAGAGTCACAGAGAAAAGACTTCTCTGATACCGTTTTACTGCAATCAGTGCAGACTCAGTTACTGCAACACCAACCGAAACTCCCTTTAACCATAGTGAAGTCTTCCAAACCAAGGAGGGAAGAGAAGAGACTGGAGCTTCAGCTCCTATTAAGGCGTTTGCATATACATTCCCAACCTGGGTCTTCAAAAAAGGGAATTTTGCAAAAAAGGCATTTTATTTGGGAATGGCAAAAACTATGATTGTTGATTATCTCTGTGGAATTATAAATTGCTCATTTAAAAAACATGGTTAAATATAAGTGTCATATCTTTCCCTTGCTTGCCAATACGTCCTTTCCTTGAGTTCATGTGCTATGTCTTCTGTAGATCAGGGGAAAATGGGCCAGGGGTAGAGGGTCCATCCAGTCCAGACAGAGTAAATGGGCCATGACTGTTCAGCACTGATGGAAACTAAGAGACAAAACAAAAATGATTAGGGAAAGGCCAGTTTAATTTACTGGTCCTCTCATATCTGTGCACGTAGAAGCTCCCCCAGGAAAAAAAACAAAACACAAAAAAAACCAAAACACAATAAAGAAAAAAACCCCAAACTCTCAAAGAATCTCTTTGGCTTCTCCCAAGTAATTTACTTTTTAAATGCCACTGCATTGCAGACTGCAGCAATCCAGCTATTATAACCAGTGTCACCAGGAGGACCCAGTCTGTAACCTCTGCACTGAGCACTGCCGATGTCCTGAATTAGTAAGTGACTTTAATACAGGTTGTTGGGAAACCGTGGTCTAAATTGTTCATCAGTTAATTATCAGCTATTTATAGAGAAAAACGTCCAGCGCATTTTCAGAGCTACTTGTTTATTCCCTATCCTCACGGTACATATAAGCTACTTCCTTCATCTCCATGGAGATGACAGATATGAACCCAAAAGACAACTAGTTAAATTTTACCCTTTGCCTAAGCAGACTCAGGCAACAGATGTGGTTATTCCAGTTCTAAAGTGGAAGGTGAATGAAGAGCACGAGTAATTACAACTAAAGGATTTTTTTTTTAAATATAGGGGACTTTTTTCTTATATATTAAACAAAAATATTTATTAAAAACTGTGAAGCTGAGAATTTCTAAACAACAGAATACAGCAGAATATAAAGATCTTAAAGAACTGTGCTACATATTGCCACAGAGATCATACACACAATCTTCCTTTTTACTAGTGGTGAGATTTACTTCCTGTCTTTCAACAGAAGAGACTGTTAACAATCAATTAAAACAACCAATACAGTAGCAAAATTCTATTTCTAGGAAAATCTCAACCAGTAAAGTTACAGGGAGACAAATTTTACACGAAGGACAAACCTAACACCCCCCCCTCCAATCTCTCTCTAACTACAGCACAGACTGCTATTAATTTAAAACATTTGTGAAATACCAACATTTACAATAGACTTCAATAAAACTGGGTAAACACTAAAATTAAATGCTCTCAAAAGCTAACACAGGGGATAGATAACAGAAAGATCGCTATCTTGTTTCTATATCAGATATTTGGGCTAACTGATTCCTGCAGGTCTGCTGAGGAAGGTACTGAAAAGCACAGAGATTGGCTAAACTTGCTGGAACTTACCTGAAAGAGTGTATTAGCACCTTGCAACCTTGCAGGACTGAGAGGAGCAACTGGGCTTAGCGTACTCCAGAAGTGAATACTGGAGAGCAAGGGACTCGGGGTCAGCAAGATGGGTGTCTGCAAAACACGTGAAGATAGTCAGCTGTGTGAAACCTGCACTGTGAGTAACACACAGCGCATGTAAATCCAGCCGCAATAATCTCGGCTCCTACAGCTGCGGAGGGCTGGGTCCGAATTTCAGGAACTCCCATTCCCTCCTTCCGCCTTCTCCCACCTCCTCCTCCTCCCTCCAAACCCCACAACAGCAGCAGCAGTCATCCGGCTCTCCCTCCCCTTCCTGAGCAACTGGCCCTCTTCTCCCAACAGCTGCCAAATCCCGCTGTAACCTACAGCAAATCGGCTCCTCCTGCAGATCAGCACACAGCACCTGCGAGTGACTTTGGAAAACTCAGTCCACCAATTTAAAAAGAGCAGACAGTGGGCACATGCGTGGTCTGGGTGACACCGACAATGTAAGCCACGATAAAAGACATTTACGTCCAGCTTCTGAATATTCTGGATGTTCCAGGTTCACCCACCAAACACTTCGAAGGGTGCCAAAAGAGCAACTCCACTTGATTTTTTCCCCTGTCTTCAGCCACTTCAGTTTTCAATCAGCTTCCCTACAGTTTCACTCTAACTCCAATTTATTAAAGCAAAGAGATTAGATATGTACAGAACAATTTAACACCCTAGTTGGAATCAGTTCTCTTCCAAATTTTCCATGCGGCATAAAAGCTTTTCTTTCCCACACAAAGATAACCACCAAATTAAGCAGCCGTTCTTATTCCTGTTAAGTCACAATACTCTGGTCTTAAGTAAACGGCTACTAAATCAAGCAAAAGCAAGCTGCTAAACAGACACCTCCGTAGTTCTCTATTTTTAAAGCATCTCCAGAATCAGCCTGAAGGATAAGGGCAGGGTTTAGGGGTTTTGAAATAATTCAATATCACCCTGGCAAGATTTACAAAGGATCCTGCTGGTGCTGGCTTGCGTTTTGCCTCCACATGCTAATACTGTACAGACGTGTACAGCTGACATACCACTTGAGCACACTTTGGGGTGGAAGTAATACCGATTATGAATAAAGTTTCTGTTTTATAAGAAAAATGGGAGTGACATCCTGAGTTTCAGAACTCCAAATACAATCTACTGACTATTCATTTTCCACTTGGCTTCCCTTACTGTTTTAAAATATAACATAACCACTATTGTTACAAAAAAAAAAAACAACCACCACACAAAAACAACAACAACAAAAAAACAAACCAAAAAAACAGAAAACCAGGAAGGGAATTAGGTTACCTGAGAGAAAAGTGCTGGAGTAAGAGAAGCAGTTGGGAGAGAAGGACTCAGAATCCCCAGTGGACTTGGATCGCTGCCTGTAATGACGAGAGTAGGAGCCAACTCCAGCCCTTTGGGTTTTTTCGATCTGGAGAGGTGATTGGCAAATTCCTTCTCCAGCACAGATGAATCCTGCTCTTTGGGCTCTGGGGATTGATGCTGAAGGCTCTGAGCCTGCTCCAGCTGCTGAGAAGCCACGGACTCTATGTCCGTGTCAATGTCCAGGTCAGGATTAGAGCTCAGGGGCGGCGATGGGGGTGTGGAAGGAACTTGCAGAGTGGGAGAAACTGAGGATATGGGTGGAGTTGGGGTGAAGCTGGTGGTTAAGTTTGGCAAAGGTGCTGGAGCTTCAGGGACAGTTAACTTGGGTAGGACAAGCGTCTCCAAGGTCTGGAGAGTTTCGTCCGATCCCATGGGAAGAGAGGATGCGGTTGAAGTGGCAGAAGCCGTGGAAGTGGCAGAGACGGCTGAAGTGGTAGAGACCAGGGGGACAGAAGGCGGCTTTTTGGAGGGCATGGTTACAAACTTGATGACAGAGGGTGTTGGATCCTGAGCAGGTTTCTTCTCTGTCAGTTTCTCAGCTGGATTCTCAATCTTGATGGACCTGAAGAGTTTTACGCTGGAAGAGTTCAGGGAGTTCAGAGTAAAAGAGGAGTACAAGCCTGAGTGGATATAGTCATTGCGGCTGGAGGATTTAGCACATGACTGAGACTTCTCCTTCCCACAGTTTTCCACATCCTTTGGAGCACTGCTAACTTCCGCAAAACCAGTCATTTCAGGGTCTCCTTCTATACGGCCCACAACAAGTGGATCCATATTTAAAATCTCCGGATAAGAAACAAACTTGTACACAAACTTCTTACCGTTCACTTTTTTAATGATATTCTGTGGGTAAGAAGATATATATATATTTAGACCTTCTTCAGATTAATTTTCTTCCTACAAACACTGCCTAAAATAGACTAAGGAATTAGATAGTCTGTAATCTTTCATCAATTGTTTCTTTTTTTTCTTTTTTTTAAAAATACACTGCATTCTTGCAATTCAGTTATGCTCCTGAAGTATCATTTCCAGAGCTTGCAAACAAAACACTGAAACAGGCGAGCTTAACCTGACATTAAATATACTAACAACAGCCTTAAAAACTGCCAAGCAATGCTGTTTAACATATTTTAAAAGATCCACTAAAAAACAAAAAAATACCCATTACACCCATAGAAGATTACTGACCTGGGTACAGTAAGTATAATCTAACAGGAGAACCTGCAGAATTAAAGCTTACAGGTTTAGCAGAATTGAGAGCTAATACTTCAAATCAAACCACCTTTATTCTTAATAAGATGATAATAAAAGAAAATAAGTAGCTGAACTAGTCAGCAGAATGTAGGCTAATCAGCTACTTCAATACCACAAAATAGCATGTGTCGAACCTGTTTTGCTCCTAAGTGAAATGCCACACACAGTTTGGACCCAAGAAGATTCTTATTTATCGTATGATTATTATTACTGAGACCTCTCAATATGAAGTCAGATTTGTGCTACCCAATAATAAACTCCAAGCAACATACCACCTGCTACAAACTGACAGGTTCCTCAGAAACTGTGTTTTATTTTTTATCTTGTACACCCACACAATAAGCAGTTGTGGGATATACGGCTGATTAAAATGAAGGTAAGACTCCCACACTGTGGTTCTAGTTCAGCTTTTTGGACACTACCTGTGCACTAATGAAAGGCTCTCACAAGTTATTAGAAGGCATTAGCTAAACAAGAGTAGCATCTTACTCTGCTGGACTAAACACACTGACCACATCAGAGGTGCAATTCTGCATACATGGAGAAAAAGAAAAATACTTTGGGCTGCTTCACTGAAAATCCTTATTTTGATAGCCCCTTCATAGAGACATTGCAGAAAAGATCTCAAGGTGGTGCAATATTCACCATCTCAATCATTATAATCATTCTGTTGCTTAAACAGTGTTGAGTGTTAAAGAGTGTTGAGGATTTTAACCCTTACAAGGGCACATATTTTTGGAAAGGTGATTAGTGTTCACAGACAAATTCGTATTAGCGAGGACATAAATCAAAGAAGGTAACATTTTGCACAAAGCTAGCTAGAACCTTATAAAGTAACCACTGGCGAGGAAATGCAGCACAATGATAAACAAAAGAAAATAAACCCTCTAAACATCAACTAGTACACCTTGCTTAAGTCTGGGAGATGGAAGTGACACCTATCCCCTTGAAGAGAATGAAAAAGGAAACAAAGCTCATTAGGCAGGAGCTGGTAAGATGGATAAGGATTTGGGGTGGATTTACGGACTTTGTTACCTTCACATAATAGTATCTGAGAGCACGGCTGAGTTTATCATAGTTCATACTGGGCTTGTTCTTGCGGATTCCCCAGAGTCTGGCCACCTCCTCTGCCTGCAGCAGTTTGAACTCCCCGTCGTTGGAGGTCCAACAGATGATATTCTTGTTCTGAGGCTCTTGGAGGAGTTGGAGGAGGAACTGCCACAGGGTGATAGCACTGTCCATAGCAGTAAGCTGAAATTCAGAAAGGCAGGTAAGAGGCAACAGATTAGGAACAGCGCATTTTCTTCATCTCCCTAGAAGGGGGTAATGGAGCAGAGGTGTTATTTCCAAAGCTAGCAAGAGTAAAAATTATTAGTCACCAGTCGTGAAATATGTTCCCTGCAGAACAGAGAGGCTGAGAGCCAACTGCTGCCGTCTCCTCCCACATGTCAGTACTTTTCACATGGGTTATATTTAGACTCATTTAACTAAATCAGGTCACTTTGGGTAAGTTGCAATGAGTCACTCTCCAAAAAAAATTTTTCTAAGTTGTTCCATGTTCACCCACTCTGACTTGTGCTGCTTTATGAGAAACAGCTCAGGTGCACCCAGGTAAAAATCAAACCACCCACTTGCCTCCTCCCTTCCTTACCTGCACCCACCTCCAACCTCGGTATCTTTAAGAAAACAGAGCAGATCAAGTAAATGCTTAAGCTACGTGAAGATGCCAGTGCAGAACAACTCAATCTTCCTTCAGTTCACATTTCTACTGCCTCTTTCTAAGCAGCCCTCTCAATCAACGCCCAATCTCCTCTCTTTCAAGTCTCCTTTATTTACCAGACATCATCCCTGTCTTTTCTAAGAGAGTAAACATGAAAGTAAATAAAATGATTCCAAATGCTGCCTTTGCTTTCCTCTTGATTCCTGCCATGTCTTACCTACATCAGTCATTTAGGCTGAGACTTTCTAGGACTAGTATCTGTCAGTTGATTCATGCACTTCCAGCATTGTTTTCTTGCGCTGAAGCTGTCAGTGTGTAAATTCATCAAGGACAGACAAGGCAGTAGAGATGACGGTTTTCCTTGACCATATCCGACTACACAAAACAGTGCTTCCACGGATATTTTTAAGCAGAACACTAATAATCCTGTCTGCACAAGGGAAGCATAAGATACACTGTGAATTAAACCAGATAAAATTATATTCATTCAGTATCCCATATGGATTATCTTATTCCACAACAGAACAGCTTCTATTAATGCAGCTTAAACTTCTTCCAGTGAAATAAAAACAAACCCAGCAACTCTGGAATAAGAACCATCACGATGAATTACACTAAAAATGTTTCGATATGCTTAACTGCTAGATTTCCCACACACACACACGCACACACAGTCAAACCTCAATAAAGGCAAACCTAAAGAGTACAGGGGTTTCCATCTGGGTGAATCTGCAGCCCAAGCGACCAAATGCTATTCATAAGCAGAAGCTCCAAAACAGAGTCATCAAGTCCAACTTCAGCAAGCAGGACCCACACCCATATTGTTTGAAGTCCATGTATACGCAGGGATAAGTTTAAGATTCAGTCGGGACTGCCAGTTCATCTTTGTTACCAAAGCCTTTTATTCCAATCTCATTACTGCCCAGCACTTATCCAGCCCTATATAAGGAAGAGAACAGTCTACATGTCAGAGCTGCAGAATTTAGTCAGCCCTGTAAAAGGATTACTGCTGACAGTTTACACAGGACTACACATTCTTATTTAAATAAGGTGCCCTAGGGCAGGTACTTTTTTGGGCACAGCCCATTGCATTTAACCTATTTTTAAGAATACCTGCCTAATGGCACGCTTACACGACTACACAGGGATGTTACATTGATCAAGTCAGTTAAATTGCTGCAATTACAAGGAACAATCTCAAAATGAAGGACACCCACACCACCTTGTTATGCTGGCCTAAGGTGCTTTCCTTGCTAATTAGCATATGCATACAACTCCATGCTTGCCCAAATTAATTGCTCGGTACTCTAAGAAAATATCAGCTGCTGAACACTGTGCTTTGAGACTCTTCCCACACTGCACCATGGCACGCCAGCTGAACCGTATGAAAACTCGGGGCCAGGCAACCACATTAAAACTCTTCCAGGACTTCTCCTCCAACCCATATTCACGTTTGCCGACAGCATTTCTTATCTGCCTACTGGCAACGCAGAGGACGTGCACGCTGCGGAGCATCACAAGCAGAGCCTCATTATCCTGTCAGGGTGATGCACATGCATGGGGTGTTGTGTAGCATAAGGACTTGATTCTACCATTCTGCAGAGCTGTCAATACTAGTGATATCTGTTAACAGAGAAAGAGCAGGAAAAATGAAGTTGAGTGATTATTCCCACGCTACATTTATCTACAGCACTTTCAAAACCCATAAGCAGCACTGCACCAAATAGCGCTGACTGATGCAACGGGAGGCAATCACGTAGAAATTAGATTAGCAGCAGAATTTCAGAGCGGCAAAGGCTTTTTTCTCCTCCTCCTAAAAACCCATGCAGATTTCACGGCAAAATTTAAATGCTATCATTTCATTGGGCTGCTTCCCTTTAGTAAGAAGTACCTTGCCATTATCTCAAAGCTCACCAACCTCTACCGCAGTCAAGCATTATTGCCTAGGTCACAGCTGGTTTTGAATCGAATTGGAGACGCACAATGCTGACAGACCAGCACTCTGACAGCACGAAGTTCAGCAATACAGAGTACTCATGGAGTGATGGAAATGATGGAAGACACAAGATTTTTTTTTAAAAAAAAAACACCTTTCCCAGTGATGAGCTATGTTGTTCTGAGGAACATTTACCAAAAAAAAAAAAAAAAAAAAATTCATGCTGCCTAAATCCCAAATACTGTAGCTTTTCAGCTGGAAGGATCCTTCTCCCAGGGGCAGAGTTACAGTCTGTGCTGGAGTGTTAGATTGATCAAGTTACTACTCATGTTTCCGGCATTTACAGGCTTTAGGGTTGTCATGATTCCGTCCATCGTGTGGAGGATACATTGCATATCCTCAGCACCCTCTGCTTTAAAAAGTCTTACGTTAGACACACTAACAACAGGGTAGAGAAGTTTTACTTTTTCCTTGCCTGTTATAGAATACGAACAGAGAGCACTTTGGAATTGTTAATGGATAGGTTACATTGCATATGAGAGGATGAATGTCCCTCTTTATTAAACACTTACTGCATGCATCTACAGGAAACAACGGAGAGATACCTCAATGGAACTGGGAGTATAGAGTTTTTCTCAAGATTATATACAGACAAAGAGAAGACCAGAAAATAACCCTCTAAACTGGTCAAAGCAACAGGATCACAGGTGGATCTTGCCCCTTCAGAGTCCAGGAGCAAGCTGTAACTAGGAAAGTATAATACATATACAGGAGACAATGTTGCATTATGAATCAAGACACCTCATTTAACTTTTTTATTAAAGTTGCTTTGATACGGTGTAAGACTACATCAAAGAATTGTTGCTTCTTCAGGAAAAAGGAGAAGAAAAAAAAAACATCACACAAGATGTAAAATTAAAACTAGTATAGGCGAGATGAGCACCTCTCTTTGTTTAAGAAGAACCCACTAACATGTTAAAAAGGTTCTTCCTTCTTCAGCACCTGGGGCAGAAGGCAGCTGATGCCTTTCATCAGGCTCTACCTTGCAACCACAGGGACTGAGCAGCAGTTCAAGCTCCTTGTGCTATCATGCATTTTACAGAACATCTTCAGCTGCCCTGGCATGGGGGGGACCAGCTGTTAGAGAGGCTCCTGTCCATACCATAGCCATTTTCAGGGCCATGTACTCAAAAGGATCCCCCTCCTGCACTGACACTGGAAGAAATTCAGAAGATCCTCTTGTCCTTTTTATCCAGACATGCAGCAAAACCCACGCTCTTCAGAGATGTCACAGGCTCATTAGTTAGAGAAACTAAAGAAATCAGGATGAGGACAGGAACCCACTGTCCCACTCCTACTCTACACTAACAATGGTGAGATGTTACTTCTCTCCTAATTTGTAAGCAGCATTTCAACTTCTTTCAGAACTACATCTCCTTTCATGAAAAGGCATCAATCTCCTAGCACAGCTCCCCATCAGCGTAAAAAGCCTAGCAGTTTGATTGCTTTTTCTTCAAGATGAATACACCAATAATTACAAGCACACCACTGCAAACCATCTTTTTGCTGAAGGTTATTTTCTTTATAAGAGTCCATGGAGAAAGAAAAAGGTCTCATTTGAAAAGACAATGAGGGAATTAGGCAGAGAGGCAATACTGCTGCTTATGACGATGGCCTTTCCACTTCTGCACCATTTGAGTACGAGGAAAAAATAGTTGCTAGAGGCAGAGGGCAGTTATACTTTGTAATGAGTATGCTAAAATAGAGCACAATTATTGTCTTGAGATCTTCTCTGACGCCTACGGATGACCCTTGAAGTATACTGAGTAGCTGACAGAATTTGGCTGCAGTACTCTAAATACAAGCGCTGCAAACTTGAGCTTTCCCATGCTGCTGCAGCTTCGTTTGAGGTTGCTGTAGCTTTGTTTGAGGCCTTGACTTTACAAAGCCTTGAGTTTACAAAAAAGCCAGGACAGGAGATAAGCATCTTTTTCCGGTGACTTCTCCTCGTGCACCTGCGCCACAACGTGCTCCACGCAATCCATTTGATTACAGAGCCTCAAGGCTTTGCATCTTCTGTGGAAGGAGAGTGCGCAATCACAGGGTGGCACAGCAGTCAGGAGGAACAGTTTAGGAAGTGGCATACGGTAATCTCTCCTGTGGCCAGCAGCTATACTTACTGTTGCAAAAACACACTCGGGTGTTCATCCCTTCGCCCTCAAAAAGGAGAGGGGAGACCTCGCTATGCCCCAGCAAAGCAGCAGCCAGCCAGGCCCTGAGAAGGTAGCAGAGGCAGGACCTGGGGGGTGGGGGGGTCCTGCCCTAACCCCCATCCTCCAAGGTCTTCTGGCAGATTTCCTGCGCTTTGACTCACCACCAAGAACAGCTCAAGTAATCTTTCACCTCAATTTGTTCTAACAGCCTCTTATAAGCATCTGCTGCAGCCTAATGACTTCTGCAGATGGACCGAATAAAGCTGTCAGGTCTACAGCCTTGTCAGAACCCACAGAGAAACAAAGGACGGTGCAAAGGAAACAAAGGATGTCACACAGACGTTACACAGTGAGGACAAAATCATCACTACCACGTATTTAAATGGCATGGTTAGAGCTGTCCAGGTATTTATACAGAAGTGACATCTCAAAAGATGACTTTGGAAGCAGCACAGAGCAGAGGTAAACACATAGGGTGACACAGAAACCTCTTCTCAGATCACAGACACTTTGTTAAAAACAAAAACAAAACCAAAAAAGGCAGCAACGGTAACTCAGAGATGGTCTTGGGGATCTCACACTTAATGGTGCAAGTCAGACATTCAGCAGGCGAGCAAATTAAGTCTTTACACAATTCCAGGAAAGCCAGACTTGCTGTGCATACAACACACAAGCACTCCGCACATGCGCAGCAAAGCCAAACTGTTTAGACTTTACTGTGCAAAACTATTCCCGTGGTTTCTTAATAGTTTAAGATGGCCATGGTGTGTGAACAGAAGGAATTTGTAGACAATAACTCCTGCTGCATTGTGCAATATGCCTGTGGACACAAGGCCTTGATAGTTGTTCCAGGAAAACAAACAACTGAATAACTTTGGTTGAAGGAGATTTTTGGAGGTCACAGGCCCAACTCCTCGCTCAAAACAGGGTTAATTTCAAAGTTAGATCAGGTTTTTCAGTGTCTTTGTCCGGACAACTAAATAAATAAATAAATGGATGCCTTATTAAATAAATGGCTGCCCTATCCCTTTTATTTCAGTAAAGGGACAAAGAGGTATAACATTGCTGATGAAGTATCTAACTAAGTGGTTATAAACACACAACAAAGCAACAATTTCATTAGCACAGCATTTAAAATATCCCATTACTAATAAACCTTTCATAAAATATTTTCAATATTGCAATTTACCTGAACTAGTACTCTTAGGATTTTATCAATTTTGATTCATTTTAGAAAGAGCCTGCTGCCCAACACGTGTGAAAAACCTACTGTCCAAAAACCAGTCTCTTCAAGGTGCTAGTATCTAGCTATTGACATACTCTGATGGGGTGGGAAGTGTGTAAGGGTATTTAGCCCTTTTCCAGAACACACAGAGCATTGTAAAAGTACTTTAACTCCTGTCACTATCACTTGTTTTGTTAGTTTACTTCCCAAATACAGGTGAATTACCAGTTAAAAGCCTATTAGGCGCGTAAAATAAAGTTACTATTTACAAGGAATTAAAGTAGAGATGCAGACTTCTACATCTGCAACACCACCATTAAAAAACTCCAAACCCTGGCAGCTTTCCAAGCAGTAATCAAATTATACCTTCTTTAATAAATATGGAAATCAGGCAAGAATAAGAAAAAAAACACCCTAGACTCCAATAAATTCTTGTCTTCCCCTTGGCTCTGGCATTCACTGCACCGCTGTTTCCAAACCAGTCAGGAAAATCAGCTTGTTCTGAAGGAGAAGCCGTGGTTATCAAGGCAGGAAGCTCCTTGGAAGGAAATGCTGGAGGATGTCCTCATGATAAGAGCTGCTCCAGAGTTTTCATTGCCTTATCCCACTCCAAGTTTGACAGTTTTATTTACTCAAAACAAACATCGCAATAAGTTTTGGGTTCTTGGCTCAAAAATTAAGTTACTTCACCTGAAATTAAGGTGTTAGCAAATATTTTGGGTTTTAAGAGCAAATTGTTTCAGCTTTTCGACTCCTGAGAAGTGTTTCTTTTTCTTAGTAAGTATTTTCTAGTCTTCTCCACCTTTCTGTATTAGCAAACAAGCAATAGAAAACAAGCCACGACGGAGAACAGCGGCATCAGCATTCCCATTGTACTTATGGCTGAAGACTCAAGTTGGTAGAAGTAGATGAGTCAAACAGCTTTTTGGTTTTTTTTGAATCTTGATACAGAGACAATGGTGCCCGCTTTGTTATCTAATGTGGTTTTGACTAGCACACCCCGACACTTAAAAATGTTTAACTTGTTTGAACACGGCCAATAAGGGGACTGCAAAGCACAGTCCACGTACACTGCTACAATCATTCCGATCCTCCACCCTGGCTAAGGACTGACAGCTCAGCATAGCTAGTTTTATGGACAGCAGACCTCATCTCCCTGCTTTTCTGTACTTCGATGAAAAGTCTCCCTTTTCTACCCCTCCTTTTATAGGACATGAGACCGAAGAGAACACAGGAAAGTTTAGGACAAATAGAGAGAACAGTAAGCTTCAAAAAAATGAAATGCCTTTGATCGGTTCCTTGGTTGGTTTCTGACACTGATGTGATTGTTTCCGAGTAAGCCATAGAAATACTTATTTCCGCAGAAGCTACTCTCTAAGTAGATTACACTTGCTTCCTCCTTATCTGCCACCACAATGGGCTGAGGGGAATGTTTACCAACAGCAGATTAAATTAGCTTCAACAGGCACAATACATCTGCTGAAAGTAAAAGCATCCTCTTTTAAGAACAGGGGGTCAGGTCTCCACATCACGTTATGGAGTAAACCCCCAAAAAAAGCTTAAACGTTTTATGTTGATCCTAACTTCATTGTGAAAAGAAAGTCTCATTTAAGATGGAAAAGGTTTCCTTTAATAATGTTTATAATACACTCAGCCTAGTTGCTATGACGATGGAACAACTATTCTCTACAAACAGGCGCTAAGACCCTAAAAATAAACAGGCCGACAAAAAAAAATCACGAACACGCAGCTTTGTCAGGCAGGCTGCGCCTGGTGCAGGGATCGTGTTTGTTCTGAATACGATGAAGATAAAGAAATGCTAATGACAAGATTCTGCACCCACTGAACAGAGCACTCGCCTACAAAGCGATTCCTGTATTTCTCAGGAGCTGCTACTTAAAAATGACACCACTGAAGCCAGAACTCTGGATTCCACCCCCCCAGGCAGCAGCACAATGGGGATTATTACATGTTTGTCTGCGAAAATAAGGTAAGTGTTGTGGAAGTAATACACAGGTACACGTATATATGTGTGTGTGTATGTATATATGCATACAAAATAATAAAAGTGTAACAGCATGTATTTGCATACTTTCTCCATGGACTCGTGTATTGATGTGGGTAGGCATCCACCCATTTCACAGAGAGATGAGTACACAAGTATTAAAAAAAAAAGAAAAAAAATAGTAGCAGAGCCAGGAAGGAAAGAAAAAAAACCCCAAAACCAATCCCTTGATCCCAGTCTCCAGCTCCAACCTCCGCCAGCAGAGAGAGAAGCAAGGCAGCCAGCACCGAGCGGCGACAACCTGCGCTCGGACGCTCCTCCCGAGGACAGCTCGCCTGCTCAACCCCCCCCCAAAAAATAAAAATCAAACCACGACGACACACACACACGCCGGGACGGCTTCGCCCTCCCCCGTCCCTGCGTGACAAGCGTCTCCGGTGCGGAGCCGGAGGGGGGAACCGGGCACAGCGGGGATCAAAGCCCCGGGGCGGGCTGCCCGCCCTTCCAAGCCCTCGCCGTCGCTTTCGTTTCCCGGTTTCCCGACAGAGGCGAAGCCCCGCAGACCCACCGACCGACCCACCGACACCCGCCCCCCGCCACGCACCACCACCGGGGCGGGGGGACGACGACTCCCACCGTCCCGTCCCCCCCCCCACCGAGGCTGCCACATCCCGGCGATGCCCCCAGCCCCCCTCCTCTCCGCTCCCCTCAGAGACCGCCGGCCCCGGCCCCCGCCGCCCCCGGCCCCCACCGGGCCTCCTCAGCCCCCACCGGGTCCCCTCCGGTCCCTCCCCCGCGCAGAACGGAGCCCGTTCGTTCCCCCAGCCCGGAAGCCAACCCGTTTTGCCCGGCCACCGAGCCCCCCCCCGACTCACCGAGGAGGAGCCCCGCCGGTCCCCGGGCGTCGCGGTCCCCTCGCGGCGGGCAGGTGGTGGAAGCGGCTTCCCCCGCCGCCCTTCATGGCCGGGCACCCCCCCGGCGGGCCGGGCGCCGGGCTCCCATCCCGGGCGGGAGGAGCCGGGCGAGCAGCGAAGGGCAGCGGTGCGGAGGAGGAGGAGGAGGAGGAAGGCGGCGGCGGCGCGTTACATGGCGGGACGCGAAGCGCGCCAGTCCCTCCGCCGCGGAGCCTCCGCGGCCGCCGTACCCCACACTTCCGCCCACGGTCCCGCGGGGGCGCGGAGCGCTCGTTAGTAACCGGCCAATCCCCGAGCGGACCTCAGGAACCATCGACCAATGGGACTGTTCTGCCCGCCCACCCCTCGCAAGGTTCTCTGGGGAGCGTAGTCCGCGGGTCCTAGCGCCCGCCCGGGCCCCTCGCAGCCATGTGCCCGCGGCCCGGCCCGGCCCGCTCCCTCGGCTCGGCGCAGGCGGGCCCGGCCTGCCGGGAGCCCGAGGCGGGGGCCGCGGCCCGGGTAGGCGTTCGAGTCGAGTCTTACGAATAAGGGCGGGACACACCGCACACAGACGCCCCCGGCAGCCTGCGGGCCGGGGAAGGCGGGGGGGACCGTGAGGAGAGCGGGGCTGAGAACCGGCGGGGGTCCCCCAGCCCCGGCGGGGCACGGGCTGGAGCTGCAGAACATTAAAACGTTTAAAAAACAAAAGTGTTTAAAAATTAGAGAAATCTGGCAAAACAAGGGAGGTTACCAGGCAAAGGAAGGTGAAGGCGAGGGAGGAGGGTGCCGGGGCTCAGCAGAACAGGGGAGACCCCAGCGCTTCCCCCCTCGCACCCCAGTGCTCTCCTCAGCGGAGCTCCCCGCTCGTCCCCACACCGACAAACTCGCGCATAAAAATACTTCTCCCCCCGGAGAAAGGCGTTACTGCGCTCTCGTGCTTTCGACCCCGGGAAACGCGGCGGCACCGGGCCTCTTGGTTTGAAGAAACCCACCTGGATGTATTCCCCGCAGAAGGCCGCGGGGTTCAGCCAAGGCTTCGTGGATGTTCTCCGTTCCTGGATCTTGTCCATGGCTCACCCGATCCCAGCACGCCGGTGGCGAAGGCACGATGCCTTCGAGCTCCCCAGAAGGGAGAGGCGATCCCGGGCTTGCTGGCAGGAGGGCAGATGGAGACTGCACACACAGCAGAAGCCTTAATCGCGCTGAAACTCGTTAAAGCAACCCATGCCCACACTCAAGTCCCCGGGAAACTGCTCTTCCACGGCTGGGTACAGTTTATTGCTAAGGAGCACCGCCTCGGCCTACAGATGAGCAGTCTCGGTCCTGAGGTATCCACTAAAAAAGCATTCTTCACACCGGTTCGAGAGCAGAGTTATTTTCCATTGGATCAGGCATCGGGAGCGGAAGGTGAAGCACGGAGAAGGCAGCGCTCTCCCACTTGCCTCCGATGAGCAAACAGCCCTCGCTGCCTCGCCATCAGATTCCCACCCATTGGCAGAGAAGAAAAACATTTAAGCAGCACTTCACTGTCAAACACTGCACATGCCAAAACACGCAGCTTTCAGTTTCCTAGACACATGCCGGTAAAAGGTTAGCTGCGTTAGTACAAAGTCTTCTCTGCACGTTTCACCCAGTTGCCTTCTCACAAACTTAAGTCCTGCTCGATACGTGGGTAGAAGCCACAGCACCGCACAGCTACGTACATTTTTGTCTGGGATGTACCATCATCCCCAAACACACAAGTCCTAGCTCAGAGCCTGGTTAAGCCTGAGCAGCTCCAGCTGCAATTAATGCTGTTTCTATGAAGGCAAATGCTGTATCATTACCAGGTCATCTCCTTCAGCCAGTCCCATTTCATGGAGCCAAAGGACGACCAAACAAAGTGAAAGGAGGTTTGTAAACTCAGCAGCAAGATAGGGAACACAGTGTTGCATTTCACAATAACTTTAAATAACCCTTTATCAGCACTTACTGCACAGTCACAGAGGATCAGAAGGGAGATGAAAGCAGAGAAAGTAAGGAAGTTTAGGCAATCGAGATGTCTTGACTACAGGGAAGAAGTACAGTTTTTTTCCCCAAAGCATGCTTTCTGTCATAGGGAGAGAGGAAGTTTTCAACCACACTGACCACTATTTATTTATTTACAGAAGTTAATTTTATTTTAAAATGTGGTAGTTAAGAGAATGGTTTGGTTTTCCCACCTCCACTATCAAAAAGAAAAAAAAAGAAGCATGACAGAGTCTGGGCAGGGAGGGGAAAAAGAGAAAAAGGTAAGGAAAAAGGACAAGAAAATCCCCCACAAAACTCCAGAGTCAGTTTCTTTAGCTTTCAGAATAATTAAAGTGCCTTTGAAATGAAAGCATGTGCTGTTTTCTTCTTTTTTTTCTGTGGAAAGCATCGATCTTTATTTCCACAGAGCACTTCACGTTATCAGTACTGCTTTTCCCTTGGGAATACCCAAGCCAGGAAGCACTGACCCAGGAACAAAGGTCTGGAGCTCAGGAGGCCCTTTTCCCATGGCACCGAGCCATCGCCTCCTCACCTCTACCTGATCTTCTGCGCTGCAGATGACTCAAATACAACAGACACTCCATGGGTGAGCCAGACTTGCTAACAAACACCACAAGCCTTTGGTCAAGCGTCTCCCTGTGCCCAACCTTCTCACCTTCTTCTGCTGTGCTCTATCCTAACCTCTTGCTCTGTTTAGAACTTGGACTCCCTTCTCCCACACCGAATCAAAAAACAAAGAGGAAAATAAAGAAAAGCCCTGTGCTCGCTCAGGCTCTTCCTGTAGAGTCACACATGGGAGGTTTGCCAACATCTGCATGTGTGCACCTCAAACAGAGCTAAACCCATTTGTCTGGGAAAGGGCCGGCACCTGAGTTTGCACAACTCGCTCAGGGAGCGCTCCTGAAACCAGCTGGTTTCTCCGGGAGCTCCTGTAGCCTTTGCAGTGATGAACAACGTACGGGACTGGCGCATGCCATGCCGTTTCTTTGAATATCTTTTCCTCATTTGGCACCGAGGATAACTCACTTGCAAAGCGGGAGAATGATACCGCTCCGAAAAGGAACATTTCACAAGACATGCGATCACACAAATCCAGCATTTCAGCACGCGTGCCAGACTCAAGTGGGGTCCAAACATGTTTTGCAGGGCAAACAGCAGAGCTCCATCTCTGAGCACACGACCACGACTCCAGGTTCTTCCCTGGCTTTGTCTCCACTTGCCATCAGCAAGATCTACCAGCACACCCAAAAATTTCATATTTCCCTACCATTCAGTTAGGAAATGATGCATGAGCTGAACCCAGAAAGACAGTGCAGGCTGTTCTGGAAGAGGGACAGCACACAAAAATGAACTCCCTCCACCCTAGCATCCAAAGGGCCTAAAGGGCTTCAGCTACAGCTGTATCAGCTGGGGTAACTCCACTGACAAACAATCAAAGCATCTTTTTTTAGAGGGAGAATAAATTTCCTACTTTGTGCAACTCTCACTTTGTTCTGCTTCCCCTGCCGTGGGTTTGCAATCCAACGTGGGCTTGTTCCTATCTTAGACAACATCACAAGGGAAAAAATATAGGACAGAAAAAGGGAGGGAATAAAACCAAGCAGGCAACAAGGCAGGGTTTGGAAAAAGCTCATACGCAAAGACCTTTTAAAAAGCAGCTCACATGCAAAGGCACTTTAAAGAGAAAGAGGCAGCAGAAAAAGGAAGTCAAATGAATACATTTCGGTTAGGATTTCTGGTGAAGGTTAATCAGACGGCAGCACCTAGAAATAGATTTTGCAAGTTTTGAGGCAAGGACAAAGTCATGAACTGATACGTAACTGCCAGTTCTAGGAAAACAGAGGACAACCCAGTCAGAAAAGTGCAGAGATTTCTGAAAACACTGACTTATTGAAAAAGAGAAATCTTACTGCAAGATTCTGACTTTGCCATCACATGGTTGTTGGCTTGCAAGAGCGACGGGAGGGAGCGGGGAAGCACAGGCACCAGGAAAGCCAGAAAATTATGCAACAGCTAAGCAGACCCTAATGAGGCCTTGCTCCAGAATATGGAGGTGCTATTTTAATACAGCTCCCAACTCTGAGACCAAGCTTTGCAAGAGTACTGGGAATCTAAAAGCCGTGAAATAAGCAGAACAGCTACGAGAGGATACACTCACAGGGGAAAAGCCATTAGATCAAGGAAGGGTTGTTTGTTCATTTTTAAAGTTTCACAACGAAAATCCACTCACTGCTCTCTCAGAAGAGATGCTCTCGGGAAGCTTCATGTTCAACGCCTTCTCGGATCACTAAGGCTTCAGTTACCAATACTAGCGCCTTATACCCCAGCTCCTAAGACATCCTCGGAGGTGAAAGCGGGGGGGGGAAGGCAAGACCCCCGCTCGCTTTCAGACGTGCCCCATGCAAAAGTCGGGTTGCCGGACACAAGAGGCAGGAACAGCACCGGTCACGCAGCGGCACCGGCCAGCTCTGGGGCTGCCAACCGCCCTCTTACCCTACAGAAGCTCTACCCAAAAGTGGGCACGAGTGCTAGTTTGCCTACGAGGCCTAGATGGTGCTAGTCATCAACCTGACAAGTTTACAGCAGGAAATCTGCTGTCACTTGGTTCAGAGCAGCTTCCCACCCCGCTCGCAACCCACGGCAAAGCCCCCGGCTTTGCGACCCAGATGAAGGCAACGCTCCTCATAGAGATGCCACCCCCAACGTCCCAGGATGCGGCGGCACTTGCTCGTGTGGGAAGGCATCACTTCACAGAGGTCCTAAAGGCGCTGCAGGATGCCCACAGAGTATTACAAGGCACAGAGGGGCCCCCAAATACCAGCTGCCTTTGTTGAAGCTGAAAGGAGCACCTTGAAGAAGATGGAGAAGTAACTCGGTTCCCATCCTCGTGATCCCTTTCACACCCAAGCTGCCAATGATGTTGTATTTCTCAGACCTGATAAAGCCTTTTTGCACTCCGGCTTTTCAGTTCTCTGGGTTTCCTTCGCAGAGAGCAGCTCTGCCTCTGCTTTGGTGTTTGCTGATGCTCTCAAAAAGCCACAGATCTGCGCTGGTTTCAAACCTTTGTTATTTCCGAGTCTACAAATGCAAGAGACCCTGCCGTGAGGACCGGGCAATCTGCATGCTCAGGGCGGATAAGAGGGAGAGAGGAAGTTCAGCATCCTACAGCAGGCACAGGGTGGCTAATCCAGTCCACGAGTCTCCAACTCCACTCCCCCAGGAGATATTTGACTGGGGCAAGTCTGAGGCTTGTCAGCAGACAGCCATGCAGGGGAGTTCACTGCTGTAGTAAATGCTCCAGAGTTAAATACTTTGCTGAATAGGACATGCAATGCCCAGATCATACAACAGCTGTTAATATGCAAAGATACACTCAATATTTCATTTCAGGAAAAAGCAGAATTACCTAGTTACATGAGAACTTGACTACAGAGTGAGGAACTAGATACAGGAGGAGAAAGGCTGGGGGTTTTTTTCCAGAAGGGCTATGTCTCCACTGACTCAGATGGGCTTGGAGGAGGTTTCAGGTGCTTATGAAAGTTAAGCCCTAAAGCTGTGCACCAGAGGATCTCTGGTTATTACACAACATTGCCAAACTAGTTTCCACCGTGTTATCTACACAGCCCTTCTCCTACTAAAAGCACAATTCCCCTTGTGAAGTTCCCACATCCTGAATAAAATTCCCAAATACAACTCTTAAAAACCTCACTGGTTCTCCTCCTGGCCCAACCCAACAGCACCGTCACAGCTGGTAAAAACAGGGCAAAGTCAGGACCCGACGTGACCATTTCAATGACATCTAGAATTTCATTTCAGAGCCTGTTGTTTGTGCAAACAAGCCAAGGTCTGAAAAGAAGAGGTGAGAAGCAGACTGCAGCGCGCTCAGCACTTAGCAAGGAGCTGTGAAACGGCAGCTGGGGAGAAATTGGTGTAATTCACAGAGAAAAACCAACGTTTCCAAAAGCGAACACAGATCCGTGGATGTCGAATCGCATATCTGATTTCCCCCCCTCCCACCGCATACTTTCTAAGCCAAAAAAGGCTTTATCTGGGTGGATTTTTCAGGGAAGGAGGATAAGCCCTTTCTGGATCAAACAACAAGAAATGGCACAGCTGACCAGATACCATCACCTCCATCCTCTCCCACAGGGCTCCAGCCAAGGAATTTATCACATCAGCTGGGAACCTTCCCCCAGCAAGGCAGTTCAGACAAAACATCGGAAAGCAAATTGTTTTACCTGCACAGGTAGTGGAGAGCAGCTCCTAGGAAAGGTGCATCCCTGCAAACAACCTGTCCGGAGTCCATGCTAAAAACAAGCATCCAGCCGGGGGTTAGGATCACTGAGCCCTGTGGGGCAAGTGATGAACAAAAGCCAAAACTTATTAGCCTTATTCCTACACAGAGATGTTCTTCCCTGCTCCAGCCACCCTGCGAGTGGACTTGTGCCTACTTGGAAAGCTGATTATGAAGCACTAAGTCATCCAGCATGGCCAGGCCAAGTCAAGCCAGCCAGCTGTTTTAATTTAGCTCTTCTGTTCATTAGGCTTCACTGTGCCCTTAACCCCTCTGTTCCCAGGGCAGTAGCTCAGGGGAGCTCCCCCAGAGCCTGCTCACCAGCTGACAGCGAGGAAAGGTGAGCAGGGCATCAGGTGTAAGCTATTGCATCAGCTGCAGCACAAGGTCATGATATACCCCACTCTTTTGCTAAGGAAACGTCGCATTTTGTGCCTAGCCATGGCTCCAGAAGAGCTTGAACCACCTCCCGTGACACATGCAAACCAACAAGGGGCTCCCGGCCCTTTTGCTTCCAGCTTCAAGCCCAAGAAGTGCTGCTGAGCCACCCAAGGGTTAACGCCTTGCTGATAGGGCTGCAAAACTTCTCCACCTGTTTCCCATTACGAGCTCCAACCTTTTGTTACTCACAACCAGGATCTGGCCCAGCTGGTGGCTAGCTGGCCAGGCAGCGGAGGAAAACTCAACTGACCCTCTTTGCTCCTGCAAATGTTTGCCCATTTTCCAGCCTGTGCGGTCCCATGCCCACAAAGGCCTTTTCCTGTCCTTTCAAGGAAAATCAAGGCTCCAGTTTGCTCCCTGCCCCAAGCCAGCTTCTGCTGCTTAACCACCAGGAGAAACAGAAACGACGCCAAGAATTGCATTTGCCCCAAATAAAACTGGACTCCGGAAGGGAGAATCATTAATAAAAATCCAGTTCTGATTTTACTGGGGAAAAAAAAAAGAAAAACCTAACGCTATGATCCATCTTAAGAGATATATTTCCAAAGAGGCCTTAAACCAAACTGTGTATTTGCGCTGGCCCTTATCTCATCTCAAAGGACAAGCAGGCAGCACGAGCTCCACGTGGGCTGCAGCTTGGGGATGTCAGTGCTGTCACTTACACTGCTGAAGATGGAGGGCTCTGCACTGCGTACTGCTATATCCAGAGCCACAGCTGCAAATTTAGAAACATTGCCTGAATTTCTCTTTGTGCTCTCCCACGTCCTGCCCTGCTACAACTCCTGTCTGCTTGCATTTCATTTCTTAAAAAGCACTGCTTAGCAACCTGACAGCCTTTTCACTTTGAGCACAAGGCAACCAGTTCCTCCCATTCCCACTCTTCCAACAGGGAAACCATGGCAGGCACGCGGCCCCATTCACTTAACAGCACCATTTGACATGGAGCCAGGGTTATAACAACCCAGCAGCCCCAGTGACACAAGGGCAGTTTATGTCACCTCTTGGCAACTCCTGTGTATTTTCATCCATGGGAGGACAGAAGGGCCCTCATCCCTCCTGATGCCACGGATCTCACCTATACTTCCACAACGAATGCTTCTGCTGTGGAGAAATATCCGCACTGAAGCAAAGGATAGGTAATTACAGAGCCTTCAGTAAACCTTTTAAGCCATTCATCCAAAGTCCCCAGAGGGAAGCAGGTGAGACTATAATACGCATTGCACAAGAGATACGTATCTAGGGTATTTTATTTTATAAAAATCTCTCCCCTCCCTTTGCGGTTTGTTTAAAAGTAATGGCAAAACAAACCAGGTAAGCTGCAAGTCACTGCTGCCAACGCTCCCAGCCCTGTCTTCCATGGTAGATCCACCCCGGGACCGGCGTGGACTCTGCGGGAGCTGCCCAGCAGATAAGCTTCTGGAGAACAGAGAAGGGCCTCGGACTAACAATGAGGCACAGCTCTTCTTGCTCCACAGTCTGGAAACGTGCAATCTCCCCAGTCGCCTTCGGCTGAGAGCTGAGGGAGGCAGGATGGGGCAGGTCCAAAAAGAACAGGGAGTGCTGTGAAAGAGTCTGGGGCGAGAGAGAAGAGCAAAGGGGGACAGATAAAAGCACGAGACGGGCATGAGTCATGTTGGCTTATGGCCTCCAAAGAGAGCCCTCAAGCAAAGAGGGTATGAAGTAAACTCCTAGTCAGGCAAAAATCCACTAAAAATGCAACCCAAAATAGGCTCTTGCATACCTGTCTCCTCTGGCTCATCGTTAAAGGTTCAGCATCACACGAACTCGGGCTGTGTTTCTTGCTGGCATCTGGTCATGCTTGGCTGGGCCAGGGCAGAGGTGGGAGCACTCACGGTGTGTTGGGAAAGCACTCATTCCCCAAGGCCGGCCCGGATTTCCAGCTAATCGTTGCAAAAGCTGCCTTCCTTCCCCAGAGGGGAGAGCTCTCTCCAAAGAGCCCACAATAGGGCTGCAGGTCTTACACACTTCCACTTGCACACACAGGAAAGAAACCATGCTGCAAGCAGCTACTTTCTGTTCAGCCTATCCACACCTACCCACTTATGAGCTAAGGATGAAGGACTTTCAGCTGGGATCCAGAAACCAGACCTCCCAGACCTTTGGGGAAAGCTTGGATCTGAAGTCAAGCAGCGTGGCTCCAGCTATTTCTGCTGTAAACCCTGCTCTCCCACCTGGGGATTAGGAAAGTAAGCAATGCAGGTGTTCTCCGAGAAACACGCAACCCAGGCACGCCAGCTCTTTGGAAACCTAACAGCAGATTCATTAGCTGCGGCTCATGCTACAGCCTTGCAGCTGGGTGAGCCACAAGTCAGTTCCCTGCTACGCTGCGGCTGGAAGCTGGCCAGCAAGCCTTCCTTCAGCTGCTGGCCTGCTTGTTTTTACAATGAAGAATCCAAACACCAAGCCAGCTTTAGTAACGTTTCTCCTCTGCAGACGCATCATTTCTGCACGCTGAAGTTTCCACTTTAGAGATACTTTTGCCATTTATAGGGGCCAAAGGCATGGGGGAAGTGGACCCTTCTCTTTGGTGCTTGTATAGCGACCTGCAGCACCCAGTCCTGGGCTGGACTGTGGCCCTGCAGCATTGGAAGAACAAACAGCAGGAGAAAGAAGTTCATCATAGGGACCCTCAGTGTACCAGAGAACCTACATGGTGGAAGGTGCCCTACTCCAACCGTCTCCAATCTCCGCAGCAGCAGCATCTCCTTCAGGGGCATCCCTAAATATTCTAGACTAAGAATAAATTAAGTATTTTCAGCTCCCTTGCTCCTTCTTTTACTGAAGCCACACTGCAGTAGCTTCTCAACAAAGCTGGAAGAGCTCCAGTCACTGCACTGGGGAAGGAGCAGCCACCAACAAGCCACACAACAGTTTCACTAGGACAGATTGCTTTACAAGCTTGTGTTTCTTGCACAGAAGTTTGGTAATCTCCTCCAGAGATGCTTGTACAAACCCTTAGAGCAGGACACCATATCCATCCCCACCAGTCTGGCTTTTTCCTTCCCTGGAGTCATCAGTCGAAAAGGGCTGCAGGGACCAGAGAACAACCTCTTTGCTGTACAAATATGCCCTCCACAGGGCAGGGAAAAGAGTTTAGCTTATTTCCCTGCCCTTATTTTGGGTATGACCCAACACTCCACACTAAAGCCAGCTCAAGGGCAGCTTGAGACAAGCGCGTGAAGTCCTACTCTGGAAGAGCGTTGGGGTAGCAGCAGAATGGCACGAGCACACCTGAGCTGAAAAGAGCCTGCAGGTGCTAAGTATCACCTTGAGACATGCTGGCAAAGCCACGTAGAAAGGGCACGCTGCCTAGCTCAAACTCCTGACGCTTATTCTTTGTTTGTACAAGCACCTAATTCCCTCCCAGATGTTTGCAAAAGCTCGGGAAGTTGGCACAGTGGCAAGGAGTTGGCCTTTAATTAACCAGAAGTCAAATACAAAAAGGACGTCAGCAACCTGTGAGCTGCACTGCTCCCCCTGACCAGAGCACACAGCTCTTCTGGGGTCCATACACATTGGTGTCTCTCCATACCGCTGTTCTTTCATGCCAGTCTGTAAAAAAGGACTTTGCTGGTGCTGCTTACGTTTCTCCTGATCCCATTTCAACACACACCATTGAGCGAGCTGAACAGATGCGTTTCCCACCCCCCTCAAACTGTAGCCGCAACGTCATGCTCCCCAAGGACGCCAGCGTGCCCGATACCAGTCAGGTGAAAAACCACCAGCACAGAAAAGCAGAGTTAGGGACAACACAACCACCATCTCAACCACATCGGAAAAGCTGTCCCCACCGTCTGCCTTCAGCCTCCGCAGCTGCTGCACAACACACAAACACCTGCCCCGCCCATCCACAGCTCTGCCTGGCTGCCATCGGGCCAGATGGGGTCATGCACATGGGTTTCTGAGCAAGTCCAGCCAGAACAAATCTTCTCTGGCTGTCTCCGAAATGCTGCTGACCCAGAGCCTTGCGATGCCGGTGTGACTCGCAGCTGCAGCAGCCCAGGGGATGCCCCACAGCGGGGATGGAGAGCTGTAAGCCAGTTCTTGCCCGTCACGCTGCAGCAGGCAGGTGACACCTACAAGCTGTGCAAAGGGATCTTGTAAAGCTGTCCCCTACCCCAGCCCCCACTCCCTTACATACACACGCTCACCCGGAATTAACTTAGGTTTCCATCACCTATATTTGAGAGAGGGACAGTACTACCAGAAACAGGCTGTGAATGAATCCAGGTCATCCCTGAATAGAGGTATAACACTGGATCTCCTATAATTCCTTAGAGTCATTTCCCCCTTTTCATTAGCGTAGTGTTTTTTGCATTGTTTGCCTGGCTTCAGGGCCTCTTGGACTCAGCCTCGCAAGGATGAGCAGCGAGACTTAATTTCTGCTGCTGCCCTGAAGTGTCCGCTGGCTGTAAGGCTGGCCCCGGTGGATCTTCACGTGTTTGGCTAAATGGTCACTGCGGGCAAACTTCTTCTCACAGGCGGCACACTGGTACGGCTTGACACCAGAGTGGGAGCGCTTGTGACGGGAGAGCTCATCCGACCGGGAAAACCTGCAGGAGAAGGGAAGCATGGTGGATCCAGCCTTCGCTGCTAGACAGGACAGGGAACATGAGGACCCTGGCACGTGGGAGGCTGAGGTCTGTCTCTGCCCCAGCCTCTTGGGGTGACCCTAGGCAGGTCACTTCTGCTCTGCTCCATCCAATCTCCCAGTGAGACACAGGTACCCCAGGCTCCTGCCGGAGTAATGGAAAGGAATAAACCCCTCCAAGGGGTTATTTAGAGATAGGAAAGAGAAAAAGAATTCACCCACCCACTGAGATCTTAATTTCTTTCCACTGCTCTTAAAGAACACTGTCCACCTACTTCCTTCATTTGTTTTCAACTTGCTGAAACCTTTTTGGGGCTGACAGCCCCTAGGCCAGATGGTGAGAGAAATTGCTTTTCGGGGCATCAGCCTGAGCTGGCAGTGACTAAAGGACACAGTTCAGGAGCCCGGGTGGAAAGGCTTTACAATAACTCCCACATCTAGCCAAGAAGAGCATCACTGTTGAGAGGAGGTTTGTTTTTCCTGAGAGAGCATGGGTTCTCCCTGCAAACTCTGAGCATCCCCTTGTTTCTCAGAATGGCAGCGAGTTTTGACTGTCAGCCTGGGCTGGACTGGGAGCTGGGGAGAGAGAAGCTGCCTGTGAGCTGGTTTAAATACCAAGCCCAATGGAGGAAAAGAAACGCACCCGGCCTGGAGCACAGCAGCAGAGGTTTCCATGCCGAAGCAAGTTGACTGCTGTTCTGAGGATGCAGTAACAAGGACCACAGGAATACCCAGTGTTCTGACTGCTTGTCTGTGCAATTTGCACATCTGAGGCAGATCAGCTGAACAGCCTGGAAAGTCCCTTTAACCACGTGCATGTCCCACTTAATTCTCCTGCACCCTTTCTTCCACCTGGCACACACAGATCCAGACCTGGGGGCACCTGCAGCAAGTTGGTCTGCAGGTGTTTTATGAGTGCCACCTCAAAGATCTCAACAAGGCCTGGGAGCTGGTGTGACTTCAGTATGCTTTGCATGTCCGAGTGTCAGGGGAGTGCTGGAGAGGAGGACTGGACAGGATTTACTCCTGTTCTGCCTCCAAGGAGCCAACACAGATGGCAGGAGTATTAGGACGGAAGGGTTTTTCCATCTGGCTGAAACATGCCCACGCAAAGAAGCACAAAGCAGGGAGCTTCAGATGTAACCCCAGACACCCAGCGATAGGATTTCAAGCTCACACCTGGTACAGTAAATACTGTGGCTGCTCACAAAAGGCTCTGCAAAAACAAAATGTGTCCCAAGGCCATCCTCAGGTCTTCTGTGCAAACCACTGACTTCTTTTCCAGCTTTATTGCGAGAAGCGAGTTCCAAGGTCTCAGCTCCTCATAGAAAGCAGGGCCAGGAGAAATGACATATATATTTGCAGTTAGGGCCACATCTAGAAAAGAGAGCATGGCCCGGAGAACCCCAGCCGAGTACATCACTCGATAGTATAACTGCTCCCATGGAGGGGGAGGGCAGGGCAGCAAGTGAAGCAGAACACAGCAGTTCAGTGGACAA
Organism: Haliaeetus albicilla; assembly: GCF_947461875.1. Classification (NCBI taxonomy): domain Eukaryota; kingdom Metazoa; phylum Chordata; class Aves; order Accipitriformes; family Accipitridae; genus Haliaeetus; species Haliaeetus albicilla. Next base: position 2,870,356 of record NC_091508.1, on the reverse strand, counting down.
CCTGCAGGATGCTATGGTACAGGCTAGCACCATCCCCTTCCTCCTTCCCAGAGGGAAAAGTGATGCTTGTGTGGTTGCCATTGTCCCGTTCCTCAGTCCCCAGGGTCTGAGCATCAGGTGCAGGAGGGTTTAGCAGTACTGGTTGGTACTACAAAAGGAGCCAATGCCTATAAACCTGTACTGCGGTTCTAGGTGAAGTGGAGGGACACAGACAACTGCTGATGGCAAAGGGACAGCAGCTTGGCAAGAGGGAGTCCCGAAATTCAGATCTAGTCTCATACCTTCCCGAGTTTCACCACCCTGAGACAGAAGCCATAACATACCATCCGGGGAAGCAAGGCAGCGAATGTATGCCAAAGCATTGCAAAAGAAACGAGGAAAGCTCAGTGCTGCCAGCACCAGTTTTCTTTGTGATACGCTTTGAGATCTGCTGATGAAAAGTGCTATGCAAGACCTGAGGACTATCAGCCCTTCTTGCCAAAGGCTGTACTGAGCATCCTGCCCCCCAGGACAGGTACACGGTACCGGGAAGAGAACACCACAGCAGAAAAATAATCAGAGAAGTGCAGCAAGATTAAAAAGCAGGGTTAATTTAGGGAACACAGATGAAAGAAAATGACAACTATCATCATGCACAGAGCAAACAAAAGTAAATGCAACACAGGGATACGCTACAGGCCCACAGGTGTCTGAAGGATACAAGCAGCCAGGGCAGGCAAACAGCAAGAGAAAGCAAAGGGTTGCTAAACATTAAACACAGAATTATGCACTGGTTCCTGAGGAAGCAGTGAGACTCCTATTTCCTGGGACAAGTATTAATGGGAAAAGCCATTTTTGTAGCCCAACTGCAGAAATTATCCTGAACTAGACAGAGAAAGCTTGTAAAATTACAACATCACTTGGAAAAGCTGTATTGCCAGAGGGTGTTTAGGCATCCAGTTCAAGGGGGATTTGGGGTGTTTGGGAGAGTGTCAGCTATGCTTCCCCAGCTGGAGGTTTCAGCACTTTTGGACTGAGTGAAAACTACCCAAAGCGCTCAACAAACTTTACTCCTCCAGGCCTCCTTCCAGCTCTCACCTATAATTCACTCAGGAAAGAAAACTTGTGATTTTATCCTGGATTTTCACCAGCCAAGAGCTCTCCCGCATCTTGGCAAGCAACAGCAGGCCTTTGGTGCAGACACCCGTTTGCACAGAGTCCCATGGCTCCCACTTACCGCCAGCCACAGTTGGGCCAAGCACAAGTGTAGGGTTTCTCACCGGTGTGCCGACGAAAGTGAGCCTTCAGGTGGGAACTCTTGGTGTACACCTTGCCGCAGCCCGGGTGCGAGCACTTATGGATGCGGACGAGAGAAGGGGGGGCTTTCTGATACTTGGGGTTCGCCTCCACCTCTTGCACATCCCCCAGCACCCCTGGCCTCATGGTGACTGGCAGGGGGGCAATTTTGACGTACTTTTGGTCCATGATGGTCACAGGGGGCTGGACCTGAGGGAGGAGGGACACGTTTTGGCCCTGCAAGTTGATAACCAGCTGGGCCACCCTGACACCACCGGTAGCACTCTGTGCTAGCGGGCTGCCGCTGTCCATCTGGAGAGGCTGGATTTGGAGGACAACAGGAATGCTCCCAGTGGCTACTGCCTGGTCACTACCATCAGCTGTCCCTCCAGGCTGAGCAGCGTTTGAGACATCATCTTCTTGAACCACACTGGAGACAGGCTGTCCCCCAGAGCTACCTAAGCTGATCTCAGATTTGAACTCAACTTTCCCTCCAGCTGGGTGAAGCTCGCTTTCTTCGTCTTTGAGGAACTCGGCCTTCTCCCTTAGGAACTCCTCAATCTCCTCCAGGGTTGGAGTGAAGTCCTGGGAGAGGCTGCTGCAGAAGTCAGGCAGCCTGAGGTAAGCCTCGCAAATTTGGGGTTTTGCGTCTTCCCCCTTTGCACCGGCCACGGGGAGGAGGGTGCCTTCAGGGTGGCTGGTGCTGCCTGCAAGGAGATGGCCAGAGTCTTCTGGGTGGCCAGACGCCCTCCCGCTGCCGTGTCCCGGCAGAAGGGATGGTGGCATGCTGCGTTGCAGAGCGCTCGCAAAGCTTTCGAGGAGGGAAGAGTTGGTCAAGGAGGGTAGCAGCTCCTGGCAACTCACAGAGACCATTTGTTGACTCACGTCCTCTGCCCACACAAAGCTCTTGGCTCAGCTGGATCAGAAGCCTCTGTAAGAGCTCAGCTGGGGCTCCGGAGGCTGGGGAAGTCTTGGTTCATCTGCAAGGGAACACCACCAAGGTTATTTCCAAATTAAAAAACACACAAGAAAACCTCAACCTTTGAATAAAATGGACTGTGCATTAGAAAGAAAACGTCAAAACTAGTCAGTGGCCTTTGTTTTTTACAGAGTCTGTTGCTCAAAAACCACGTGCTAACCATTTTCCTATGCAGGATGCCAATAGGCTGCAAAGAGCTAGATTCCCCCCAGAAGCAAACTTCTCTGGGGAGTTTATTAAGGTAAAAATACGCAATGAAACACTTCATCCCTCTTCCCACTACGCCAGAGGGCAGGTATGGGCTGCTAGATGGCAGAGAAGATGACTTGTGGCTTACAACTAGGAGTTAATTGAGATCCAAGAGAGGGTGCTGGTTTCTCCACACTGCAAATGTTGGTACAACCACAACCTGGCGCAGACCTATCACAGCTGGAGTAAAGCTAACTAGTTTGGCAACAGATAACAAGACAGCTATGAGAGCGCCTGCTGCCAGACTGCTTGGGGCTCTGGTGAGCATTCACCAGCAACCATGCTGCTGTGGTTACACTGGCTATCGGTGTCTGAACAAGTGAGTTTAAAACCAGTTCAGGCAGGTCTGCCCCAGCTCAGTCACACCTCCAGAAAGCATCGCAGACAGTCTGGGGTCAGCTCACAGGGCCCTTGAGGACACCAACACCACGTTTCAAAACAGGTGAAAAAGATCACAATATCTCCAGGTTAGACCTGTGTGGTGTCCAGAAGGTGACTGCTCTCCCACGACTCAGTACATCAAACCCCACAGGCCCTGCTGTGTGGCTCGTGAGGTCATGAGCACAGTGCCTGAGCAGCCACACGCTGTCCCTGCCCCTGCAAAAGGGCAGCCTCAAGGCTGCATCCTCCTCCTGCAACACCTAAACCACCCAAGAAGGCAGGATCTTTTTACTGTTTACATTTAATGCAGCAAGTGAGTTTCCAAGATAAAGAAAACCTATGCCAAAGTCCCCTATGAACCTTTTCCAGAATAAGTGAGTAAGTCCATGAGATTTCTGCAGAGCTGCAAACCAGTCAATCCAGTCCTTGTTATCATTGCTTCCTGAGAGCTTGGAAAGGGAATTTTTGAGAAGCAGTCTGGATGTGATATAAAGGCTCTTCGCCTTGAGAAGAAATAATCCCCACATTGTTCAAAACCTGCGAAGAGCAAGATGCCACATTGCTCAGGGCCATTTGCAGTGCTGCCCACAGTCTGTCTCCAGCACAACTCTGCATCAACAAGTCATGATGAGCAGAGACCATCACTGCTCACACATGAGGTAAGAAAGGTGTTTGGGCCAATCTCAACCTTCAGGCTTCAAGTTTTCATCACAACACAAATTCACGCTCTGAACCATCACCTTCAAGGCAGCACCCAGTTCCACTCCTTCCTCCACACTAATTTTATGATCTCTTTCTGATCTCTGCTTCTCTGACTCTTGTCTCCTCTTTCTACAAGCTTCAGAGGCTAGAAAAGCCTTCCCCCTCTGGCTACAAAACACTTCTGTTTACCTCTTCCAGAAAGTCTTAAAACCTGATTTTCCAACAAGGTCTCCTTGCAGAGCAGCTCAGGAAGTCTCCATCCCTTCAGTGTGCCCCCAGGACAACTGAATTAAACTATAAACTCCTTAGCTCAGGAGCCTCATTTAGTACATATCTTGCAAATTCAGAGTGAACAGTTCTGTTGAACTAACAACACGAAGAAAAGCACAACCAGAGGGCAGGAAGGTCTGGTGGTTAAGCTGCTGGCTTGGGACTAAGGAGATCCGAGCAGGGTCTCCTGCTCTGCTGCAGACTTCTCATGCAACCTTGGGGTAGTTGCTGGAGTGCTCTGGTCCTCAGTTTCCCGACTAAGTGGGGGCAATGGTAACATTCTACCTTGCAGAGCGGTGCTAAGGGGAAATGTGTAACCCGGTGGCATGCTCCGTTACTAACAGACTTTGTAGATACCTGTCACAGATGTCAGTGCCTCGTCAATCCAAGGCATTGTTGCAAAATGCACGTCAACAGTGCTGTCATCCCAGATAAGCTACTGCAAGAAAATGGAGACCTGACTTTGGCCTTCAGTGAAGCATACTGAAAGACAAGGTCAACGTCATTTTCAAGCTTCGCTTTGCATTTCTGTTCCTATAGTTTTTCAATTCCCTAAGAGCGCTCAATTACTGCATGAAATCAGCAGATGTGCAGTTTGAGCACATAGAGAGAAAGTAATTTGCCCAAGGTCAGCCAACAAGCAGGAGCTGGGAACTCAGCCGAGGGTTATGACTCTCCTCTTGTGACTGAACAACACGAACAAACACCTGTAACCTCTTCAGAGCCGTGAATTACATTCACAGCGTCCGTGCAAAAAACCTGGACGCACGAAGCCTTTCAGGACAACTCCAACATGCTAAATAAGCCAGACACTTACAGCCAGTGCCACGTGTAGCAGATCCCTCAGCGATAAAGGGGGGTGCCCCACGCTTCGACCCGGCCAAGGACAAACCAGCCTGGTTCTCCCCAAACTCCACCGCGGGGAGCAGAGCCAGGAACAGGCTGGAAACCCCCGGGGCCGAGGAGACCGAGTCTGGCCCGGTGGTTCCCTTCATCCCGCCGGGTCGGGGTGGGGAGCAGGGGGGGGAGGAAGAAAAAAATAAAAAATTTAAAAAAAAAAAAGAAAACCCGCCCCAGGCCGACCTTGCCCCCGCCGAGCCGCCCCTCCGCCGCTGCGGGCAGCCTCCCGGGGAGAGCTGCCCCCCCCGCCCCCGCCCCCGCCGAGCCCCCCGCTCCCCCTTACCCGGCTCCGGTCCATACCGGCACGGCGGCTCCCGCAGCGCGGGGGCGGCTCCCGGCCCGCCCCGCCCCGCCGAGGGCTCGGCTCCGGTAGCCGGTCCCATTGGCGGCCAGTGCCCGGCCCCGCACCCGGCTGAGCTGGCTGCCCCGGTGGGGCGGCCCCGATAAACCCCCGGACCGGGGGAGGACGAGACGGGCCGCCCGGATTCGGGTTGTCCCGGGTCTGCTGCCTCGTCCCGACTGCTGGAGCCGGTCCTTGAGGAGATGCCTCGGACCCCGCCGCAGTTCGCCATTGTTTCCTCTCCCCTGATAATTTACGCTGGGAACGGTCCGGATTTCTCCAACACTTGGGGAAAAAAAAAAGTCGAGTCCTAGCAGGTAGCAGCAGCTGGCCTCCGTTCGGATACAGGTTCTCGTTTCAGGAGGAATAGTTTTGGCAGGGCCACAGTGTTCAGATGCTGCTGCTGTGGTAAGGAGGTGCATGAGGTCTTCTGCCCTCACGGTGGCTTTGCAGGCAGCTTGTGGCTTCCAGAGAGAGTCCTGGCAAGGATGAGCTTGAGGGTGGCCTTGGGGCTGCCTTTGACAGCAGAGGCTGCGCCCCACCGAACCCCGCAGAGGAGCGGACTCGCAGGCCGCCCGGGAGCGATCCTCGGCCAGCAACAGTGGATTTCCAGGCTCATGGTGGTCACTCTAAAATGCCTGGTGTTCCTTACGGCATCACATGCACCCTGTGACGGAAAAAAGCATGAGAGTAACAAAAATGACAGTGTGCTGCCCCATGCACAGGGCAAACACGCTGATCGGAGAGAGGAGTCGTGTTTGCCTCTGCTCTCTCGAACCACCTATAGGGTTTGATGGTGACAGTGGTTTGGGGTTAAATACTTCCAAGCAGAAGGACAATTTTGAGGCAGGCAGTGCCCCTATAGGAAAAGAGAGTTTCTCTTAGCTACCACAGTGAGCCCCATCAACCCAAGGAGGTGAGTGCAGAGTTTCCCTGCTTTGTAAGCAGCATGAGATTTTCAGCTCAAGTGAGGCAAGTGCAGAGTTTCCCTGCTTTGTAAGCAGCATGAGATTTTCAGCCTGAACAAAAAGTCCCGGCCCAGAGTAAGGCCTCACATTTGAAAAACCAAACCAAAACAAAACAAAAAAACCCAACAGTGAAGGGGCTTCATCATTTGGAAAGGGCAACCCATAGCTATTCCCCCGACTCGCTGCTGTGCCCCTGGGTGTCACTTATCCTGTGTCTCAGCTTCACAGTCTTTAACCTAAGTGCTGACAATACTTAAAATTCCTTGCAGGGACAGGGAAAGTCTTAGCTCTTCAAAATCCTCGGGTACTACCTACTGTGATACTGCGGGGTTCGAACACGAATGGTTTCGATTTACACCACGTCACAAAATTACCGGGGATAACAAGAGGGAGCAGCTCTTCCTCGAGGTTTGTACAGCACCTAGCGGGGTAAGCGGGATGTTCACGCCAGGGATCCACAAGGAACAACGTTAAAGCGAGTCGCAGGTAACAGCAGGCGGCTCTGCACCTCGCTCTCCGCCTCCTCCCTGCAGACGAGGGTCGGACACAGAGCCAGCCCCTTCCCCGGGCGACCGACGCTCCGAGATCCCACCCTCAGCACACGGTTTGGTGTCCGCAGGGTGCAGGACCGCAGCCCGATGCTCGGTACCGGACCCAGAGCGGCCCGGCCGGAGGGAGCGCTGCGGATGGGAAGACCCCGCCCCGCCCGCGGCCCCGCCCGCGGCCCCACCCACGGCCCCGCCCGCGGCTCCACCCACGGCCCCGCCCGCGGCTCCACCCACCGCTCCACCCACGGCCCGGTGGTGGCGCCCCCCGGCGGCCGCCGGCGCCGTCCGTTTCGCGACACACACGGTCGTCCCGTTTAAACACCTTTTATTTCCTCCTTTTGATAAAAATTTATAATAGCCTTCCTCTTACATCGTATACAAAATATTTACTCTACTGAATAAATAAAACGCGTCTCGAAAGAAAAAAAACAGCGTCCACACATCCTTCCCTAACCTAGAGATTCACAATCGTCTCACATTAAAAAGACATCCTCCCTTCTCCCCTCTGCTCCCCACCTCAACACCCCCATCTCACAAAAGGAAAGGAGAGGCGCAGCAGGATTCACCCGTGAGAAGAAAGCAGAAGCGCACCTACTACCCGAAACAGAAAAACTCACGGTAACCGCCTCTGCAGAGCTTGTACCGATACCTGTCTGTTGGACAGTTTAATCAAGTCCTAGAGAGATTTCTATGTTCACACAGGTTATATCAGTAACAGCATCTAAGGGATGCGCTTATCTTCACTAGAACATACCTGTGTCCCTTGCCGGTCTATGTCTGATCCCAACACAGAGAAGCTGTTCTTAGCAGAAGCACACCAGGTTAGCCAGAAAGGACAATCTTACAAAGAAAGGAGCTTCTCAACAGACGCTCTGGAAAATCCCTCTCCTGTCAGCCCCAGCGACAGCCTGAACTTAGGAAGAAAGGCTTTTGGTAATAACAGAGCACACGCACAGGGCCACTGCAGTGACGGCAAGCCCAACATCCCTTAGGGGTTTGGGGAAGGCAGCTGCCGACAGCCCAGCTCGGGACCCGAGCTCAGGCTATGCAGCCAGCTCTCATGACACGGATGGGATCACGCTGGCATGAGGTAGCAAGCATGAAGGGTTATGAAGTGCTTTATGGACAGGGCAAGGCCACAACGAGGGGCACGCTCCCACCCACTGCCAGGGCAGCGTGGTGCCAAAGGCTCATGACCAGGGCAGAGCCAGCCCAGTTCCAGCCAATGTCCCATACCAGTCCCTCACACTGCTACAAACCTCAGATTTCCCCTGAACTCCCTCTTCCTCCTGCTTCCTCGCCCTGATCTCTCCCCATTCGCCTCTCAGGCTGCTGCCTTGTCTTCCCTCCCCGCTGAACTTTTGCGCAGAAAGCTGCTCCCCTTGTTCCCCAACGGCCCACCACCCACCCAGGACCTGACTGCATGTGGCAGTGTCCTACAGCCCTCGTCTCCTTCTGCAAACAGCCACGCTCTCAGGGCAAATAGCCCAAATCTTCTCCTGCTGTAACAGGAGGGTAAGAAGGAAAGGAGCAATTACTGAATTTGCTGGGTTTCACTCCAGATGGAGAAATGGGAAGAAGGGTGCCAGGGGGAAGGGAGAAATCAGAGTTTCTTGGTGGATAACCAAGTAGTTCTTCTCATACTTGCTGAACTGGCTAAAACAAGAGCAGCGCAGCCAGAGGACAAGTGGATAAGGAGCCCCTGGTTCAGACTAGGTCGTGTGTCTCCAGCTAGATCGGAGAGCTCCAGAGAACAAGCTCTGTTATCAGCCCAGCCACAGGTCAGGCCAAAGCAAGATGATGGGTGCTCGTCTGGGATGCAAGAGCAAGGAGCAAGAGCAGCTGGCTGCAGAGCCACAAGTTCAGTCGCTCAGCAGTCTTTTCTGAACATAAATGAAGTAAAGGCAGGCACCTCCCCAGAAGCATACCTGAATTATGAGAAAACTGGACAAACCCAGCCTGCCCTCTCCTAGGATGCGTGAGATCAGAGCCAGCACGCTGGATGGAGATGCCAGACTTGCCAAGGAGATCTGGGTGCCAAGTCCGTGAACCAGTGCAATGAAGGAGATGGGAAAATAGAGAGGCTGAAGGCACACTTGATCCATCAGTGAAGGACAGGGTTGAGACCCAGCCTGCACCAACTACTCCCAAGCCTTCCAGCTCAGCCAAGACACAGAGCCTGCTGCAGGTGCCATGAGACCAAGCATACGAGTGTCCACCAGCTACAGCTGGGCTACAGCTGCACCAAAGCCACCTCAGCAGATGGAGGGCTGGTCATTTGGGGTAAGTCTTCTCCTCCTGAGGGACAGATACAAGTTATGGATCAAGAACTGCAGCATCTTGTTCTTTCATGTTCCAAACCAAAGGACACTATAAAACAAGGCTGTCTCCCTCTCCAGCCCGCTGCTTTATCACTTGGATGTCTGTAATGAAGCATTCAAGGCCTTTATCATCAAACCTGTATACCTGAAGTTTGGTGTGGAAGTACTCCTTAGGCACATAAAGAAATGGCTCATTTATCAAAAGCACTTAGCATTGTAGCAGCCTCCACGTGTGAAGGTTCCCCACATTTTACGTAAGAAAAAATAAAAATAAAGGATCTTCAGCACTCAGGTAGGAACCTGTTTGAAAAATCTTGGGTCAGAGGTTACTGATCACTAGGAGCATTCATCCAAGAAACACCCCACCTTTGGCAATAACTTTTTGCCTCAAAGACTTCCTCCTGAAGCCTTAAGTGGATGGAGACCAGGGTAGGAAGTACAGACAAAAAACTGTTTCCGTAGGTGGTTAAGCAGCTGCCAACTTCATCCCCAAAACAGCTGCATTTCAGCACACAAACCTTGTTGTGGGAAAGGGAGGCTGGTAGGCATATAATTTGAGAAGAAATAAAACAAAAACAGTGACCCTTTACGGGAAAGAAATGTTGAAAAAACTTAGGAGAAGCCCTCTCAGGACCCATCTGCAGACAGCAGGGGAGTAACCACGCTTCCACGCCAAGGAATAGTCTGACGAGATCTTGCAAAAATAGCAACATTTTGCCCTTCAGCCGAACCTCACAAGTGCATCTCACTGCCCACACACCTCCGCAGAAAATTAGTCACAAACACTTTGTTTAGACCAGCCAGAGTTAAGGACTGTTGAACAACTTCTGCATACTCACAGCCTAGCCTCCAAAGGCCCAATTCACGCTTTCCTCTACGCCTTGTAGGCAGAGTTTGGATCATTTCAAAGTCTAAGTGCTGACTGTGGGACAGGACCTTGACTCCTACTTGGTATATGGGTAGTCTTCGAGTGGTAGAAATCTGCCACCAGCGGAATTATTCCAGCTGGTCCACTCTTATGGAGAATGGTATGATGGTACTGGCCAGAAGGACACACAGCTGCAGCCACTCTTCTGCCAGTGGAAGGTGACTCGCACCTGGGAGCTAAACAGTCTGAACAATCCAGGAGCATTTGGTCTCAGTGCTACGGAAGCAAGAGGCACTTTGCCTTACTCTAACAGGCAACTGTGTTTACGCTGTTCCTCAGTAAGAATCTTGACTCCTGTCTGGAAATAAAATTAAATAAATAAATAAAAGCCCAAAGAAGCATAACACAGTAAATAAGTAATCCAGATCAGCAAACCACAGGCACAAACAGCATCAAGAGCTTCTGTCCTGCTCCTTCTTTTGCCCAGCACACCAAGAACTAGGCTCACCCTGCTCTGTAAGCAGCTGCCAGAGTGGCTGTAGGCACATTTCATCCTACCCACTCCTGTTTACAATGCTGCTTCCAGCAGCCTCTCAGGGCATGCTGGCAATGTGTTCACTCAGCCACTGTGCTGGGTACTGGGACGCAGTCTGCTCTGCAAGGTGCACTCCTGCCAGCCTGCAAGCACAGCCAAAAGCCTTTCTGTCTGGAAAGAAGAGTCTGGTCTAGAAGGTTGCTTTAGGGATGCATCTTTGAGGGAAAGCAGACACAGCCAGCGACCAACTCCGGGTACCTACTACAGCAGTGACTGCTGCTGAGTTCAACTAGTTGTCAGTGAACAAGCAATTCCTCCAGCTTCCTCAGGCCGGGTACACTTGTTCCCAGGTAGCCTTGCAGGAGAGCTCTTATGTTCTACTTCATTGTCACAGGACTGAAAACCCTCTGAGAATAGATTTTCCTTGTGATATGGCAGCATCTTTTAGGGGCCACGTGTGGAAGAGGCACAACAGTCTAGATCTGTTAGGGGAGAGAGCAGGCGGCGGTTCTGAGCGCTGAGGAGTAAGAGGTCAGAGTTACTGACAATTGTGTGAGGAAAGCTAAAAACATCATTTAAAAAAAAAATTAAGAAGTCCTTTCCATCTGATGCAATCTGGTACATAGGTAAAAGATAAGTCACCTTTTGGAATTGGTCCTAATGAAACCTTATTTGTTTTTCCGAAACAAGACATTGTAACTTTTCTCCTAAAGGGTTTCTCCCAGTCAGAACAGAGGTGGGGAAGGACAGAAGCATTCACGCACCCATATGCACCCCCTTTGCTCCATGGCCAAACGTTAGCCACCCATCTTTTTTTTTCCAAGTAGATCTCCTCCCAGTGTCCTATTTGCAGAAGTATTGCTCAAGAAGTTGAGTAAAACTACAGCAAGCAGGGGAAGAGGATACAGCTGTAACTGGAAAACAGGAGAGCCAATGATTTCTTCCCTCCCCATACTACTGCCTCTCCTGCTCAGAAACATGACCCGTTATTAAAAGAAAAGTCCATTTCCTTTCTCCCCCCTGTATAACCTCCTTTGGTGCTGGCTGTGCAGCGCTTTCTTTTCATAAAGGCACCTTTGGAAAGCACTGATGGCCAGAATCGCAATGCCCCGATGCCTCCTATTTACACCTGAGATTAGCCCTGCTGCACCTCTCCTGCCCCCAGCCCCAGAACTGCCCTCCGGGGCTACAGCAACAGCATGGGGACAGCAGGTTCCACACGAGGCTTCGCACAAACGGCCATGTGAACAACACACATCTCGTTTTGACACGTGCAGGCACCCCCGCGTGCTGCCCTTGTGCCTTCCACATCACACCGAATACTTCGCCATGTCACTCTTATCAAAGACAACTTTGGTTGCAAAGTAAATGGCTACCAGGCCAAAGCCAGCAGCTGACACCATGTAGGCAGTCACTGACTGCGTAAACTGGACGATGGACCCCATGAAGAGGGAGGGGACAACCTGAGAAAGGAGGAAAGCACTGTCCAAAATAGCCAGGTCCAGGCAGATCCCTCGGCCAGGAGCCACTGAGTCCGGTTCTCCCACCATCATCATGAGCGAGACGTCGCAGGAGGAGCTGACGCACAGAGCCGAGCCGGCGGCTGGAGGAGAAGAGGAGGGAGAGGAAGAAGAGAAGAGGCTCCCAGCATGTCCATTCTGGTAAGGCAGCTTCTGGCTGGGAAGGTGGCCTTTAGAGAAAGCTGATTTCTTCTCCAATCGAGCTGCGTCTTCCTCCTCTTCGCTCTTATATTTATGCAAAAATACCTAGGAGAAAGAAGGAGGGCACGTGAGGAATGAGTTGGTAAGGTGGAGCCCAGCAAGCGAGGTGGGGGGCAGAGGCGGCCCCTTTTTTTGTGCAAGAGAGCAAACCACTCTGTGCTTTGCGTGCGTTGGGTCAGGCTGTTAGAGGTGGGGAGCGCCTGGCCCACGTGAGATGGCCTTCAGGAGCCAGCCTGGCTTTTCCCGACTGGCACGGGATTCAAAGCAACCCTGACTCACCGGGGGAATCTGGCCAAGTGGTGCCTTTGTTGTGTTGAAGCTGTGGGGCTCAGCAGGCTGCTGCAGCCCAAAGCCAGCCCAGGCTCTGCCTGGGGACATTTTGCACTGAGCCCTGGGTTGTCACCTCCTCACTGGGTGCCAGGGGAATCTGGGCACCAACTACAGCTCACCCCATCCTGAAATCAGCTGATGCACACTTGCAGGACAGGACGGAAGGGCAAGAGCCCACTTTGAACGTATCACAAAGCCAGATAGTCCGCTCTGGTGCAAAGAGAAGTGTTTATAAAGCGGCCGGCTGGGAGCCCAAAACCTTCCCGCAGAAAAGCCCAAAGAGCAGACGAACAGTTCAGAGCCCTGGATCCACGGCCACTTCTTAGTATCTGGAATATTTAAAAAGTGACACCAGCTGAGATGGTACAGTGCTGGGAACTCAGGAAAGAGCTCTTTTCTCAGCTCTGCAACAGACCCTGCATGCATGACCTCAACTGAGTTGCTTCATCTGCCTGACCTGAGCCTCCTCGCTCGGGCTAGAAAAGGGGGGCAGGGGGAAGAAAAATCTTTTTCTTCTCACCCTTTTTTGCCTCGCTCTGCTCAAGCTGTGAGATCTCTGGGGCACGGCTCACTCGAGCAGTATTCACACAGAATATTTGGATCAAACAGCTCTCCACGTTAACGCCAACAAATAATGGGCAGTCATGTGCAGACAGTGAAAACGCTGCAGAGCTCCAGCTTTAAAACTCCAGGGCATTTACAATTATGCATAACCGCTGGTCTGCATGGGGTAGAGCAGATAACGAAGGACATGTTAATCCATTATCCGCATGGTGAGATTGAACAAACAAAGAAAATAAAAAGGAAAAAAATAGCACCTGGTTGAGAACAGAGAGCACTCTACCCAGCTGCAGGGCTCAGAGGGGCTTGCCTGAACTATCCTCCCTTTTGCAGGAGGGACCCGGACACAGACGAACGGGAGGGAACCGCTGGTGCAGGAGCGTGGGCACTCCAGATCTGTTGCAGGCCATCCCAAAGCTTTCCGCAGTCTTGGCACCCACCCAGCTACACCCAGCCCTGCCCTAGTGTATGTCAGCACCAGCCAGTCTCTGTTCATGCTGCCCCAGGCCATGGCTGCGGATCTGTAGCACAAACAGTTTCAGATTCAATCGGAGAAGAGAAACCAGATGAGAAGAGCTTCGCTGAATAGCAATCATCTTCCAAAAGCTTTACCTGGGCTCTGCTCAGCTGCTCACTATACCTTTCAGCTCCTCAATTCTGCCTAGGCTCATGAATTTACGCTTAAATGCACCAATCCAGGACCGTCACTTATTTTATGTGGAGCTTAAAAATCCTCCCACGTGCCTCCTATTGCCATCAGACTTCAAAGCAACTCAAAACCCAGCACAGAAAGGGCATTGTGTGAGCCAAACTAGGCTATCCCCCACAGTTCCAGCCCTTCCTATTTGACACTGATGTTCCCAGAAGCCTGCTCAGCTGCCCTGAAGGCCTGCGCCACATTTTCTTGGTTTCTATACTGATCCAGGCTAGGACTTCAGAGGTATGAGTTCCGGCAGGGGTGTCTGAATACCTAGTGTGGAGAATTGATTTAAATCTGGAGAGAATGACTTCAACACTCACAAGAATGTGCTTAGTGAGAACTTATGCTTTAAAATCACCCCTTGTAACACAGGACAGAACCACATGAGTCACTGGTGTCTCAGTCAACAGCTTCATCTCCCTCTATAGTTGATGGGGAGTGGTGGGAATGAGGAACCTAGCTCTCCCTAATCTCCTGCAGAAGGTGTGAGTGCCCACCATGCATCTCACCTCTACCAAACTTTCAGCCACTGTTAGAACATGCAGATCTTTTCCTCCCGTTCTAGACAAGGGTTAGTGGCCATGCGAAGAGGAGAGGGCATGCAGGAGAACAGAGCGACTTACACAGCCTCTGCAAAGCAAGGAGCTCCAGCTGAGGTGGCCTTGCAGGCTTTTGCCAACGATCCCGCACAGAGTGGAAGCAACAGCCACTTTGGATGCCCCTTCTGCCGATTTGCTTCGGGAGGAGTGTTTAAAGTTAAAAAAAAAGTAAAAAAAGAGAGGGAAGAGAAGAAGCAGGAACGAGGGAAGGCAAACAAAAACGATGACAGATTTCAACAGTTAAGAAAAAAAGAAGAGAACAGAAATGGGGCAGATGGAGAATTTTCTGCAAAAGGCATTTTAGAGACTACTTCTTGTGGGGTCTCCCTGCAGCCTGCTGCAAAGTAGTTGGTAAAGGAAGGAGGAACTTTCAAATTAGGGCAACAGAGGCACCAAAGCCAGCTACACCCCACACCTCACTGTACTAAGAGCGTTTCCCTGTCAAGCCTTTGGCAAACAGTTGGGCGTGTGGCCTTCACATTCTCAGCCTGTGGAGTTTGGTTTTCATTCTGTTGATATTATGTCCATGGGAGATCCCAGCCAAACTGAAGTTTTTGCAAAGCAGAACACTCCCTTGTACCCCTATTTTGACAGGGTGCCTGGTGCAAATTGGGATGGGTTGGTCAGAAGTATTTGTTCAATGTGAACATCTGGATGCCTGTGGTAAAAACTCCTACTTATTTCACTGCACAGTGAACCGCCTGCCATTGGGATGAAAGAGCTGCTCTCAAACCACAAATTAATTTTGCATTTGCAGCACAAGAGAAACTCCTATTAATCCAGTGTGCAACTCAGGAACCTCCTAGGACTTCCCCACAAGGATAACATCTGTGGGACAGGATTACTAGCTTTTGTTTTGGTGTCAAAAGTTTCATAACATTTATTTTTCTTGGAGCTAGGGGAATAGGAAGAACCTCAGTTTTCATTTTACTGATCTTCATGCTATGGACAAAAATTGGAAAGCAGGACCTCTAAGGGCTGAAAATTCTTGAGTTTTTTAGCACCTCAGGTTGGCAGCGCTGCAGATGTGACTTGGTTACAAAATGCACACAGGTATAACTAACCTGAACCAGTTTCCCTAAGAATATGCAGAACACAGAGGAACATAGGAGATCCCTTTTGGTACATCAATCCTAGGTGATTTCTCCCATCTTACCCACTCCCTACTTTTTAAAATTGCACGATGCTTGTTGTGAGCAGGGGATGCCTAAGGAAGGAGATGCTGAACTCTCTCATCTCCCCCATTTCAGATGAATCTTCAGAGAAGACACAGCCTGGAGAGAAGAGGCACACGTGCAAAACCTTTACACACAGGCATGTGTTTCTCTTCCATGGGCTGAACTGACTGTACCAGCTACAAGTGGCAAAAGAGGCTGGCCAAGCTGTCCTCACAGCTACCTGGCACATAGCCCGCTGGAGCAGGTCCCTACCTGTTTTTCGTGATGATACAGTGATGCCAGTGTGTATGGCAGGATCTGGAGTGCAGAGAAGGTGAAGCCCGTCAGAGCAGCTGAGATGGTAACAACAATGACACTGTGGGAGAGGCACATGACGAAGGCAGCCACGGGGAAGAACACCACGCTGGCCAGGTAGACCGCCCGTGTCCCAAACTGCTTCACCATCCGGTCCATGATTGTCGAAAAGAAGATGGATGTGATGCATTGCAGGAAGAGGCCCAAACTACCCATCCGGACACCTGCAGGTAAGCAGAGGTGGTGACAGACACTGCCCTGGCTGCATCCAGGCTTCACCCAGCCAAACACCTTTGGGCCTCCTTCCCTCTCCTTCGGTGCCCAACTCGGTACAGTCCACGCAGAGTGTGGCACAGCTGCCAACAGCCCTGACAACAACACGGCTGGGTCAGGAAGCAGAGCAGCATCCCCTAACATACTGCAGGGTTGCACCAGCCAGACTGCAGCTCCCACCCTCCACCAGCAGCCAGTATTTCCTGCACGTGCTCCTGGGCACCCCAGTCTAACCAGAGGGGCGATAGGAGACAGGAACAGGAATGCCATTCTTGTCTTTGGAGGTTGTTGTTTGCACCTTCCTACTCTTGCCCCAGGATCTGTCACCGGCTGGTGAACCAGGATCTGTTGTTATCTGATGTGAAAACCAGCAACAGAACAAAAGAAACAAGGGATTGTGCTTAAGCCAAGGTAAAGTATACAACATCCACTAAATGACTGCAGTATCCGGTAGCAATCCGGACCTTACCCTTTGCAAAGATCTATCAGATTTCAAGGAATTAAACCCATTAACTCTTTGCAGCAAGGATCATTACTCAACACATGTTTCTATGACAGCTAGCACAATGGAGTCCTGACCTGCTAGAAGCTATACAGTGCAAGTGTTAAATAATAATTAAGCTCCCTCGAAGTTAAACAGACACTCAGCACAAAGAGGCAGTGTACTGCAGAGCTCACGGAGGCAGTGAGTGGAAAACTCAGAGGGCAAGATATTCAGCTGGAGGAGGAGGGCCAGGTAGGTGCCTCCAAGAATAAAAGACTTAGATCAGAGAGAGGAAAAGGAGGGCTAGGCAGCGAGTCAAGGCTCTGGCACAATACAGCAGCAAAAATGGGACAGCAGGCAATAACGGTAAGCAGGTAACGTGCTGCAGTGAGCAGTATCCCATGATGCGGACGTGGCAGCTATAGACTCTAGCGGCAAGTACTATCAGAAAGCACTGCAGACAGGGGTGAGAACTGGAGAAGCTGCTCAGGGGCTCCCCAGATACAGATGTGAGAAGGGAATCTCACAGCAGCATGAAAGGCAGATGCAGCAAAGCCCACCTCACTGCTACTGAATGTGTCCAGGCTTTCCAACCCCTGCTCTCCAAGAGCTGGGGAGCACCATCACACCTCATTTAAAAAGGAGGGAAGAGCAGTGAAAGGACCTGGCAGCGGTAACCACAGCTTGCAGACAGAGCCGGATATATCCTGTTCAGCATGCAACCTGCCAGACCATTCTGCCACTTAACAATTCAGCCCCAGGCCAGGGCTGCACGGCCAGATCTAGTTCTGCTCTGGGTAGCTTGGAGAAGAAAGAGGCATTTCCCTATTTGGTCCTCTGTGCAATGCTCTGGGGGCCACGGGGGAATGTTTTTTCCTGATCCATCTTCAGAAAGTCTAGTTTCCTGTAACTTTTTTTTGCATTACTAGCAAAGCTGAGCCCATTCCTAGCTCCCACTAAACGCTCCTGTCCAAGGTAACAGGAGCTGCAGCCTCAGAGCAGCTGGTTTACTTCTCACCTTCATCGTAGTGGCGTCTGGCATCCGTGCCTGGCTTGGCTCTGGGGACGCCGTGGTACAGCCCTTCCCCAACAAAGTCCGTGTAGAACAGCATGAAAGTCATGAGTGCCATCCAGCTGCAGAGCTCGGCCACGAACAGGCGCCGGATGACCTTGGGGATGCGGCAGTAGAGGCTGTGAAGCCGTGGCACCAGCGTGCAAAGGTTTCTCAGGGCCTGCATCATGTGCCTGGCCTGCAGCAGACACGAGCTCCTGGAGACCTGGCAAGAGCAGCAGGCAGGAGGTGAGGACTTAGGGGGAACGTCCTTCAGCGCGGGGCCATCCAGAACATCTGCCTGGGTGGCTGCCTCCTCTGTCACAAAGAGCGTGGCCAGCACACAGCCGAGGAAGATGATGGCAAGGAGGCTGAAGAGGCAGGTCTCCTGCCCTCCCAGGTACGGGGCCAGAAAGCTGCCACCCCAGTCAATGGCTGGAAGGAGGTAGCCGATGCAGCCCCCCAAGCTGATCATGAAGGCATACATGGAGAAGGCCTGGCGGCAGTTGTCTGGCTCCTGGAAGAGGTCTGAGAGCAGGGCCTCCAGTGGAGTAAAGCAGACCTGGCCGCAGAAATCCAGTAGCCCGATGCCCAGGATGAGGAAGGCAATCTCCAGCGGCCGAGTGTTGAGGGCAAACAGGCTGGCCAGGCTGCTGGCATGTGGGATAACGAAGAGGCTCAGCAAGACTCCCAGGCAAAGCATCCAGATGAAAGGTCGCCTTCGGCCATAGCTGCTGTGCCAGTGGTCGCTGGCGGATCCGATCAGTGGGACAAAAACCAAGCCAAGGACAGGTCCTATCCCTGGAAAAGAGAAAGAGGTGGTGTTAGGGGGACAGATCTGGAGGACACTGGTCTATATGCACTGTAAAAAAAGCCTGGGACGTTTCAGGAACTCAGTAAGCTTCACTGGGTGACAGCCCCCTCCTCCAAACACAAGCCTGCCCTTGATGTAACAGTAGCCCTGCAACCACCCCGCAGAGACAAGCCCTTATTTGCCCCTGTCCTCCAGACTCAAAGGGTAAAGAAGGACCTCGAAGATGAGAGAAAAACTGCCTACCCAAAACCATGGTCATGAACTTCTCCTCCACGCCCACTTCCAGCAGCAGCGGAGGCACGTAGGTTATCCCTGCGGCCAGGCAGACCTCCAGGCCGAACGTCAGGGAGTTGACCAGCAGGAGCTGGGTCTTGCGGTTGTGGAAGAGCATGCTGACCCAGGCTCTCTGAGCCATGCTGCCCTGACACCCCTTACTGACAGAGGGCTGTGTCGCTCCGGCTGCGGCACTCCCAGGGATGCCCCACAGGCAAGGTCTGGAGCTTCCCTTCCTGGTCTGCTGGACAGATGCTGCCTCCCATTTTCAGCGATGGTGAATGAACCGTCTTTTCCTCTTCCTCTTATTGCAAGATGTGGCCCCAGCAATGTCGAATCCAGGCGTGGGCAGGCAGGGGTCCCACTCCGCGCTTCCCCTTCTGCTCACACGCTGTGGTCTGAGAGAAGAAAGGGCTTGTTAGACACAGCGCGGTCCAGGGCATGGGAAAGGGCTAAAACCAGGTAGGTACCCCACAGACATGTCGTCGCTGAAAGAGACAGTCCCCAAAAGGCTTGCAGGCACGGGAGGATGAAGAGAGGACATCTGGGAGAGCAGCAGAGTTAAAAAACATGAGCTGCATTGGCGCCAGGTTTCTCTCCAAGGGCTTGTGACAGGTGAGACAGGCACCTGTCAGACATGGTTTGGGAAAATCCAATCCCGCCTTCAGGCTAAGGGAGGTCTAATGACCTCTCAGTGTCCTGTCCAGCCTCATCTCATAGATGGGCAGTTGTAGCAGAGAGACAAAGGATTTAGGGTCCCCTCTCCCAGTGAAATCAATTAAGTGTCCCTTCAAGGACCAGGGCTGCAGACACTTGCCTGCAGTCACACAGGGTCATCTCTAGAGACCCACGCCACTGCCTAATGACCGGGGCATCTTCCACGGGTTCCCAGGGAAGCAGTTTTGCCCAAATCCTGTCTCCAGCCCCTGGGACGGGGCACAGAGAACAGATGGTGCCTCTATGGAGTTTCACAAACAAACCTGACCCACTTTAGCCTCATCTAACAGTGAACGGCAATTACCTCACTCATTAGTCTGAGTCATTTATTTGCCCTGTAACATGCTCCCTTCTCTCCAGCCTTCTTCAGAGGGGAGAGGCCAGCAGATCAGGACAGGGGCTAAACAGCTAAGGCAAGAGTAAGCAGATGCCTCTTAGTAACCTCTTACGAGTCTGCCACTGTGTCAGTCTACAAATGTAAGAAATTCTGCAAGGTTACCAGCATCTAGGCTAGTCCACCAAACTGCCATTTTCCTACAAGCATCTCAGGAAGATGTAGTTGCTGGGAAAGGTAGAATGGGTTAGCAAGAAGGGTGACATTAAGCTCCTGCACAGATGTCGATTTAGGAGTAAAACAAACTGCAGTCTAATTCTCAGGATTCACATGGTCTAACTTCTCACCCTAAATGAGCCACCGCCAAGTTTCTCTGTGGGGACAAGGCATAACAGGTCCTGCTGGCCTGAACGTGCTTCAGCTTATGACCCATTTCTGGACTGTGCAGTGTGCTCCCAGCTTGCACAGAAGCTTCTGGCTTCTGCCTCCTGTCCCACCAGAGCACAGCCCCCAAGTCCTTTGGATGAAGGAGGCTGAACAGAATGTGAGACACACAGGCGGAGGAGTTTATCTCCACTTGCTCCCTCCCTGGCTGCGGGGAAGCTGTAACTGCACACCTGCCTGCCTGTACACCCCCTCCATGCCAGAGCAGCTAGCTGGTACAGAGTTTCCCTTACTTAGCTGCAGAGAGTGAACCCATCAGAAGAAACGAGGTAAAAATCCAGTTTTGCAGCCTGGTCCCTCTCTAAATTCTTTGCCTCGATTACAGGGGAGAGGAGAAGACTCCTACAGGGAACTTCTCCAGGCCAACACTCGCCTCCCTCCTCAGCAGCTGAGGCGACCAGTGCTGGAGACCCTGCCTGGCAGGGCGGGTCGGACCTCGCAGAGCTGGAACGGCTGCTCGTCAGAGGTCCAAGTGGGATGCAAAGTGTGTATGCAGGAGGAGCTGCTGAACCAGCAGTGTGCTGGACCATAGCCTTGCCGCTGTGCAGAGATAAAACTCCACTTTATCACCAAACATGGTGCAAATGGTGTTCCCTAACTGCACAGAGCACATACGTTTGACCTCCATCACTGCACAAGTGTTGGTAGACAGGTACAGTTGGGACAGTTTCCGCATTCTCACTTTTCTGTTCCTTCCCCTCTTGCCATCAGCCAAATAACCCACAGGGAAACGACTAGGTGAAGCTGGAAGTGTAGCGATGAGGTTTTTACAAAGATGCAAGCACCGCTCTCCGCCTCTTGCTGCTGCAGAGGAGAGGCACCACTCCTGGGCTGAGGAGTTGACAGGCTGCCAATTACACACAGTAAGTACTGATTATTATTTCCTCCCAGGACCCTTCACCTTCCCCCTCCACGCTCACTTGGACCTTGACTGTCACAAGAGATACCACCTTTTAACAACTGTGAACATTTAAATGACTTGCCCAAGGTCAAATAGCAAGCTAACGGCAGAGAGGGAAGAGCAACAGTTTTCCTTTAATCACTAGACATGGCTTCAAAGGAATACTCAGAGGCCCCAGATATGCTCAGCATTACTTCAGATGCACTCTATCTGCAAGGAAGCGATTGGAGGCAGCAACCACCTTTCTTAGATGTGGGCTAGACACAGGATGTCTCAGCCTTGTTCGTTTATGATGGGTGCCCAGCTGGCTGACAGCCTTGGGGTAGGAATTTAAGCTGCAGCCCTGCAGCTCCAGCAGCACAAGCCTCGGTGCTGTTAGCTGGAGGAAGCAAACTCACAAGCCAAAATTAACTGAGCCACCATCACTCTAAGCTAGACCTGGAAAGGAGATGTAATGTCCACTCTCTGCTGTAGTCCAGGGTCTGGAGGGCTTACAGAGGGGGACTTATCCCAAGGTAACCCCTAAACATTAAGTAAAAGATGTCTCTCTCACACACACGCACACACACAGAGAAAAAAATGGTTTTCTTCCTTTTTTGTCACAGTGACACCTCTAGCACTGGGGAAGAAGCAGGAATCTGTCCTTCTCCCCAGCTGCCTGAGAATTTCAGTTTTGAGGCAGAGAGGCTGACTTTCTTATCAGTAGGTAAGAAAAGACCTGTCTCTTCCCCCCTCCACACCCTCAGAGGGCTTTAACAAAAAAGATAAATCCCAGTTTACCCAGAAGCAATACTCATATACAGCCAGAGATGAGAAGCTGTCAACAGCAATCAAGTCGTAGACCCAGTTGCGACAGATTATGAACCCTTTTCTATTTAAATTGCATTTTGTTCCAGTACCCATCAATTACATTTTTTTATTTTGTTCACAGAATACAGAGGGATGGATTGGCTTAGCTGTTAAGAAATGCCAGTGCAGACTAGGAAAATCATCTGAACTGTTGATCTGTAAGGACAGGGGCAGAGGGATGGAGAAGGAAGATTTGGGAAGCTCACAGGAGCCAGGCTGAAAGGAAGCCAGAAGCCAGAACTCACCTCCCTCCACGCAGAGCAGCAACAGGTTGATCCCTGCGGCTCTGCCGAGCTGCGCTCCCCAAAGCCAGCCCAGCCCAGGTACACAGCATTCAGGAAAAGCTACTTAAATAGTTTGCAGGCAAGCAGAGGTGGAACCGAGCTGCAGGTACACACGCGGGTTTGGTTTCAGGGCCCTCCCTGCCTCCTGATAACACGGCGTGCTGGTGTGTTATTAGCACCACAACCGCACCTGCGCCTGGGCCCCTCGCGTAAGGTGCTGAGCAAACACAGGCTGTGGGCACCAGCCCTGCAAAACCCACTGTTCGCAGAGTGCTTCGCCATTGCTGCCCCAAACCAGCTCAGAAGGAATCTCCAGGTCTGGACTCACGGCTGAACTTTGCCCGAAGCCCTGCCCCGGTGTTAACATTTGTCACCTTTCCTTGCTGACCTGCTGGCACTTCACAAACAGCCAGCAGAGAGAGATTTAGTACACGAGATTATTATTTTCTTTTTAGAGACAATGAGATGTTCCCTGCAGCTTTGCAGGTAACAGTCTGGCTCTAAATAACAGTCCCAGCAGCAAAACCAAATGCTTCATTTAAACTGCTATCTCTTCCAGGACAATTTATCTGGCAGACGATGCAGGAGGACTGGTTTGCGTCCGGTGCTCTGTAACTTTGTCCTGATGTGGAAGGAGTCAGTTAGGCAAACCATCTCCTAGCTGGGAGATCCTGGTCTAACAGCAGCATTTATACATCACACCCAAGTGAGCTGGCAACAGCCTGTCCAGCCCAGTGGGATTTGGCATCTTGTGATGGGGAGACCTTTCACAGTCAGATGGGGGGGGTGGGGGGGTGGCTGGTCCAAAAAGCTGCATGACAGCAGGCACTTCTTGCCCTCTGGCCTCAGTTTCCCTGAACTTCTACCATAGGGACAGTATTTGTTCTTCCCTACAGAGCACAATGCCAAGCACCTTGACAAGGATAACAGCCAGCCCCCCCAACAAGGGGCATACCAGCCCTTCTGTGTAAGATTTTCCGCACACAGAAGCAGAAGGGAGCCACGTGTGGGGCTTTTTCACAGCTGCTCACTGAGCTGTCATGCCACGGGGACATCATCTGGTGCTGAGCGTTCAGGCTCTTTCTCTGCTCTTCCTCTCCTTCCCCAAGAAGAAGTAAAGCATCTTTAAACCCAGGGTTTCTGTTGTACTTCTAAGCTTGCAAACCGACTCTTTCCTTTCCTTTTTCTGCAGAGAAACAACAGATCAACTCTGAGAGGCTGGTTCACCTGGCAGCCAGGTAGGAGGGCGGGTCCTGGGGGCAGGAGCAAAGCAGCAGACTGCCGGACAAAGGCAACCCGGAGAGGAGAGGGCTCTCTGCCACCCACCTGCACAGAGGAGCCTTTTCAGCGATGGCAGCCAAAGCAGAAAGGATTGCACCTCCTGCAGTCCTGGTGTCTCCTGCCCTCTCTCTCCTCTCCTGCTTAAGCACGCAGAAGGACAGGGAGGAATCAGGCAGTCTGCCTCGGCGGAGTGCGACTCACCTAGCAGTGCTAAGAGGGAGCAAGGAGAAGGAGCAGGGATGAAGCCAGGGAAAGCGGCTTCCGAGAGTCCATTTCTCTAAAGGCAGTGGGCCAGCAGATTGGATTCACACATTTCCCCTACTCAGAGTTTGTTCTCTGTTCACGTGCTACAGAAGTTTTGACAAATGTCTTCCTGTGCTCAATGTGGTACAGAGACG
The DNA here is from genome assembly GCF_947461875.1 of Haliaeetus albicilla. Lineage (NCBI taxonomy): Eukaryota > Metazoa > Chordata > Aves > Accipitriformes > Accipitridae > Haliaeetus > Haliaeetus albicilla. Next base: position 2,846,534 of record NC_091508.1, on the reverse strand, counting down.
CAGCAAAGCCCTGCTTGAGGAAACCCACGATCCGAATTTGAGAAAAGCACCAGCAAGTGCACAGACATGCATGCGGAAATAGGACTGAATTTACTAGCGATGTCAGATGTACAGACTCATTTATGCGAAGCAACACCATCGCCAGTGGAAGTTTAGCTCCCACTTCCTTTCTCTCAGCCGGTGCAGTCGTTGCTCTGTGTATCCTCACTAACGGCCTTTGAACCACACCTTTCGCTTTTAGAAGAAACAAACCCTGAGACACCTGAAGAAAGTGGACTACGTGCAGGGCGCTGACGAACATGCACAAACAAAGACTGAAAGAAGTCTCTCCTCCTCCCAATCTCCTCAAATCTTTCCGACATAGGATCTTACAAGTAATCACATCTAAACAGTGCTTAGACAGAATGAAGATTGAGGGACGGATATTTTAAAAATGAAATTTGGGTGTAATTACGTGACCGAGAAAAACTCATTTATTCCTTAGAAGAATCCATACCCTGCCACTCCATAATCCTTCCAGTCTCTCACACGGGTGCAGAAGGGACAAGAGATGTTATTAAACGTGGTAGCAGCCTCTCTAATTTATGGCATTCGTGCACTACCCTGCAGTTCAACAAACAGCCACAGTAATGATCAGACAACAGACAATTAGATTCATCAACTATTTGTGACCTGTCAGGGCTCTGTAATAACCTGAGCCCTGTCTTACATGGGAAAAAATTACCCCATAAAAGCCTTTGCCTTAGCAAAGGAAAAGGAAAAGCCTTAGCTTTTTGGAGAAGCATCCGAGGCAGCTGGTACTGGCCAGCGCTGGAGGCAGGAGATGGTGCTGTGCGGGGAGCTCAGGCAGGGGCTGCTCCAGTCCAGCAGCTCCCAGGTGATGCGGACCCGCACCTTCCCCCCCCGCAGCACGGCAGGTTTCGTGCAGAAACCTATTCCCAACGGGCAGCAGAGAGCGGGGAGGGCGAAGGGTACTGCTAGCCACTGGGTTTCCATTCATAACCACACCGTTACATTTCCAACCTTCCGAGGGGCTCTTTATGAATGTTATTAATTCCCCGCTCCCTGGAAGCCCTTTGGAAGAAAGGGTGGGAGACAGCACAAGAGCGAGTGCTTAGGGAAGGGCTGTTCATACAGTGCCAGATCCTTTCACAGCTATCAGTGTCCATTCACTGCAGCTGAATGTGAAATACACCATGGAGAATAGCTCTGGCAGGCTTGCGCGGGATGAAATGGAAAACTCACCTGACCTCTCCTGACCCTCTCCCCTTCCCCCTCCCCTCCCAAATCTCCTTGACCCCATTCACAGTGTGGGGAGAGGGGAGTGGTCATTGAGCAGGGATGGGAGAACCGCGATTTATTTAGTGTCTCTGAATTAGCTCTGCGTTTCCTTTGAGCTCAGGGGCTCCATTATATCGGCCTCAGCAGCTCAGCTTAGGGAAAGAGCAGCGGCGGGTGGAAATCCCCTCAGACGAGAACAAGGAAGATCCAGGCGCCCCAGCCCATTTGAAATTCCCTCCCTCACCCCACGGTGCAGCGTCCAGCAGCCCAGACACCAGGATATATTAATCCAGGGCAAATGCTAGATGCTACAGGTGTGTCCAGAGTTACAGGAAGGAGCAGGTCCCCACGACAGCTCAGAAGACCTTCCACACAGCTTGGTTCCAAGGGAGACATTTGTATTTGGCAGGACTGGACCTTGGTTCTTTCCTGCCACGCTACAATTGCTTTGTTGCGGCACCTACAGCATGATCACCCTGCTTTCAGGGCTACCTAAAAGCCAGAGCTTAGCTCAGGCCCTTTTGTGCTCGCTGCTCTCTGGATGCACAGACTGATCCCTGTCCCAATAGACACATGTGCCAAGACTGAAGGCAGTTCACTACCATCTCCATTTTGTGAATTGAAAGAAGCCAAGGAGGGAAGAAGGGGCCAAGTTTTAAGCACCTGCAGCTAGCAGCTGATCTTCAGGGGGCTGCATCTCCCACTTTCTGTGGGCCACTAAACCAGGCTGCGCCCACTCAGATGCTGAGCAAGGCTCTTGTCTCCCATAACCACCGACCCACTCACCTTCCCTGCAGATGTCTGGGGCTCACCGAGATGGAGTTTGAGATGTAATCTCAGGTCCTGCCAGGTTCCCACTGCCTTGACCACAGGGTGCAAGTTATTTCGGCGCTACCAGGATACATCTGCAACTGCCAGAGAGCAAAGGTAGGGCACAAGCCACCCAGTGACCCTCCCTCTACCTCTGGCCCTCCTAAACCCAAGAGGCTGGTTAGTCCTGATGGCTAGCAGGGTTGGGCTGTTCCAGAGCCAGCCCAAGGGACTGGTTCACGTCTGCAGAAGCTTTGGGAAGCATTTTTTTCTGGTATCAGTGGTTCCTTCAGGTAAAGGTGCATGTGTGAGGGCAAGTGACTGCTGAGCGTCTTCCGTATTTTACAGTAAGCAGCAAGGGCGTGTGAAACAGGTCACTGTTTGTCCCACATTCATCAACCAGATAAAGCAAAGGCACCAGGGAAAGGCAAACGAAGGTCCCTATGAGATGGATGAGATGGTCAGAATATTTGTTAAGAATGGAAGTTATGAAAGGATGCTTTCCCAGCCTGGCAGGCTAACAGCACTGTCCTTGCTCAGCCTATCACACAGAGAGGATGCTTTCCAGGGTGGAGAAAGATCTGTCCCAGTTGCCCTTCACTCTGCACATCTCTGGTATCTCACGCTCCTTTCGGGAGCTGTGCCAATAGCTCTACAGACGCTCTATCCTCGCCCCACAACACGAACGTCAAACAGACAGCAGGGCAGCCCACAGGCTCCACTGACCTTCTGTCCCACAACCTGCTGCTTCCTCTGGCAGGCAAAGGGATTGCTCCTGCCAGAAGGCTTTCTCCCAGGCTTCGGCTGCTTTCGCTCCCATGCCCACCTGTTTGACCAGCGGAAAAGATACAGCAGCAAAGAGCGGCCAGTTCCAGCCCATCCTCCTCCTCCTCGCCTCCCCATTACCACCAGGAACCGCCTGTGTGACTAACGAGGTCACTGACTCAGCAGAGGCCACACTGACGCTTTCGGAGCTTGCCACGCTTCTCAAAGGGACAGACATCAGCCCAGCACACACACCATGATGCCAGCGGGCGTCATTGCCACGTTCACCCTCCCTCGAAGCCGAGCGACAGCAACAGACTTCAGGCTGCCTGGGAGATCCTGCTGCAGCCCCTGCTAGGAGCGTGGCCAAGACGAGACAGAGCGCAAAGAGGAGCTGGGCACTGTGCTTTCTGCAGACAAGCAGGGGCTGAGGCTGAAGGGCTGAAACCTTGCCTTGCTGGTCTGTAGCTCAGCCCCATTTCCATCAGGGGTACCGCAAAAGACAACTGCACTGCAGGGCCACGTTCAGCTGTCATGTAATGAAGGACTGAGTGCCCCAATAAATATCCCATAGCTGAGCTCAGCTGCAGAGGGATCTTCAGACTGCACTGAAGGAACCGCAATGGGACTGCTTCTGCCTGCCACACGTTAGGACGGTCTCGCAGTGTTTTACCTGCTCAGGACTGGCATCTAATCACCAAACTTCATTAAGCACACAGAAGCCTCACGTACTCCTAAACACATGCAATGCAACCGAAGAAGCGGTATCTTTAGCCTCCGCTCTCAAGAGCCTCACTCCTGGTCACCCTTTCCTGAGTCGGCGTCAGGTCTGCTATAAACAACTCAAGACCTCCAGACAAGGTTGGCTGGCTCTACATCAGAGCTACAGCTTTGTTTTGCTGCTGCATGACCCAAGCTCTTGCTTTTATTCATGAGAGGAGCCCCTGTTTTGGAGCAGGAGGGGAAATGAGAGACGATCTGGTTCCGCTTTTCACTTTAGCTCATTTTTGGTGTTTAAATACTGTGCCCATCACCCTGGCATTTGGTCTGAGCCTGCCTCTCCCCCGCCTCCTCTTCTTTTTTTATTATTTTTAGCAGAAGAATAAAAATGTAAATTGAACTGGAAAGGGAAAAAATAAGCCCCCTCCAGGTGCCCCCCTTCTCTACAGTGTGGTAACGGGCACAGATTATATCCGGCACCACATGACCAGGGCCCGTATTTATATGTCAGTGTGTAAAACCTACCCTGCTGAGCCGCCTTTTCTCTGCCTGAGGCTGGGGGCTTCTGCTACGCGTCTAGTCAAACAGGCCCACAAAGGGGATTAAGGAGAGCCCCTCAGCCCCGCAGAGTAATCCATCAAATTATCCCTTGTTGGCGTTGCTGTCCTCTTCAGAGAAAAAAAAAAAAAAAAAAAAAAAAAAAAGCCCTCCAAAGGCTTTTAAAGGCACTGAAATTACACTTGAGCCTGAAACACTCCACCCAGCTGCTGTAGCCCACAGCACAATGGGCTGGTTGTAAAGGGAATACCGGGAAGCAAGGGGCGAGGAAAAAGAGACGGACACTGTTAAAAAGGGCAGCAGCCTCCCCATGTCTGAAACTCCAACAGGTGGCTCAGACCCCCCCGCTCTGGGACCCTGCAGCAGAGCCGGCCCCGATAACGCCGGGCTGCACCTCCTGCCCACCCACGCTCCCCTGCGGAAGGAGGCTCGGGGCTCTGGGATGCGTTTGCTGTGCCCGGACGGACCCACGGACACGTCCTCATCACAGACGAGGCTTGCAAAGGCAGAGTCTGCACCCAGCCTGAGCCTCTCCTGCCGGGGACCAGGGCTGGGGTCCAGCAGTGCCCCTGACCACAGGCTGTAGCAGTGTCACCCCCCACTACCTACACGGTCCCCAGAGCCCTGCAGCCGGGCCGTCCTTCAAAACCCCTGCAGAACACCTAACAGACAACAAGCTTGCCTAAGGCTCACAGCATCTTCACCGGTGCCCCCAGAGGCAAAGCAAAGCCAAAGAAAGACCACACTCACCAAAACTCTGTGAATGTCTACTTGGACATTGAATCTGTATTTTCTTCTGCTGCAGCTACCTAAATTGCACATGAACTTTTGTGCTGGTCATCACCGCCCTATTCGGAGGTATGAAGGTCTCTGTCCACCAGCTCTGCCTAAGCAAGTACATGGGATTTCATAGGTTTGCATTACGATAATCCTTCTTAGGGAGAAATGATCCCTGGGAGTGAGACAGGGAAAGCGGATAGTAAAGCACTTACCCCAGCAAACTGGAACTGGCAAAGAGAAGAGCAAACCAGTTCTGGTGGAAGGCTGTTACTGCATACAGAGAACACGTGGCTGTCCCACTGCATGCTACACAGGTCACCTCAGCATTGAGAACAGTGACACACAACTTCTGGGTTTTAATCACTAGTGCTGAGTAGAAGGAGCATAATTTGCCCATCTGTCACAGAGAAGAGACGGGAAGGCAAAAACCCTAGCTGCTTTATTGCGTCCGCTTTGCAATGCCTGTTCACAGGGCTGGGAAAATGGGAAGTGAAATTGGAACTTCTTGTTCCCAGCGAAAGCACAAATGCTGCATGATGGGACTTCTGACTTCTCAGCAAGCTAATGCCGTACTTCGGCTCCTCCTGCCAAGGAGGCACACTGTGGCTCCAAGGCAGCTCTAGGAGTTCTACCCCATGATAGAGCTTCATCATTTCTGGCTTTATTTGGAAAACACTGACAGTCATGGGGCCAGCTGAATCTCAGGACCAGCCTTGGGATGGAGTTCTCAGGAAACTGAGGAGGACGGTTCTGATACACTAGCAAAAACCAGGGGCCAGAGCAAAGGCCACGGCTGGCAATAACACGTGAGACCGCAAATCCAGACTATCAACTATGGATCCCAGCCAGCAGCGGCCACGAGCTCTGCAGAAACAAACTGCCGAGCCCCAGCAGGAGGGCTGAAGGGGTGTTCGTTAGCCCAAAGAGCACCCCAACAGCCTGGTGATAAAGTAGCAGTGAGGGGTCTGGCAAATTTAAGCACAGTGGGAGCTGCTGCCGCCTGACACTGAAATCTAACCTTCCCACATTTTGCCAGAAGTCATGTTTGCCGAGGTCTGTGCCCAGGAAAGAGGAAGGACAGCAACCAGCTAAAACTCCACGCATGGTAGTCCTCAGAGAGCAACAGGCACAGACTTACACAGTCCCTTTTGCTAAAAAGTTTTGGGAGCACGACCTCGTGCTCTTCCTCAAAGGATACACTTTCAGCCCTAGACACACACAGAACTAATGGGCTCTTTTGTAATCACATGGTAGTTAGTCCATTTTTTCATGGTAATTTTCTGGTCTGCAATTCCAGTTATTTGTGTCCCTGCCGGAGAAGTTTGATGCTAACATATCTCTCAGCAAGCCCTTTGACCTCCACTGGCAGGTTGGTGGGTTTCTCCCTCTCTGTTTTCTGTCTCTAAAATGAGGTCATGGCTTTGAATGAGACAAAGAGCCTTTGCAGCATGAGGAATAGCCCCAAGACAGCTGTGAGTACAGAACCCCCATCAGTCACATCAGACCCCGAGTGCATGAGAGGCAAGCGAGCTGGGCAGCAGCCCACAGCTCTGCTGGGAACGGCTGGGTTTTACCCCCCCTGCTCCGAGAAGATATCGCGCAACTGCTCGTATCAGAGCGGGTGCAAGAACGGATGTGGAACAGGCAGCCACCCATGGTGGAAGCATTCAAAGGGGGAGGGAATAAAACAAAACTCTCCAAATACTTTGGACTGGGAGTTGCTGTAAGATATCGCTGTCCCCGCTGCCTGCCCCTCTGGCAGAGTTACCACTTCCACCCTGCTAGCTGGCTCTCCAGCCACCCGTGTTCCCAGTCCACCCTCTGGGCTTCAGCAGCCAGTGGAAGTGGGTTTATGCCAATATGCCAGACTGTCAGCAAGGCACCTTCTGTCACACCAGCCACAGGCCAGCATCCTCTGCCAAAGGGAGAGGTGAAGAGCACATGTGCAGGGAATAACAGGATTTCTCTGGGGTGCTTTAAGGTCAAAGACCACGTATCAGAATCCTGAGATCTTTCTTACAAGAACAGCAGTTTTACATGCCTGGAGTAGCAAAAACTGCACAAGCTCTGACTTCTGCGGGCAGCACACCGATTTCTCTGTGTTAATGAGGGCCCTCAGATCACTGCTGGAGCAGAGAGTCTTCCCCTTATCATGGCAGACCAGTTATGAGGCCTGGGTCTGAAAACATGAGATTCTGTGATTTTACTTCTGCCTGAAATTGTCTGGATAATTGCAAAGATAAGCAATCAGATTTTATTTTTTAAGACAGATAAGTTTCACCAGAAGATCTTTATGGGAAACTTAAGAAGCCTTTTCCTTTCCCCATTCTCACTATCAGTTTAATGCACTATGGACTCCAAACATGCAGGGATTTAACATTAAGCTGTGGCCATTCACACAGAACACACAGCAGCACAGAGTATCTGGAAGGGCAGTTTTCCACTTTTCAAAAGACAAGGCTCAAAGCTGCCATTTCTACAGGAGGCAAATGGAGCAAGACATTTTTACCACCCCTTTCACTCCCCACCCCATCTCTCCTTATGAACAGGAACCTAACTTCTATTTTGAGCCCTGGAAAGAATATCAGTCCTAAATTATTAGCTTTTTAGTAATTAAGCATGGAGTTCAAGTTCAAAGCTCCCTGGATTTTGCAGAGCCCTCTGAGCAGGGGTGCTCAGGCTTTTAGTTGCACATGGTTAGTTTCTTGCTCCAATACAGAGTACAGACGGCATCTATCACGGAGGACAGGCAGGAAAGTGGTCTGAGCGCTGAAGTTACTTAATGCTTGCTGAAAAAGCCTGCTGTAATGGCAGAGGATAAATGAAAGTTTATGCATTTCAGACCCCGAGTAGAGGCAGAATTTCCTCTCCACGCTGGGCTCTCTCTTGCCCATATTTACTGGAGTAAAGTTCAGTGAGCTACAAATGAAGCAGAAAGACCTCTGATATTCCCGCAACATGCTCCGGGCTGCCTTGGGCAAACAGCCAGGGCACCCAGGCAGGCACAGTGCTGCTTTTGCCCAGTATGGCCAGGAAAGGGCTTATCACCAGCACCGTCCTGGGCCATTCTGGCTGTGCATCAGCATGTGCTAACTAGCCTCAGTTACAGTCTTCTGTTAGCAGAAGAGATAGCTAGCATTCCCTGCTCTTGCCCAAAAGGCTTAATATGCTGCTATCAACATTGGCCACAGACAGTGATGAATGGGAGTATCTGGGGGCAGCACAAATGTAGACTGTGTTCACAGAAATCGAAGATGAAAGAGGCCCTGTTGAATCATCTTCCCTGGGGCTGCTGCAGGACTGCTCCCAACAGCACATTCTCCAGTGATTTGTCCAGCCTGGATGGATGGATCTCGAGCACGGAGGTTGCAAGAATTTCCCCTGAAACAATATCCATGGGCTAAAAGATTTAATAGCTGGAAAGCGTCCTTCCTTCCTTCCTTCCTTCCCTCCCTCCAGTCATCCCCTGTGTAATTCCTGTGCTCTCCTTTTTATATGCATGGTCAGACCCCTCTCCAGACTACATTTAGCCACTCTCCTAAACCTGGCTTTAGTCAATTCTCATGAAAAGCCACCCTTCCAGGCCCATTAATTGCTCAGTCGGCCTTGGCTGTAGCACAGCAGCCTTTTGTTCTAGCATTGCTCCAGCTGCTCCCACCGCCCCTCGCACACAGGAGTCGTTTGTCATAAACATTCCCAAACACACCTCTGGAGTCCAACAGCAACAGTGCCCGCACAAAGCCCTCCCCTGTCACGCCAAAAGCCGGTACCTGGTACGCACAGACTGCTGCCTTGGAAAGCCACTGTCATCTCATTGTTCCTTTGTACTCCATCTCTTTGTATTTATAAACTGCTTCTCACCACAGACCTACAAGGAAGCTCTCTCTGTGGCCAGAACAATCCTTTATTCTGTTTGTACAGCTCTAAGCAAAGGGAGAATTTTTTCCAGAATCCAGACCAAGGTAGCACAGCAATAACCAGTACACCACACGGGCAGGGAGAGCACTAACAGAGGACACTCAGCAACAGCAGTCTCTGCTCAGGTCTTACGGATCCCCAAAATGCTTTGGGTACCCCCTCTCCAAACAGAAGATCACAACAGAAGTGGCACTACAGCCCTGGGCAGAGGGGAAAGAGAGCAGCATGACATCCCAGATCAGTGGCAGATGCTTCTCCAGAGGCAGAGTACAGCCCAACATTTCCAGACAGAGCATTCCTGATAGCAAAAGCATAAAATCACCAGCAGGGAACTCACGCACAGGTTCCAGAGTAATGTTTTGGTCTCTGTGCAGAAAGGACAAAGAACTGAGTGACTACACTTACATCCACTTTGAATGTAACTGAAGAGCCAGCCAGTTCTGCCCATTGCTGATAAATTAGAAGCAGGCAATAGGGAGGAAGTGGCAGATAAACGTTTGATTTGAGGTTTGATCACTACCTCAGTTTCTTTGATGTAGCAGGTCAGATCCCAGCAGGAATCACTCCTAATGTTTGGTAAAGAAAGCGTGATCCATGGATTTTATTGCATGCACCATTTCACTGAAAGTCTTAACCCATAAATCTAAAGCAAGATTTAGATGTTACCCACAACTATGTACACACTATTCCTGAAGTTGGCTCTAGCCCGCTCTGCAAGAACATTAATGCCTTTTGAGTGCTGACAACTTGCATGGATTTGAGTCACTGCACTCATTATATTTGCATTTTTCTTGAAGTCCTAGCTCCTGGAGACAAACCACCATGGAGAACTTCAGTTTCCAACAAAATGAATGTGGAAAAAAATCTGCTCCCTTGATTGAAGAGAAAAACCTTAGACCTCACAAACCAAACCCAGTGCCCATCATTGTTTTAAGCTTCTTTTCCCAAATAAACCTCATTATTTTGCCAGAGGCCATCCTTACACCTTCTGAGCATTCAAAACCTGGCAATTATGAGAATTCATGTGCAAATCACCAGAAGTTGGTTCTTTTTGAAATCGACAGAGCTGATTTCATGTGTTACTCAAACAAGGCTTCCCTGGACATAAGACAGGGCCAGGTCCTTGAGATTTGGACTAGCAGCAGCTTCTTTTAGTACATGTACAGTTAACATGGAGAAAGAAAAACGGTTCAGAGCTGCAAATCAAGCACCTGCTTATTGCTGTGTGTGTTCCAGCCACCCTCCAGCACTGAGACAAAGAAGCCATTCGGACCACATTCCGACATTACATTTCTTATTTTGCCAGACAATATTCACGGGGGTCTGTTTCTCCTCTTATGCAGGCTGGCAAAATGTTAAACAAACATTTTTGAACTGCAAGAGGAACTGACATTTTAGGATATGAAAACAAGGAGCAAGGGCACAAATTTGAGGACCTCCAAGGAACAGCATGCATACAGATAATAATAATAAAATGGTGACTTTATAGTTTCACTTAGTTATGTTTTTTGAACAAGCAACTTGATAGCTTATTTGGCGGACACATTAGCAACTTCTGCAGCTCTGTAATACAAGATCAGGCTCAGATTCTTAGAGCAGTGAGGAGCAACAGCAGCACAAGAAATAGAACAGGTATCAAGGGATAGATACATGGATTCAATGTATCGTCAGTCTTAGATAACTGGACAACACAAGCATCAGGACACAGAACTGCAAAAATAATCCTTTGGTTTACCATCTTCCTGTTCTTTTGTTTGTGGTGAGTGCAAGATTTCTTTTATGTTATGCAGATCCATGCTTATGGGCAGTCTTCCATGAGCACATACATTGCTTGACTACCTTGCAGAGACTGCTTTAAAGTTTCCCTGTTTTTTAAAAGCAAGGATTCCTCCGTGAGGGTCTCTGACCCCTTTCTTAGCTGAGCCCTAGGGTTCCTGTTCTCACATGGATAGTTTTGATGTCTGATATAAAGCATTCAGAAATCAAGTCAACATTGAAAACAGTTGACAGCTGCTCACAAGCTTCTCATGACTCCCTTGCTCCACTCCTAGCACAGCCTCGATCATGAGGTTAACTGCATGGCTGAAGGATCACAAGACTCCACAGGTTGGCTGTCTAGGGTTAGTTTTAGTTAAAAGTAGCTGTCTTATGCTGACTGCCCCCCACCTCCTGCAGAAGCCCTAGGGCACAATCATACGATGTAATTATTTGCAACAGCAGAAGCGAACGGAGGAGATTCGCCAGATATAACTCTTTTTGGTTTCTGCGTATCCCTCTCCATACCGTCTGCCGCTTACTTCTCTTGAGGTACAAGGCTTTTCAACTATTATTGCCTGGTCACCCCTACCACCGCTACCTGCAGCTGCTCTCCTCCCATCCCTCTGGTCCTTCTGCTTCTGCTCCCTTGTAGCCTTGAATCCATCTCAAACCTGCACAACTTTCACCCAATGGGTCAAGTGTTTTCCTTGATGTTGCCTTAGCCAAGATAAGGAGATAGCAACACACACATTAAAGAAACCCCAAAACAGTCAACTACCAAAACAAGACACTCCTTGGATGAACTGCTCCAACACAGAGAAAGGTGGAGGGTAAACACAAACAGATGTTACTCACACCGCTTACAGCTCATCTGAAAAGCTCTACAATCCCACTGTGACAAAAGTGGTATAAGCCTCTGAAGAGACTAAAGTCAGAGGAGTGCATTAATACTATATCTACCGCTGTGTATGAAATATGCTTAAATTGCCTGAGAATATGTAGCTGTTGAGAAAAAGAGAGACCATCAGCAAATTACTCTGCAATGTCCGCTATGTGTTTTTTCTTGTCATTTAAGCAAGCTCCTAGCACTGGTCTAGCCTGGTACCAGACCTGACAGACTAAGAGGCAGCCTGAATCAAACCAACCGCTAGTCATGTCTAGGGAAGAATACACAAACCCAGCAGTATTCTGAAGTTCCCTCCCTTAGAAAGGGAGCAGCCAGGAAACTGCCACAGGCATAACTTTTCACGCTGTCTCCTGTCAGTGTAAAACTGTGGAAGCCAGAGACTGAGACTAATATAAGATAGTAGATTAGAAATACCATGTATAAAGACTACCTTTACAGAGCATCAATATTTGTCTTCCTTCGCGTTTGTACATTCCTTGGAAGTAATTTGCAAACCCTCAGAGCTTCTTGGGGATCCCACACAAAAGGCTCTGGGTTAAGATTTTTAGAGCGATGCAGGCACTCTGCAGACAGGCTAATGTTTCTAAAGAGGCTTTGCAAAAAGACACGCAAGGAGACCCACGCAGTTACGTCTGAAGAGCAGTTTTTGCCCTGTCACTTCATCATACAATGCATTTGATGCTTTTAGAACCAGCTTTTTTGGTGCATGCTCTGAACAAAGCTTCTACTAGCAGCTTCATTACAAAACTGAGCAGCTAAGGTTATTTTTTGTTATTTTTAAGAGCACACACTCACAACGCCATCAGCCACAACAGTCCAGCCGTCACCCTAAACTCCATACAGAGGCTTTAGTCAGAGAGCGGAGATGTATAACTCAGGGGGAAAAAACCAAAACCAACATCCTCCCCCAAACTGCCACTGGAGTGCTCCAGCAAAATAAACAGTTTGAGGAAAAGGTTAGCAAGAGTTTATGCTAGACATCCATGTTTTCTAGGGACTCTGGCAAAAATAAAGCAGACCAAAGCCAATGATTCCATCTTCTCGCACTATGGATATAGCATTTCTCACTGCCGACAAAAACTGACTGTGTACCTTCAAAAAGATGTTGCCAGTGGAGTTTGTCCAGAGTACATCGCAGTACCTACTGTTACTCTGTTATATTACAGTGTTGGTAATCTTAGAGTCTGTAAGACTATTGCTTTGTTCACAGATAACGTTACCATTATCTCTAGGCAGCTTCTACACAAAGCCATGTGGCTTGGGCCTTCCAGCAACAGCTCAATGTTGGGGAACACCTTGAGGTTCAGGTGCTTTAACTGGAAGCCCTTCAAGAAAACAAGAAACTCACAGATGACACTGCACAGGCTACGTACATAACAAGCTGTAGGGGAATACACCCACAAGCAGACAGTGCAAGGAAAATCTCCCTACAAGGAGAAGTTTCCTACTAAATCCTAAGATTGGTTTATGCCCTGAAATACAGGGATTTATATCCCTTGTAAAGCTCTCATTTAATTTGCTATTAATTCTGGAGATTCTTGTTATCCATATCAAATTTCTAATCCTTTTTTCAAATCCCGTAAGCCAAGCACTCTTGGCTTCCATGATGTTTTGTGGTAGTAAGTTCCAGAGTTTAAGGCACTACCTGGAATCCAAGCACAGGGCTGGGAATCTGGCATTCCTGGCTCTGCCACCACAGCCACTCCCCACCGAGTGGAAGGGTAGTAGCTACAGATGATGCAAGAAAGTCCAGGTAGCAGCACACATTTTAAAAAAAAAGAAAGAAAGAAAATTGCAGGTAGGGTGAATAATAGGAGATGTTTAAAGGCTGGTACACGTTTTTCAGGAGTGCCTGCGTGACTTCAATGCCCAGGTCATTTGGGTACTTTTGAAGTTCTTACTCATGTTCTATTTTTATAAATTTCTAGTTATTCTCATGTTACACATACAAACGCTGCTCCCTTGAACCCACATCTAGAACTAGAACAGTGCCAGAATGAGAAACGGTTTGAGCCTGGCCACTTTCTCTGTACTGCTTGTGAGTCTGACAGATCTAGATGAGAACCGGGAAAGCTGTTCCTGATACGTTTCCCTTCCAATTTTTTTTTTTTTTTTTTAAACATAAGCATGAAAAGCAAGTGTCTTGCCAAGTCTGGTCATCACCAGTGTAAAAGTATTAGTTTATTCTAGTGCTTTTCTCTTCCTCCCAAAGCTGTCATCCGCAGGAAGATGAATTAGTCTTTTAGTTAATGTTTACCATAAAAAAACTAAGGCATTTTACCACCAAAGTCTCTAGCGATGCCAGACTCAGTAAGCAATGGAATATCCACATCATGACATTTAGGTACCACTTTTAAGAAGACAGCCTCCTCAAGCTCCTGCTACGGCTGAGGGGGGGAGACAGGTTAACCCGGCAGCAAATCTAGGCAGAAGCTACAATTAGGTGCAATGAAAACTTCCCTTTGTCAAGTGCTGGCTTCCCTTGATCCTAAGGATTCACTGACCTGTCCTCACAAGTCTTCAGGGTTTCTGGAAGTCCACGGTCACATCACGCTTCCCAAACTCCTCTCCCGTTCAACAGTCTTTAGAAGGAACCTGGCCGCGGCAGACGCCTCTGTAACGATGAAAAGCACGGCAAACCCACTCACGCCACATCCACGCACGACCGCGGCCGCGGGAGGCCTGAAGCGGTGCAGCCCGCCCGGCTCAGCAGCCCTACCTGCAGCCACCCGCGCTCCGCTTCCTGATGCGCGGGGGGGGGTTTGGGGTTGTTTTTTCTCTTCCCCCGGCAAAACCACCGCCGGATCGCAAAGGAGCATCGGCGGGACCAAAGCCGGAGTCCGCCACCGCCTCGCCCCGAGCAGAGCAAACCGTCCCCGGTCGGGACCCTCCGGAGCACCGCTCTCTTCTCGGCTGCAAGTACAAGCGCTGCCCTGACCCCCTCCGAGCCACCCCGGCGGTTCCCCGCTCCCCCCCCGACCCTCAAAGGGGGGGGGAAAAAACCGCTCCCGCTGCCCGGGGAACTAACAAACTTCGGCAACCGCATCCCCCGCCGCCGAGCTCGGGCTCCCCCGCGACGGGGCTCGGAACCACGGGGGGGGGGCGGGCTCCCCCTACCCACCTCCCACCCCGCGACCCCCAGCCCTACCTCGGCGGCCGCCGGGGCTCAGCCCGGCCCCCCGTGCGGCACTCGCGCCTCCGCCGCCGTTTAAATGGGCAGGTTCAGGCCCGGCAGGGAGCATGCGCTGCCGCGGGCGGAGCGGGGCCGCCGGGGGCGGGGGGGGCTCCGCCGGACCGGGCTGGGTCGTCGTCCCCCCCCCCTCCGCCACCGCCGCCGTCGGGGAGAGCGGCCCCTCGGCCGCGGAGCGAGTCCCGCTGCCATCAGCCTCGTGGGTTAGGCATGGAGCGGGGACGAGTCGTTCCACGCCAATAACTTGCGTTTCAGGAAAGCCCTGCTGCTTTTCTTTATCCCCCCCCCCCCTTTTCTTTCCTCCTTTCTGCTCGAGAGTTACCGGCGGTATGAATAGTTTCTTGGTTTGTTTGGTTTTACTAATCTATTCATTACTTGTAATTGCTTGGATTGTATGCAAATGGATTCCATGCTATGGGAAGCTTGTGACCTGGCCCCTGGACATTATTCATGGTAGATGACTGCTTGAAATCACATGGCGTGTGAGGGAGAGAGACAGACAGAATATATATGCTTGTACAGAGAGATCTAGACAGCGTATCGGTATCTAACTTGTCTAACCATAGCTGGACAGAACCATGAGTTGAGGAAAAATGAGCGCTCTTATTCATACATACACCCCTTGAGCTGAGAACCCTTAGAAAGAACAGCTTTCCTTAAACATCTGCATCAACAAATATCTTTTTTGTGTGTGTGAGCACTCACGAACAGAGGATAGGAAGAATGAGACAAGAATGCAGTTGACAAAAACAGCTGTTCTGAAATTAATGTTTGCAAATGCTGGGGCCAGTTCTTCAGCTGATAGGTCATCAAAAGACTTGTGCTAGTTTATGCTATTTAAAGATTTGGCCCTCTGTTTTGCAATGTATTCATCCAGCTCTACTAGTTGCAGAAGCATTATAAAGATTTAGTTATTTTTAATCTTCACAGGGTCCCTCCTTTGAGCAACTTTGTACCTCTCAAGGTCAAAAATCCCATTTCCATGTCGCATTTCAGCTTGGATCAGCAGGATAGTCTTGTTTTCACTGCGAGCAGCTGTTCCCTCCCAAAGTTTGCTGAAAGGACTCACCCTACATGGAAAAAGCGGAGAAGCACCTGCATTTGTTGTCACTTGAACTAATGAGAAGTCACTCACTGGGGTGGCTGACAAGGAGAAAGGACACTGCTGTTTCCTGCAAAAAGTTTTTTGGCACACCAGATACAGCTAGGAACTCACTAAAAAAACCAACAACAAAAACCACCCCCCAAAAAATCCGCCCAAAACCCGCTGAAGAGCTAGGCTATGACTTAAGTTGGTCAAGTGCCAGAGTCCAAATTTGGGTGGGGAGAACTGCCCCTGTTTTCTAGTCAGGGAAGTTCACAAGCAATTAAATAGCTGTTAGTGCTGGGTTTTTTTCTTTTTTTTTTTTTTTTTCCTCTTTTGCACTGGAGCGTATGACTCTCACTAGGTGGATTCCCAAATGCTGTGCCTACACTGAGCTCGAGGAGCTCGGCATTGTAGGGCTCAGTGCTTAGACTAGCAGCTTGAACTTGAGTTTCCTATCTTCTATTCCCGGCTCTGACTCACTGTGTGATCTTGGTTCAGGCACAAGTAGCCAGTTTTAAAAAAGAAATTGCAGGCTGTGGTGGTGGATACTCCTGGACTGTCACTAAGAGGAGGCTCTGCTCGTTTCACTGAACGCCACAGTGTGCTGGCACTGTTTCAAGAGGCCAAGAGTTCTGCGAAGCTTTGCGAGTCGGAGAGCAAAACAGCAGCTCCACGTATCATCTATACTAACAACAGGAGACAGGGCAAGTCATAGAAAGTCTGGCTTGTTCCTCTCAAAAGTCATGAGATAGATGAACGTTTACAGTTCCATACCAGTACAAAAGACCAATACCTCCTGGAGACGGACAGGGTTTGTTCAGAAGTGGTGGTCCAGACCAGAGGCAGGGGAACTTAACATTGTTAGCAGGCAGATCACATTTTCTAGATTTACCAGACAGAAAGTGGGTTTAACTATAGCTGACAGAGCAGATCAGGACAACTGATAATCTGCTACTTCAAATACTAGTTCATTCATGCTTCACTTAAATTCCTAGCACATAGGACCAATGCCCTTCAATTAAGGCACTATAGAAGTTAGGTGCTACTCAAATATTTCAGCCTTCCCATCTCTCATCTCATTTTCCCTTTAATAAAGTAGTGATAACAATATTTATGCACTCTGACAAGCACTTGGCAACCTGTTGATAAAGGCTCCAGTTGGTGCGATGTATCTTTATTGCAATAATCTCTTCAAATTCCAGCCAGAGACTCTGCCCCTCCATGGAAAGCATTTGTGGGTTCTAGCCGCAGGTGAACATAGCTCTAGTTCCTCCCTCTTCAGCAAGGCATTTTCACATTTAGCTTAAAGCACACCTTCATCTCACCTGGCTTCTGCTGTACAGGACTAGCTCCATCCTGTATTAGTTCCCAGTACAAGGAGCGCAGAGAGGAACCCTGAGCTCTTCTACTTGATTTTTCTTTGCACAACTTTTGCCCCTTCCTCTCCACAATGCCACTGCTTTCATTTACTGCCTCCTGCTCATGACAGGTAAATTCTTTGGGACAAGGCCATGCTTTTTTCTAAGCTGACTGCAAGGTACTAGTCCTGCATAGATAAAGAAGAAAACAAAAAATTAACAAACATTACTCCCCTCTGGAGGAATAAGCACTGGAAGCTACAGGCAGAGACATATAGAAGAGAGACTAAGGTGGCAGCACACCAGGGACACCACTTGCGTGGCTGTGAGCAAGCACAAATTTGAGTTTCACAGTCCCGAACACAGCAGGAACAGCTGCAAGGGCAGCTTTTCCCCTGCACTCCCTCTCACCAGTTCACGCACCTATGCGGTGTTCGAGTGCCAATTTCCCAAACACCGATGCTTGCCTGCAGGGCCTCAGCTAGGGCCTTCTGCAGTCATTTTATAAACATTACCAGAAGGAAAGAAGGCACACATCATCACGAGAAGTAAAATACAACCACGCAGTGGTGGAACTTCCACTCCTCCCTGCTCAGGTCCTCCTTCCTTCCACTACAGCTTTACAGATCTCACATCTGCCAGACGACAACTCCCCACAGCTGAGCAGGACCAAAAGACTAGGCATTTCCTGAGCCTTCTTATGTGCTCCCATAACTCATCCACCAACCAACCAAGGATTTCAGAGCACGTTATACATTGTCCTGTTGCAGGGCTCCACGCTGACAGCTACTGAGGATCCCACACCTAGTTCCCAGAAGCACTTTGGCAAGGGCCCAGTAGGATCTTTTGTGGGATCAACAACTCGGAAAATTTAGACCACATACTTTGGTATCTGAACATGGCAATAAGAGCCTGACATTGTGTACGCTACTGGTTTCAGTAGATCCAGTCCTTGGCTTATAAATGGACCTAATCATTTTGCTGAAGCAGGACTAGAAGGTTCAGAACATTACAGGATTGAGCCATCATGGGAATCTGCAAACTAGATTAATTTATCAAAAGGGGAAATAACAGAGTCAACTGCCATCTCAGCTGGTCATGCCTGATTAGATCATAGCCCAGATTTGCCCTGGTCTTATCTAAATCTCATGTACCCGGCCAAGTGGAGCTCACGGTATCTGCTAGAATATTGACAGGGGTTAGGCACCATCACATACGGCAAATAAAACAAGGAGCCAGAGAGCAGGAGAGCATCTCGGCTTTACCCTGGGCACAGGGTACGCTGTGACAGCTCAGACTCTTCTGCCGCAGCTACACAGAGAGAATGCACAATCCTGGTCTTCTCTACAGATCTTAATCTTGCTGCACAGAGGGATTTCATGGATGCTCTGACTTAGTCTGGAAGCCCCAACAGCCCCAGATTGGCCAAAGGTAGCTTTAAGCCCATTTTGTGCTTAATTACAGAAAACGTGAGTCCTGAACTTGATTGCAGACTGCTGACTCACAATGCAAACCTTTTGCTCTCTGTAAGCCGAGAAAATAAACCCATCCTCGGCACCCCACCCAGGGAGGTGAGGAGTAACTATTTACAGAGCACTCAGATACCAAGGTGGAAAAGTGTTAGAGAAATGCAAAGTAGAAACATACTTTGGTGGTGCTTGGGGCTGTCGCCTCGAGAATAAAGGTGGGAATTCATGCTGGACACTGAGGGCTTTTAGAAGGATCTTTCCTGACAAGGCGACAGCCCCAGACCTCTCGTACCAGTCGGGAGTGATGCTGCCAGAAAATGGACTTTGTATAATTGCGTCTAATGCACCTTTAAAAAGCCACTAGAACAAACAAAAGCAGCGCTCGGCTGCGCAGGCTGTTTATACTTGAGGTAGCCAGAGCAGGCGGCTGCACTTCAGGGCTTATCTTCTCTCTCTTTCTAAACAGGAAATGTATTTTTGTCTCAAGCATTTCAGGAGAAGCCACCAGGCTATAACTTTCAGAATGTGGGCTGCCAAAAATGAGCATTTCAACTCCCTCACGAGACCTGAGATATGGTGGGTGGGTACCCAGAAGAGGAGGGGTATCACCTCTAACCTCAATGACAGGAATTTTGCAGGGCCAGCTCTGCTGTGCGCCACAGGTCCGCCAACACATCAGCTGTAGGAAAATCAAGGGATGTAAGTGGGGCTACCAGATCAGCTCTTGTGCATGCAAAAACTGCTACAGTCAGCATAATTGAGGAGGGAGAATTTTGGGCAGGGAAACTACAGAAATTGCATTTTCCATGGCAGTAGGAGTTCCTTGGTAGAGGCATTACCTCTGGCTGGAGCAGTGCCTGGCTGGAAGGTGCCCGTTCCTGAAGACTGAAGAGAGCAGCACACGTTCTTTCTTCCTCTCTGACAGCAAACTGAAGCTGCAACATCCCACAGGTTTACTATCTCCTTGCTTAGTGCCATCATTCCCAACTAATGGTTCAAGCAGCTGGTTTTCTCTGTGTAAGACTGCAGGGAGGACACTGTATCAGCACTGTACTGGTTTTGCACAATTTTTAGCTCCCCCAGTTTTGCCGTAAGTTTCACGATATTTAGTCTCAAAGCACATGGAGTCATGGATTCAGTGAGGTGGGGTTTTTGTTGTCTTTTTTTTTTTTTCTTTTTAAAAAGATCCATTTCCACATCTTTTGATTGTAGAGAAAGGCTTTGGCCGTACACTGCCAAAACCAGAAGGCAATTTTTTTTTTTTTTTTTTTAATTGGGAGTCTCAAGACTTAAACAATCTCATGATTTTTGGGACTCTGCAACGCCTGTCTCATATTGGAAGGGCTGGATTTGGTTAGGGAGATTTTCTTGTTTGGTAGGGAGATGGGGTCACTCTGTACTACTTACTGGATTCCAAGGCCTTTGCAGCCAAGCAAACAAACTTGCTCCCTTGTCAAAATTCTTATTGATACTGGAACAGCTCCCACTGTTTGCCGCTTAGCGTCAACGTTACTGTCCCTGCAGGCGATGCAGAAAGAAGGAAGCTGTCCATGAAACTGTGTGTGTACGAGTGTTGCTAAACTGGGTTTGAAATCCAGGCATATCTGCTATATTTACAGAGTGCAGGACAAACATTTTAGCATTGCCCCTGCTGTTCCCTGGTCTGCATTCTTAACCTCTGCCTCTTCTAGCCAACCTCCTTTCCCCATACACAGCATCACGTGCTCAGTTGCCTTCCCTGCCTTTCAGGATGTAGCCAGAGTTTTGAACTGTGCCACCCACCAAGCAAGCTATGGTTGCCCCTTGCCCTGCCAGGAGGACACTGCAGAACCTGCCAGCGAGGGACGTCCTTGCTATGAATGTACAAGGAGAAACAGCTGAGCACAACAGCAGCACAAAATCCAAACAGCTTCACTAAGGGGAAGTTAGAGAGGAACTGAACAACAGCTCTGCTGAATCCTCTTCCCCCCGCCGTTGCTTTGCCTTTTTTTTTTTTTTTTTTTTTTCGCTGTCACCTCCGGTGTGCAGGTAAGCCCAAATTTCCCCTGTGTAAAAAGGAAAGCACAGCCCTGTTTCGGTCCCCTGCCTGGCAGCAGCCACAGGCTCCAGGAGTACAGGCTTCAGCTCTCTGAACATCTGGCTACTGTGAACTTTAATCCTTAGCATTGCACTGCCGTGCCCCCCACACCTGGCCTCTGGCCACAGCGAGCTCTTTAACACTCTGCACCCCAAGGACAGCCAGGCACCACTTAGGAAGGCCACTGTAAAGATAAGGAACCCTTTGCACCACCTTACTCTACAACCTACAGTGCATCTCTGATACCACCCTGCCTCTCCTCCCCTGATACATCCCTCCTCACCCACCTCAGTCCTACAAAGGAGGCAGGGAAGAATTTCCCGGCCAGTACCTTCAGCAACAGCCCAGTAGGTGCCAGGTTAGGAAGGGTCCCACTGTCCTCTGATGTAGTTCAAGCCTTCCTCACCAGAGTCATAGATAATTGCTTGCATCCTGCCCACTTCCCACTCTTACCCCAAGGGGGTAAATTTTAATTCACTGCAGCCCAGAGTCACATTGCCACGGGGCAAAGCAGACAACTCTGGTGTCAGTTTACGATTTCCAGCTCACAGGGTAAGATTTGAGGGTTTTCCTTGTGAAACAGCCTATTTTGATTCAAATCTGGTTAGAGAAAGCTGCCTATGGATTGAGCTCATTCCACCCTGCATCTTTGGTACCTGCAACTTAAAGCTACTCTCTGCCTTGCCGCCCTTTAGTTCTGCTAAGCTAGAGACAAAGCAATGGATTTCTTTCTGGTTCGGGTGCCAAGGAAACTGTCAGCTCCCATTCAGTCTCCAAGCCGTTCCCTGCAACACATTTGCTCAGCCACTTGCAAATGATGCACCCCATGAGCCATCCAGTCAATTTCCCAGGACAGCTTCAGCAAT
Organism: Haliaeetus albicilla; assembly: GCF_947461875.1. NCBI lineage: Eukaryota > Metazoa > Chordata > Aves > Accipitriformes > Accipitridae > Haliaeetus > Haliaeetus albicilla. The sequence continues at coordinate 2,824,990 of NC_091508.1, read as the reverse complement.
GACTGCTGGCCATGGGACCCTGGGACATTACGTAGGTAACAGATGAAACCAGGGGCCCTGGTATGCAAGAGGCTGATGACCTTGACTGAACAATAACTTACTAATGCAAGTCCCTCTTGAACAAGGACAACTGGATGAAAAAGCAGGTCTTGCTGTTTGTTCCAGTTGGGGGCCATCTCATTTCTTTAAAGAAATTCTACTTATTTGCAAAGGGACATAAAAAGTTCCAGCTCCTTGAATAAAGCAGGGCCTAAACAATGAGAAATGCCTTCTTTGATTATAAATCCAAACCCTTTCTCCAGGCAGTACCTAATGCCACAGCACTCAGCTCACACTGGAGGTGTCCCAAGACTTGTTCTGACAGCGCCCTTGGCTTTTCTGCCCCGCTCAACTTTTTTTCTTCCCATCCCTGCTTCTCTTACATAGCCACAACTCCTCCACTCGATGTCCTTAGCTTCTGCATCAGCAAGCCCTGCTGCTTGCATGACAGTTCTCAGCTTTGCCAGAGAGTTCTGTGCAGAACTTGGAGTCAATTCTTTCAGAGTAATTCTTTGGCTCCATCACAAGCTCGCATGCTCCTGCAGATGTCCTAACAGAAAACAAAAAGGTGGTCCTAGGCCTGGATCTTGACATCTGAGCATAGGAGGAGATAGGACAGATGGGAGTAAAACCCGATACAAACCTGAACCGTCGCAAACTCATTCACTAGCTTTCAGCCTGCCATACTGAACAAGGCCTGAGCTCCCAGTCTGAAGGAGCTGTAGGAAATTATGTATGTCTAAATATACATTTTACAGCCTAAACTGAGATCAAACTCTATCCATGAGGTGAAGAACTATGCTTTGTTGTGGATACTGTGATATTTGCTCTAGCAGCTCAGCTGTTAAGAGCAGTAATAAAGAAGGCAGAGAACTGCCACAATTCATCATTATTGGATGAAACAGGAAACTTGAAACAGAAAACAACTATGAAGTATTTACAGAAACTACTCCAGCCATATTTGCTCAAAAAGAAATTTGTCAAACCTGTTGATCGAGAAAAATAATCTATGAAACCTTACAAGATTAAAATTTCCCTTTTCTTGACTATTTTATTATACAATTGATGGGCAGATATTTGCTTCAGGTAAACAACATGCACCCTGTTTATAGCAGACAGTGCAAATAGTTCCCAGCATGTTTATTCTGAAATACTTGTACTGTACAGAGAGGAAGTGACAGCAGAAGAAAGACACCCAAGCTATGCTCCTTTCCAAAGCACTGGCTGGAAGCAGCTGTTAGATAAGCTGCATCTTTGCTGGATGATGAATCCTGCCTTAGAGGAACTGAGATAGTAGAGATGAAAAAGAATGAGGCTATACACCTGTCTGCAAAGAAATGTGAAGAATCCTGTAGGATTGAGAGAACCTTGATTCTATTTCATTAATTTAAAAAAAAAGGAATCACCGAAAGAATAATAAGAGAGTTTTCCATTCAAATGTCACAATGACAGAACAGGGCAAACACGGCTATCTTATTAGCCTACCATCATCCCAGTTTTCTGTGTCTTCACAGGTCTTGCCCTTCTCTCCCTTTAATCTCTCTGAAAGCTATTTTTCTTTCTGTGTCACACTTCTCTAGAATTTTTATTGCTATTTGCAGCACCAGGAGTCAGGAAGGAGGTATTCTAGAACCAGCAAAAGCATCAGCTCCTTTGCTTCTGCTATTCCCAAACAAAATAAAAAGTATTAATAGTGAGCATGCATTGATAACTTTGTTGATTAATTCACCTCCTAATCAGCCTCACTACCTTAAATCCTAGGGATGACTTTGACCTGAACGTTAAAAATTGTTCCATGATGAACCCTACCAGATATTACTATTGACAATTCTGTGTCACTCCCAGCCATAGCAGCTCAGGGGACTTACTAAGGGGTCACTGGCATTCAACAAATCACTTGTTTAACAAAGGAAGAATGGAAGAATTGCCTGGGGTCAAGACACGCAAATATCATTGGAGACTTTCCCCAGCAGTGGTCCTAGACCGAGTCCCCCCTTTTTCCATATGGTAGAGTGAGTGCTCAAATTTGATGTAATGAGCACTGTCAGAATGGGATCAACCACAGAGGACAATCTGTTACCCTCCGTTATTCCCTTTTTCTAAGGGGCCAAGAAACCTCTTCTGGAGTGGATTTAGCTGTCACTTGCTTTCATTTTTATAGGGAAATTTTTCTCTTGCAGAAGGCTAAACATGAGAGCTAGAAAAGGTCAGAAAGCCTTGCCACCAGAATTAACACAGGACCGCTCGTTACCATGCCTCCTCTACAGCAGGACAGCTCAAAAGTCACCAGCTGATAGGCCATGGCCACTTCTCAGTAAAATTCAGAAGGAACATCTTCAAGTGCTCCAGCTGTGTACAGACAAGACACATGCTGAGAGGTGCACATGATTCAGACAGCATCCGAGTCAGCCTCATGAGGACAAGTCTCCTTGAGGTTCTTTCTCCTTTTCCTGACTTCTATACAGCATTTCTCAACTGTTCCACCACATGACCCCCAGTTAAAGAGAGCAGCTTCCCTCTCTCTCAGCTGTAGCAAAAGGGCAGGGCTACAGGGAGCCGACATCAAGTCTGTTCCTCAGTTAGATGGAAAAGATTCCCAAGAATACAAATAATTTGTCTCAACTGGCTTTTTTTTTTTTTTTTTTTTTTTTTTGGTCATGGTAACTTCAGGTATATTCCAATAAGGAATGTGCTGTAACTAGCAGCATGTTGAGTCCAATTTATTATCAAGGCTCACTACACACCAGGACAAACTTTGTCTACACTGACAAGTTTTTAACCTGCTATGCAAGCATAGCCCCTTAGAGCAGACGCAACACGTGCCTAGAGATGGCATTTCTCACCCCTTCCTTGTTGTAGGTCCACATACTTCAGAGAAAAGCCTGGAGATCAAAGTAAGTTTTGAAAAATATTGCAGTATCAGTGAGGAAAAGGCTTTTTTAAAAGTATGTTATGCCAACAGCTATTCTGCCAATGCTGCCAGATAGACCAGGTTTATGTTTAAAGCTTAGTTATTTGTTTTGGTGTCAGCAACGCCTTTAAGCATTTAAAGTCTTGGGAATTTTTGTTTATTTTAATTAGTACAGTGTTCTACCATCAGATCAGAGAACTGGTCTCTTCCTTGTTGGTTTTGAACTAAAACGGCTGAACGTGCAAAGAGAGTAATTCCCTACAGCCTACTTCCCACGCTGCACTCGTCAGGCACATTGGTCTCAGTTGCTCTCTTTCCAGCCATATGGAGTACTGCTTCAGGGCCATCTACATAAAGTTGTACCTGGGGAAGAATACTAAGAGGCAGAGCTATCCTTCAGCCAGTCAGATTTGCCAGGGGTCAAGGGAGCTGGTTTCTCCTCCCCAAACTGTCTTAGGGTCCAAGCTGTAACATGGCTTGGGCCCATCTTAAAGGAGAGAGACTTGATAGTTTCTGTCCTCACCTACACTCAGTACAGCCGTCCAGCAAAGACCTGGGCAGTGGAAGGCAGAATCCATGAATTTAAAGCAGACCGAAGATGTATTTCTGGAAAGAAACAAATATCCAACAAGCTCACCTTAGAGCTGAGCCAAGATAGCAATATTTAGCACTCATATAACAACTTGCTTTTTCAAAGTGATCTATTCATGTTAAGAATATTTATGTTTGCACTTGACTAACTTGGGAAAGTGAAATATAAGAGGTAACACAAGTTGTTAAACTCTGCAACTTGGTCTCTTACACTTAAAAGCTCTTGGTGGTATGGGGAGAAGATGCAAGAGAGAGAACAAGGACTTACACCCAAGGGTATTTTCTTTTTCCTTTTGGCACCCCTGCTCAACAAAAGAAGGAAATAGGAAAAATGTTTAAAAAGTCACTTAAGTGGTATTACGCATTTAAAGGTGCAAAACCAGTTTAATGTGAATGAGACTGAAAGAACTTGAGTCACTTCCAATACAAGACCTAGTTTGCCTTTGAGAAATGTATCACCTATTAAGTTTAAAACTAATGTACTGAACTGTTTCTGGGAACAGAAAGGACTGTTTCAAATGCAGTATCATAATCAGCAATAAAGTAAAATTAAAAAAAGCGAGTTTAGGGAAAAAGAAATGATGGCTCCATATAATAAGTAGGATTATACTCAAACTATTCCTTCCCTTCATTCATTTCTCAGGAAGTGAAGCAGAAACACAGAGTGTGCATTAGGAGAGAATACAATAATATCCTCTTTATAAAACAGTCAGAAGACCATTTAGGAAAAAAAAAAAGAAAAAAGAATATCCAAGCAGAAAGAGATATTTTTTTAAAAAATCAATACTAACTGCATCTCACAAGAAAATTAGGACAGAAGTTCTCAGACATAAAACACTCCAGTTGTTAATCAAAAATGTTTGTAATGAACAAAGCCAACAGACTCCACTGTTAGGGAAAGCCACTAATTGATAATGCTAACCAAGACCTCCTAACAAGGCCAACTACTTAGTTAGAAATGCTTAAGGAAAAAAGAGAATGTGACAACAGGAAATTTATTGCTGCTGGAACTGCTATCTTATCTACTCAAAACATAAATGTTATTCAACCTGAAAGACAAGAGATTATTCAAAATACCAGTCTCTCTTCAAACTACAGAATTTGCAAGCAAATATAAAGCAAACCCTTGAATGTAAAACAAAACTTATAATTTTGAAGGGTAAATGAAATATTATTGAAGAGAGAATAGGAAATGGCTTTGACTTTGTGAAAGATTGTTTTCATTTGTTGCCCATCAAAAAACATGCCCACGCAGGAGACCAAACTGCAGTCATGGTTTAAGGCTAAGGGCTGAATTTGTCCTAGAGACTTTAATTCAGCACTGACTTTAAAAAGGAGCTATCCCTCACTGGTCTTTTTTATTCATGGGGGGAGACTGCATTCCGATGCTTGCCCACAGTGGGATAACAGCTCTTGAACTTGACCTATATCTATGGAAAGAGGAAAAAAAAAACCCAAAACACACAAAACCATTTCCTGGTCTACATAAAACTCTAAAGCTGGAGATATGTGTTAGCCCAGGATGTGGTTATGAACAAACAAGCAGCACTCCCAGATCAAATTCAAGTCTAACACATCACACGTTACAGACATCTGGGGCTTTTCAATCAATGCACAATGAACAGACACCTTTCAGAGCTCTACATTCTCCTTACCCTGCACCCCCAGATTAGACTTTGTACCAGCTCCACAGGAATTTAGGTTATTAGTGATATCTTTCCATACTTGATTTATCATATTATATGGTACAGAGACCTCAAATACCAGTGAAAGAAGTAAAAAAACCTCAAACCATTCACCTTGTGGTTTGCTACATCAAAAAGTACACCTAAAAATACTCTTTTAAAGTACAGGGAATTTGCTGGGAAATCTCTCCATTTCCACAAATTTTCCAGGTTTCCTTCAACACGCAAGATGGGCAAGAACAGAACAGCAGCTCTTTACATCAACTTCGTCCCATTTACTTGTTCTTTCAAGGCCACCTATGGGGTAAAAACAAGGCATATGGCAGAAAACAGATCTAATCTCAAATTCCACCTTTTGACTTTATTTTCATCCTATAACCAAATACTACCAAAAGAAACACAAACAGGATATTCCTGAGGCAAAATTCTGTTAGATTAAAACTTGACAGCTAGTATTCTTCGCAAAAGGAATCTTATCCCCCTGGTTTGGTAGCGCTCACTGTGTGTCCACTTCTCAGATGTGCATCCATTACATGTGAAAACAAATAATTTGTTTCTGGTATTAATTCCCTGTAAATACTACTACAAAGCCAATATGAACTTTTTAAACTTATGCTGACAGAGCAACTGCATACAGGACCGAGCACTCAGTAAATACACTGGGTTCAAAAGAGCAATACTGAGGAGAAAAGCAGACAAAGGCTGCATATACTAATAGGATAGTCAAAGACTAGTGGAAGTGGGGAAGAAGAGTAACTCTTTTTCAAGAGTTCACAGATCCTTAATATTGCACCACGTCTTAGAGTAAGTAGTGTTTACCTCTGGGGACAAAAGAAGTGCCACACCTGCTAATTGCTAATTAATCCTAAAACTGAAGTAGCATAGCAGTACCTGAAGGTAACCCTACAGCTGCTCCAGATAAAGAATCCATGTCAAGACTGCAGCATATAACTGCAGATGCCATAGCAGTGAGGTAGAAATACCTGTCAAGGTTAATTGGCTGGTACGTTTAAGAAGAAGAAAGGAATGCCATAAGCTGCATTATTAAACCACTCCGTTCCAGAAACCTGGAGCATCACTGTCAACACCAGTATCCAACACCAAACACACCTATGTTATATAATCTCGTTTTACCACACTATGGAATAAAATAGAACAGGTAGAGAAGCAGAACCTGCAGCCAGGCACCAGCTTACAGCTGTCAATAAGCGTACGGGATTTTGTGTGGGGCAACAGAGATGGCATTTCACAAAGTACCCCAAACAACCTCTGAAAACAAATACATTATCAGCCTATGCTGCAACTGGGGACAATGGCAACCCGGTCTCCTGCCCAATTCTATCAAGCACCAAACGTCTCGGAGACCACCGTTTCATTACGGTCGAGCGTGTTGCTGAACTGGGGCAAGTACAAGACATACCAAAATTGCTCGCTCAATAAAGTCACGAGTGTGTTTTGCCACGTGGAACCCTTCAGAAAACTAGGTCCCTTAGGATCCCAAAAGCAGCTTCATCCTAAACCCCATTGGAAGCAAACCACTTCCAGCTGTCCGTCCTGCAGAACCCAAACGTCAGTTTTTCAACCACAGGGTCGTGCACGCCGGAGCAAAACACAAACGTAACTACGAGATCCGCGACTCATCGCGCCGGTGACGACAACACACACCCCCGGCCGACACCCGTTCAGCGCAGCCTTTAACGCCGGGGGGGGGGGCGCTCTCCGCCTCACCCCCGGGCCGGGGCGTGGCCGGGGCGTGGCCGCCGCACCCCCACCGGGCCGGCGGAGGGAGCGGCGCGCCCCCTGCTGGCGCAGCGCGGAACCAGGGGCGGGCCCGCGGGAGGAGACGGCGAGGAACGGAGAAAGGAGCGAGGGGTTGTAGGGCTGCCGCCCGGCTTGCCGTTCGTCCAGCATGGGAACCAAGATTCCGCAAGAAATCAGACGAAATCTGCTACGACGGATTTCTTAAAAGCACCAACTCGCTGTGCGCCATAACCTCCGGCGCATGGGACAGCGCGCCAGGAAAGGGACCCGCGCCCGGGTCACATCAGCTGCAGTTGAAATGATTTAGGGCACATTCCCAATGAACACAGCGGTCCTCTTTTGTACGACACCCGCAAAGAACAGGCTGTGTATTTACTGTCATTGCTGGGACATACATGGCAAAAGAGAAAGGCTAGCGACTGCTGAGGGATAGCAAAAAGGCGTGACATGTAAATGACTTCATCTCATCATCGCTTTGGTTTTGAACCTGAAAACCTCAACTCACAGCTCTGTCACGGAAAAGCCTGTGAAACCAAGGATTGTGCTCTTTACAGCCAATATGACTTCCATTCTTTAAATCTTCCCCTCCACTCACAGGTAGCAATGGGAAGGTCATACTTGCCAAACTGTTCTGGCCAAAACCTGACTTACCTTGCTCAGAAAAAGGACGAGCTCTGCAACGGAATTAATCCCAAAACTACCAGACATCATGAAAAATGAACACGTTTTTACATCTCGCCAACACTCACAAACCAAAAAACAACCGCAGAAGAATAATACCTTTGAGAATAGCAGAAAAATTACACAAGTCATGTTTATGGGTTATAAAAGCCCTTTTATAAAGCCATTTTTAAACAAAACCAAAAAGTTTACAAAAGAAAATAAAAGATACAGAAGAATGAGTTGCTTAATATATTCCAAAAAGGAGAAAAATAAAAGAGGGGACACAATTCCAACATGCTGAACAATAAAGGGTTCTTTTTCCTTGTGGTTTTTTTTAATACAAAATACAAGCGAAGGATACACATACTTAAAACAGAGCTCAGGAGCAGGTATGCAGTCCTGGGAACCCTTTCAATAAAAGCAAAGCAGGGTTTTGTTATTTTTTTTTTCTTTCTTTGCAGGTACATACAGAGACTGGAATATGTAAAATTAAGTAGCACAAAAGACCATCACACAATTCTACCAATGAATGTTGCATCTATAAATTCACGAACATGGTCAACAGTCATGTTCACTTCAACCCCTTAAAAAAAAGTGTTGTTTTTATTTTAAATAAAGCATTAATGTTACATTCAGACTTAACTCCTAGTACCATGCGGTAGATCTCAGTATTGTCAAGGTATTGCAAGCATAGCCAACCCTATCGGGCCCAGTGATGACAACCACATCTGCACACGCACACCGATCACCGGCCAGCAGCACTGGACACTGTTTGCAGCTGCCCCCTTTTCTGTCTGCTCTTGAGATTAAAAAGAAATTAAAGGGGGCAGAGAGGGGAACTGCAAAGAGCCTGATTTTTAGAAAAGCTCAACAGGGGATTGCAAATACTCAAGACAAATATTCGTTGCATACCATATAATGATGCCTTGCTGATAGCCAAAGGCCCAAGGCCCTACCTGGAGTCTCCTCCTCTACCTTCAAAGTGATTACTCAGGGTTTGCTGTGACACGATGTTCATGGTTAAACAAAAATTATGTAGCTCTTATATACAATTTTTTGTAACAATTGCTTCTGCAGAAAAAAAAAGTAAAACTCACTTCAGAACACAAAGGGAATAAGATGTCAGACACTCCCATGCGCGCACTCACACCCGCGCACTCACACACAAAATACTTCAGGGGCTTTTACACACATTATTCTGGCTTAAGCTGATTGAGTATTTCTCCATCCCACCCACTACCCCTCCCAAAATATATATATAAAAAACCCTTGCCCCAATATACAAAGCATATGCACAATGGTGTTTTGCAGTCACACTGAGCATGCTCAGACTGATGGACCCACTCGATTCACCGCGGCTGAAGGGGGCAGGCAGTCTAGAGAGTCGTTTCCAATAGTGGTTTGATACACAGAGTCAGCACATGGTGAGAACTTGACTAGACTTTGAAATATTTGTGTTTTGTTTTTAATATAAAGAGTTCAATGAAAAGACATTCAAATGCCAGTCATCTACTGAAGTGGGAAGTCTAAAACGAGGATACACTTGATTTGGGGAGGTCTCGAAAGGACACTGTCATCTTTCAGAGCTCTCACACTCCACATAGTACTTTAAAAAAAAAAGTCATCTTGGACAGGAAGAACAGGATAGTTAGTTTTGCTTCCTAGTTTCATTACCAGAACTTGTATTTAAACCTCCCAAAACCATAGGAAAATATTCAGAGTTCAGGGAAAATTTTCTACTTGATCATATACATATAGAATATATAATTTCCACATATAGATGTGACCCCCCCCCCCCAAACTAACATATCCTATATGCCAGCAACTATTTTGTGACAGTGTCCCTTTAAATATCCATCTGCTTACATTTTCATATCCTGCCTCCCCCAACAGATGAACGTCCACTTCTCAAACATTAAACTCATGGATCAGTTTGTAGTTTTTAAGAACCATGTGTTCAACAATATGATCTGTTATAAAAATAAACACTTCACAAACAAATTACATAAAGCAAAGCACCAGTTTCTACAGCTCAAAAGCTTCCAGCATGTTACAGTTTACTTCCCTCCCTCCTTAACCTGGGTGCCTCAGTGTCTATTGTACCTTTGTGACCATCACCAGCAGAGGGGAGGGGGAAAAAAAAAAAAAAAAAAAAAAGAAAAAGAGGAATTCAAGCACATCTTCTGCCACTGCCCTGGTAGTCCATCACCTGCAGATGCAGCCATGTGGTGGCACAGGAGCTGAGCACGCTCAGAACAGTTACCTGGCATTGGTGAGGTTCCCCTAGCAGAAGTCACCCAAGGTGTGCTGCTTCTCTCCCCACACACTTTTCTGCTTTGATGAAAACAACAAAATTAAAAGCTTCTTGGCTGCCCCATTTCTAAATCTTGCTCTCACCCACAATCCATTCTGAAACCCATTTAGCTTGGCATGTTTGGCATTCTCAGGCTCATCAAACAGAAACTGAAGCAAATAATTTTTAGTATGAAATTGCAACTGAAATTGCAAATTTTTACTGATCAAGCCTTGTGGCCAGTTAAAGGCAGTACTATTCGCATGTAACTGCGAAACTCAATGTGATGGTGTGGATTCAGAAATAGAATGTATGAAAGGATATATAATGGAAGTTAGTTATGAACTACCGTTTTAAGAGTAAGACCAGGGCAGGGCACTAGATTAACTGAATTTTGGAATAAATCCATTTACCTCTCTGCAAAGGCTCCAAAACTACAGCTGTGTAACAGAAGACAATCTTTTCAAAGCCTTCTTCTGTGAATGAAACTTTCTGCTCCATGAAGAACTATTCATGCTCCTAAAGAAAGGCATTTTTACAGCTTTCCTTCAAGAAATCAGAATGCTTAATACAAATTAATTAAAAAGGACATTTAAAAATGTTAAGTCTGCCGCTACTGAAAAATGTTGTGTACTAAATAATTAAAAAAAAAAAGTATTAACCTTCACAATTTTCTTCTACCTGTAAAAATGTAAACTGCTGTATTTCTAACAGAGTAACCAAAAGACTGTTAGGGCTTAGTGTTTGCACAAATCAGCAAAACAGTAAGATATAGAAAAAGTTACAAAATCCCAGAAGTAGTACAGGATTTACATAGTGTTTGGGTTGTGACAAACTCAAAGATAAGCATCATGCAGCCTCTAACAGCCATGAGAGATGAACATATGAGAAAGCAGAACAGTTTGGTAAGATAAAGGGCCAAAATTGCCAGGCATAAAATAATCCAGTCCAAAACCTGAACTGAGAACAACAGAAACAGCCTTTAGTTAACTGTGTTAGAAAAAAACCCCAAAAATATATTTTAAGTGGAACTTACAAAACAGACTCTTCAGAAAAAAAAATCTGGTCTAGCGGGTAAAGAAACAGCTGTTTGACCAGATCAGCCAGAGGTATTCTACGTTTAAGTAATCCTTGTACATTTTAATACCAAAAAAACCCCAAGAACCCAATAGACAAGAGTAACTTGAAACACAGTCTGGACTGAAGGGGAACAACTGTGTGGACCAGACATTCACAAAAGTGTATGCTAACCCCAAATTTAATCCAAATGTTTTTTAAAACTTGGCCATTTATATTCCCATATTACCCAAGAAACACTGGACTAGGCGTGGAGGGAATGCAAGAGACTCTGCTCTCCCAGAAATCTGGAAGGTAGGAAGAGGTGTGGGAGAGGAGAAGGGATTACATTGCTTATTTTTCAAGACTGATACTTCACTCCAGCCTTAAGCTGTTCTGTATAATTAAACCACTTAAAAAAAAAAAAAAAGATTTACAATGGAAACACCGATCATCTTTATTGTAACGGCAACAGTAGTTTCATTATAGTAAAGAATGTTAGAGAACTTAAATTTTTATAAGCCAAGGTAAAGTAATTTATCAGCCTCAGTAAAATCCATGGCTATGAATCACACACGACAATCACTTGGCTGTTATATTAATATTCCGTTCCACATTTTAGGCTCCACACTGTGCTCAGCATCTTCAGGCTCCCTATGCCATTCAGCCAAGTGTCCTTCCTGGTCATATTAGTGTATCACATCTAAAAGCTCTCTAAAATCCAAACAGGATTAAAAATCTGGTAGCATGTGCACCAGAAATCCAACTAATTAGCTGCCTTATGTTACCTTCAAGAGGCTGGTTACAAAATGTGTAGTTCTGTGACAAAAAAAAAAAAAGATGCAAAGCTTGTCAGCTATAAGATGACTGCGAGCAACATACAGAAAGCACAAAGAGTTTAAGAAAAAAAAAAAGAAAGAAAAATGGCAGGTCCAGTTTTCAGTATTTCCACCAACAAACATGGCAGCAACCTCTGTATTAGGGTTTGAAAAACAAGGCTTGTGTACTTTAATTGAAGTTTAAAAAAGGATATGGCTGCTTTGATAAAAACACATTAAAATGCCACCACACACATCTCAAGTGTCTTGCATTTAGAGGGACATTCTGCTTTTATTATAAAACGACAACCCTGCTACACTGCTTCCAAACTCCACTTCCTCCCAGCTTCATCCTTTAATACCGTTCCCTATTCAGCACTTCTTAGGCTTAGGGAGCAGAATGACGACCAACAGTTAGAAGCAGACATGTCGATGTAGGAGCAAAGCCTCCCGCACTGTAGGGTGGAAGGATGAAGAAATGGAAGTGGTATCGTGGTGATGTTCACTATCAATGGAAGTCTGCTGTCCAACACTGTAGCTGGAGAGGCTGAGAGGTATGACTACATAGCCTTTCCAAGGACAGATGTAGGGAGAGAAGAGAAACACTTAAGCGTGACTCATGGGATCCGAGACTGACCAGAGCATTACAGGAATCCTTTGCTTCACATTTATAAAAGGACATCCCTCGCCCCAAAAGCTAAAGAATTTAGGTTTACACTACCCATTAATTTTTTTCCTTGGAAAAACTTTAAAGACATTTTCCACAATACCAAATGGAAACCAGAGTTTTAAAAATTGTTTTCAATTTCTCTGCCCTATTCTGCCCATCTATAGCCAACCTTGGAAGAAATAAAATAGAGTTAATGGATGAGAGAAGCTTCTAGGTTGTATATCTAAATTTGTATAGAATGAACTGCAATTTGCCTAAAGCAGAATAGTGTTCTATCCAGCAAAGACAAAAGATCTCGCATCCTAATTGGAGGGTCTTTTCTAAATAAAAGACAGTGGACCATCTACAAGTCTCTTGATTGCTTTCCACAAAAAACGTGCCTGAATCCAAGAAACACAGGTTTCCCCCCCATGTTTCCTCTTCCTCAATTGGAATTCGTATCAACTACATTTTTTTCTGAGAGTGAACTTGTATCAACAAAAGTCTGTTAAAGCATAGGTTCATTTTTTCCACATATTCAAATACAGAATAATAGTTTTAAAGAACTCTTACCAGCACTGGAAAAATCTATTCTACTTAACGATTTGTAAGTATGGTTTCCACGTATCAGTCTCAAACCTTATTGCTTCACAACTGCAGTATCCCTTGAAAAAAATATATATTTAAATGGTCTGTTAATTTGTCTCAAATGGCTTTCAGATTTGGTGGGGGAGGGAGAACGGAATGGCCAACAGAGAACATCGACTTCAAAATATTACTGTATAAGGGTTTCCTTATTAAAAAAAGGATACACTGTATTAAACAGCTGAAAGTAAAGACAGCATTCAAAGCCCATGAGTCAAGCCACAGCCAAAACCGTGTTCTACCCCTAAGTATGTTTTCTTTTCCTTTTTCTTTTTTTTTCTTTTTTTTTTTTTAAACAAAGATTTCCTCAACTGCCATTTAATCTTCACCAGAGGGTGCTTCATCTTCAGATCCCTCATCCCCTGACTTCTCTGGTGGAGGACTGGCTGATTTTTTCTTTTCTGGGGGACTTTCAGGCTCTTCATCCTCTTCTTTGGGGGATGGGGTCTTTTCTTTTGTTGCCTTGGAAGCTGTGGGGCGGCCTGCCTTCCCTTTGCCTTTCACTGGACTGGGGGTCACTGAAAAAAGAAAGAGCTTATAAAGGTTATGATCAGCAACAAAGACAAGAAAGTCATATGGCTTTATACAAACAGGATTTACAAGACACTTTGGTAGCAGGTTTCATTTCACTTTGACCATACCACACACATGGTGTTTTTTGCACTCCATATTAGTAAAGCTAAACTGAAAAGTTAGCTAACAAGATTTAAAAACTATTTAATTGCAAGTCCTGATTAATTACTGGATATGACATCATAAACTAACAGAGCTAGCCTCTTGTCAAACCAGTACATATGTTACTATCATGACTTTAGACTTCCTGCAGAAATACATCAAGTTTTCCTTTGGTTCAGATTTCTCCACCTTCCTCCACCCTGAAAACATCACAAAGTCCATGAGTGCCAAACAAAGCCACAAATTTTATCACTTGGCTATGATACATAGGAAATGCAGCATCTCAATAGGGAATGTTTTGCAATCTATGCAGTTTTTGCCAACAAGACATAGATATTAACTCAATCTCTTAAAGTAAGAATTAAAGCGACTTTATTATTTCATAGCCCTGCTTTAAATCATGGTACCTCACATGAATTAGCCCTTCAACATTATATGTGAATGCCTACCGACCCCAAGATTTCTACTGAGTCTTTTATAGTCGAAAAAGAAAATACTAGCCTCTAAAGCAAACTTTCTTTGCACAGACTCACCTGTAGCCTTTAGCCTGGGCTTCGGCATTTTCTTTTCTTTCCTCTCTGGCTTGGATTTCTTGGAGACCTTTTTATTTTTCTTTTTTGAACTGCCATAGTCACTATCATCATCATCTTCCATGAGGAAGTCTTCATCGCTTCCTGAATCTGCTGAAAGCACAAAGAAATTTAAGGTTTTGGAACAAAGGAAAGAAAGCAGAAGATACAGTTGAGAGATCTGCCAGTTAAAACTGTTGAGACTGGAAAGTAGGACTCTGCGACCTTATAAGCTTCCACCTATCTGCTGTGCTAAAGAAATTTGATGTAGCAGAAGATTTTACACTGGTAGGGATAAAGCACTAGTATGATGAAACAGGCAAGTGTTTTGAGGTCGTCAAAATACGCTCCGTCTCCTTAATAAGTAACCCATCTCAAAATAAAGAGAATCTCTTGACAAAGAGAAGTTACATGATCTTTTCAGTGGTACTCATATTTCATTCTGAAATCATGTTTGCACTCAGTATTTCAGGAACTTGCTGCAGTTCATCAGCAGCTTAACCCATCTCTTCTTATGAAACAAACTGTCCTAGTTTGATCAATCAAGGATAAAGTACTTCATCTGAAAGTAGCATCAATGCCTCAATACCAATGGGATACAAAGCAGCAGCAAAAAGCTTTAAGAACTTTACGTTAATCCTTTAGGACTGCTTATAAAGACATAAATCTTTGCTGCAAACTTCAAACAAAAATTCTAGATGTGAAAAACGTAAGCTTGGTCTGCTGGACAGATACACAGTAATAAGTTACCGAGAAGGCAAACTTATGTCTTCACTATCACAGTCAAAAAGCAAACCATGTTCCTTTTGCTGTCTCGCCAGACCCATAGACTCATGTCTGGTACTATACCCATGGCACATTGATTTTAACTTCTTACAATCCCATTTACTCACTCTCCTGGAACTGTGCCTCATCATCCTCTTGTTCTTCCTCCTCACTACCCACATCATCCATAAGCATCTCTCGTTGTTTAGAAGCTGCTTTGGATGCTGCCTGTCGCTGCTGACGCACATTTTTGTGGTCTTCTTTCTCGTCCTCGCTGTCCTCTGCAGTAAAAGTCACCAAGTTATAATGAAGATACAGAACACAGACCACCTAACTGTCTTGAGGTAGCACGTGGGCAAGACAAAGGTCAAGTCATTCACGAGAAAGTTAATCAAAATGCTTACTGAATAACTGAGCCCTGAGGGGAACATAGCCACATTCAACTTAATAAGTGTGTTTCTGTAATCACCCAACAATGATCCTGTGCAGTATCTTTCACTGCAAAGACTAGCAACACTTTTTTCTTTTTTTCTTACCTGCAGGCCTTTTCCTGGATTTGGAGGCTGCTCTCTTATTCTTTTCTGGTTTAGCCTTTTTTCCTTTTTTGCTTTTTTGTGAGCTCTCATAGTCACTGTCAGCTTTGCCATCATCTGCTCCTAAGTCATCATCTTCGCTGCCAAAATCTTCATCTGGAAGGAAAAGGTACAAACATGAAATTTCTTGTATCATTCTGAAATATGGACAGAAACTACAGGGAAGAGATTAACACACATTATCTATCTGTGAAGATAAACTTTATAGCAGCATCATATTAAACAAAAAAATGTTATCCCAAACCAGGGCCGGAAGTAACAACAGTAGAGGCAGCATCCAGCTTAAGATAAGTGTATTAAGAAAAGTGCATGCTTCTCTAGTCAGAACAATTTCTTTCCTATGTCAAATCCTATTCCTGTAACTCTTACAAACTGGTCTTTATTTTGAAGATACACTATCAGTACAATGTAGTTAGTTACCTGCCGAGTGTGAATCGTCTTTCTTAGTCTTCACATCTTTTTCTTCTGAATCCTCACTGAAAATAAAAGAAAAACAGGGTTTGACTGCTGTTTTACTTTGATTTCAGTCACTGCGGTATGGAAAATACCAATTTTCAGAGAGCAAACAGATCTCTAGGCTGGGAATATGCACTTTTCCTGGACATTACCAAGTTATACTTCAGGATTACAGAGCTGCATATGTAGTTATCATGGTTGGAAAGATAAATTCTGAATCACATACAAACCTACAGACTCAAGTGAACCAACCAGGAAATAGGTTGAGATGAACCACACACTTCACTCTGAAACCTACCAATAATCCAGTTGTCTTCCATTTTACAGTTAGAATTTTGAAGTTTTATATGCTAATGCATGTCTGAGTCTATAAATGGAACAAAGTTTTTTTCTGAATATATTTATAGTCATCACTTGTCTTTATGTGATTTTCTTCTTTGGACTCCTTCATTCTGTGTACATTGCTGTATAGCACTTAACTAGCACACATTTGGTCTACAATCTCTCAAACGATCTGATCTCTGATAGTTTCACTGCTCCCTACTAGTGGTTTCAATCCTCATCAGAAGGTATCCCTATCAAGCCAGTACTAATGTTCTGCTCTTATCCAAACCCCCATCATTAGCCATCACCACTGTCCAGAGAGAGTTTTCCTTCCAGCATGTAAGAACACGCACTCCAATCGGAAAGTAAACAAGTGTTTTAAAGAGTAATGGTGAATACTCTGTCAAGGGCCACTGATATACAGCATGCTTCAGGAATGGCTGCACTGCAGAGTTTACCAAGATCAAGAAATACAATAGATCAAACCATCGCTACTATCAAATTTGGCAGTTGGCGCTGACACACAACATTTTTCAAGAACTCTAATAGTATAGATAACTTGTCACATTGCAGCCCCTCAGGCCTGTATGTTTTCAGTCTTGTACAGACAACTGGATTCCAATCACTTAAATACGTGCGTTTGGTTTACATGCAAGCCTTCTGCAATGTTTGTGACACATGTGGAAATGCTCTTACATACTGAAAAATCCCCAAAGCTAATGGGACATCAAGGTCAACTATTTAGTTGCTTTGGGAGCTGCCTAGCCCAATTTCTTTATATGTTACACCCATTAAATATTTGATTTCAGGTGTTAGAGGCATTTGCCGGGCTGAAAATAGTCTCGCCCCCTCAGTTCACAATAGCAGGTGGACCATGCAAATGTTCCCATGTCTACATTCACCTTTCAACTTATAAAACAGGAGCATGATGTGGAAGCCTCTTAAGCACACCTACTGGTAAGTTACCTATATTCCAGCAAACAGTGCAACAGAACAAAGAGACACCTTGGGCTTATAGAGTAAGAACCAGCTGGCAGAACCTCCATGCCTGAAGTTGATGCCTGTCATGAAAGCAGTCATTTGACCTAATAGGTCTTAAGGCAATCATTTACTGACCATAGTTATTGTAAAAAAGGAAGATACCTTCACTCTACAGGAAAGACTTTCATTATTCATTAAGGCATCCCTTAGAACTGAGTCCTTTCACACTGCTGCAGCAACTCAGTTATTAAACCAAGTTACTTTGTTTATGAATTAGACAAAACTGGAAATGACAAACAAAGAACGATATAACTAACAAATGGCCCCTCCTCCTAACTGCCATTGTACCATCCCATTTAATCTTTAACCACAGGAATGCTCTGAGCATACCAAAAAAACATGGAAAACTAAATGCATCTTGCCATTAACTTACCTGGGTAATTGTACTAGTTGCCAATTTTTCTAACTTGGATCATATTCCTTCCCATTCCAACTCTCTAGCTTTGGAAAGCTATTTTAATGATGAAGTACTAGTGACAAGTACTTTACACATGATTTCTCTGTCTACTCGGGTAAGAAAGAACCACCTCAATGTCCAAGCTGGTTATGCAAGCTTTGTGATTGAAAGCTCTGTATCTTACACTGCAGGCCTTGAATTCTACTTAAAATCACTCTTCTTAGAAGATACTGCTCCCCACATACAGGACAAGGTTTGGAGACAATGTTCCTAACAGATTGGTGTGGTTTAACCCCAGCTAGCAACTAAGCACCACACAGCTGCTTACTCACTCGCCCCCGGTGTGATGGGGGAGAGAATCGGAAGAGTAAAAGTGAAAAAACTCATGGGCTGAGATAAAGACAGTTTAATAGGTAAAGCAAAAGCCGTGCACGCAAGCAAAGCAAAACGAGGAATTCATTCACCACTCCCCATCAGCATCAGTGTTCAGCCATCTCCAGGAAAGCAGGGCTCCATCACGTGTAACAGTTACTTAGGAAGACAAATACCATCACCCTGAACATCCCCCCCTTCCTTCTTCCCCCAGCTTTATATGCTGAGCATGACGTCATATGGTCTGGAATATCCCTTTGGTCAGTTGGGGTCAGCTGTCCCAGCTGTGTCCCTTCCCAACTTCTTGCACACCCCCAGCCTCCTCACTGGTGGGCTGGTGTGAGAAGCAGAAAAGGCATTGTCTCTGTATATGCACTGCTCAGCAGTAACAAAAACCATCCCTGTATTATCAACACTGTTTTCAGCACAAATCCAAAACTTAGCCCCATACCAGCTACTATGAAGAAAATTAACTCTATCCCAGCAAAACCAGCACACAGATGAAGTGCTTCTTTTACCTGTCCTCCTGAGAATTCTTCCCAGATCGCCTCTTATTTTTAGCCTCCCGGGGAGACGAACGGATTTTCTTGGATGGGGGACCTGAATCTCTTCCATAATCTTCATCTGGACGGGACAGTACAAAATGGTTTTGAATCAAACTCCTAGTTCCCAGCAAACTGACTTCCTCAGCTATAACTTAAACTGACCATTTCATGCACATCAAAAAGAAGCCCTTCAAAAAAAAAAAAAAAGTCACAAAGCTTCAAACAAAACTTTACAGAAGCAAAGTCCTGTCTTAAACTAGTGATTTACCTTTTCTTCTGCCAACAGCACAATAAAAATGCCGCATACAATCAAGTCTGACACAGGACTACTAGGAAACATATGAAAAGCCTCACAGGAGGACACAGCATCTCATTTTACAGCTAGTCAGAAACAGAGTTTTTATGTAAACCTGTTAAAAATTAACATCCATACATACTTCTACACGCTTTTAACAGCATTTTATTTACTGTCCTATGATGGGGGAAAGTATGTCATTATATAGTAGTTTACAGTGTAACTTTTTACAACTATTACACAATACCTTATACAATACAAGTAACAGGACTGCAATTAAGAACTACGCATATTTGTTTCCATTAATTATCAGTGCAAACAGTAGCAGTATGTCTGTTTAAGAACACAATATATATATTCCATATGGCTTCCAGAAATATTTCGTTAATTCACACAGAACCTAAAGATTTTTTTTTTTTAGATGCAATTCACAAAAATGCCTGACATTACAGGATTAACGCTA
Source organism: Haliaeetus albicilla (assembly GCF_947461875.1). Lineage (NCBI taxonomy): Eukaryota > Metazoa > Chordata > Aves > Accipitriformes > Accipitridae > Haliaeetus > Haliaeetus albicilla. The sequence goes on along the minus strand of NC_091508.1, from coordinate 2,805,384 downwards.
GTCCACTAAAATAAATTGAAAACATATTTTACTGTAGAAAAAAGTGGCATCAGGGAGATTCTGCCACAGACCATAACATAGACCAAGGAAGAAGACAGTTGCTGCCAACAGCCTCAAGGCACTACAACAATACAAGCATTAAATAATAAGATTTCTATCACCATTGTTTGTTTAATACAAAACATATGAGAATCATTATATTTTCAAATACTTATTAACAGTTCAGAGACTGTGAAGAGCAGAAACTCCTTAGCATTTAAGTTAAAGATGTGACTAGAAGCAAAAGAATTAATATGCAAAGCAATAAACTGCTCTAGCCCAAGAATATTATACTGTTAAGAAAAAAGTAATTTACCAGCATCATCTGATTCCTGAAACTGGGAGTAATCGACGACCTTCCTGTTCCTGTTAAAAAGCAGGGGGTGAAAAAAAAATTAGCAATTCATAATCTCAGAGATACAAAAGCTTTCTTCAAGTAACAAGAAAGTGCCATATCCTTGCTTCCAGTGCAAGATTTGTAGCCCAAAAACATCCCAAGAACACTCTCATAAATAAGCCACCTACACCTTTCAAGTCAGAAATGAACACACAGTGTATTCTAGCATTTTCCTAAGGAGCTATTATAATAGACTGGATTATATTCTCAGAATTTGAAAGTGCTTTTTGGCAAGTAGCACACTCTGATGGCTCCTGACTGCAGTGAGGAAGAGCCGTCTTAACCTATGCTACATGGTTCTTTCATTATTAAAACTACGTATCTATCAATATATAACATGATACTAGTGAAAGCACTATTTGAAAGCAATGTCTGCACCTCAAGATTAAAGTTGCATTTAAAGAACGCATCAGCCTGAACTTTAAGCCAGAGCTCCCCCACACCCTGTCTCAAAGCTGTGATATTTAAGACTAGGATTCCAGGTATAAAACAAGTACACAAATACTATCATGAAATAGATAAACATTTCCTAACTGTTCTTTTTTGAATTTCTGTTTCTCACAGCTCAATATAATCATGCTTGACCTCATACCTTCCTTTCAAGATGTTTGCTTTCCTATGTGATCCCTATTTCTAAAGCATTTTAAGTTTTCTCCAGGGGCTTCTAGGAGCTTTCTCAATTAGTTACTTTGATGCTCTAACAAGATGTAAGAGAGCTGTTACAATGCTTAACTGTATCACTAGGCACAACAATGAAAGAACATACACATTTCACCCAACCTATATTTTTGGACAGCGAATGAGCATGGATCCATACTTTATTTACCTCATCAGCACCTTCTCTGCTCTCTAACCTAACTGAAAGTAGCACAGGCAATGAGGTATCATTAACAGTGCAAATGCAATGGCCAATTCTAGACAAAATTAGTTAACTACACAAGCAGCTATTACTGAAACCAATGCCTCACTTGCCAACAAAATTAGATGAGTTTCTCTGATTTACCAAAACCTAAAAACCAAAATCTAAGTAACTGTTGGCTATTTTCTCAGCACCTGTCCCAACTACTTTATTGACAAGACATAACTGCCCTGTAATACAGCTACTCAAGGGAACCAAGACAGCTACGTAATTGAATTATATTTGAGTTCTAGCTGATAATGCCTCAGTCAGACTCCAAACATCTACCTCTTATGGCTGACATGCAATGGGAGGATGAGGCACAGCTGAAAAAGGCACTAGAGATTCAGGCAGCCCTCCACACACTTTTTACAATCCCTTTGACCCAAAGCCAATGATGAACTTGATTTTGCAGTAATCATCACATGAGCTCACCGCTACAACTAGAAAAGTCAGGCAGGCGATAGATTAAGTGACCTACCCAGCATCACAGACTCGAGGACTGCTGCAAAGAGAAGCCAACACAAGCTCCATCCAGCAGATGAACCACAATGCACTGCAGAGCATGACTGCTGAATTTCACATTCAGTTCCCATTAACTGAACTGCACTTTGCGATTAACATCGTGCACCGCTAATAAGGCTGTTTAGTTGAAAGATACCCCAAAAGTCACTGTTGTGTTCTGGCTGTTGATCCATTTGAAATCAATTACAAGTCACCCTCCTGTACAAGTACCCCTATATTCATGGCTTACAGCAGCAGCCTTCAAAAGACAAAGGAGCATAATTATTTTATTTCAACCCTACACCAAGCCTCTTAAAAAAAACTCCCCCAAAACCCCCCAACCCCTCAACAACAAAAAAAAACCCCAACAAGAAAACAAAAGGAAGGCAAGACCAGTCATTAGATTTCTACAGGCTGGATCCCATCCAAGCTTCAGAGTATGCATGAGTGGAACAAAGTACAACAGTGATGCGCTACAGAGTGCTGCTCACTCACTCACAGTCCGAATATGGTAAAATACCAATTTAGAAATACAACTATTGGCACGCCTTGTTATAGTGTACCATGCAGGGACTCAAATTCTTGTTGCAACAGGTAGTCTTCCTGAAGATTGCCTCCTGACCCATCTCACATGTGAAAACACTGATTTTATTCTTGTAAGTATATGAAGGACAATAAAGTTACTAAATAAGATGTTTGATGTGGTACAAGTATCAGGTATTAGGTTTTTTCCTCTAAAAGTCTAAACGGGGAGGAGGGGGGAAAAGTAGAATTGCCACATGTTCTGTTCTAGCAGTTTTGTAAAACAATGGTTTCTGACATCACTTATCTAACAAACAAGATCGAAATTGCAATATTGCCGCCTTGTAGTAAAGTGGTCATACACAGCTTCATCTTCTTCAGTCAGAGACCCATATTAAATCAGGTACTGAAAATGTAACACAGTCAGATAAAACATTAATGAAAAACATTGTCCCTATGGAAAACAACCTTCCTCTTTCTAAGCACTGTACCCTACCTTCTCAGCTAGAAAGTAAATCCTGCTGGGCTCTCACTACCTGGTGAACAGGAGTAGTGATACTTATATCAAAAAAAAAAAAAAATCACTATGGAAGAAGAAAACAAAAGAGAAGGCTGTTTGGTTTGCTGTATCTTATTTTGCAGGGCAAGGAGAAAGGTGGAGGAAAGAAGGTATATTTACACTGGTATTACTGAAGATAGAAACTTGCAAGTCTTCCCAACAGAACCAGAGAAGCTCACAAGGGCAGAAACATCAAACAAACTGCTCTTGCATCTGCCATTCTCCTCACTCTATACTCATCATTCACCCCATTTAGATCAACTTCTGTTTTTTCTTTAGAACTGTCAACAGCACTGATGTGCAATGCTTAATAATTACAAGTATGCAAAGAGAGACTGCACCTTTTATTACACCAAGGTGATAAAAACACAGTAGATAAGCTACCTGGAGTTAAAAGCCTGAAAAAAAAAAAAAATTGCTGGTTTTGTCAATGAAGAGTATCTCTTTGCCACCAGCAACCATCTAGAAGATGTTAAGGCAAGCAACCAGACATAAAAATAAACAATTTGTTAAATTCAGTTAGACTGAGCATAAAAAGACAGTCTAGTAGACATCTGGGATGGATATTGTTCAATCTGGTTTAAAATATGCACTGAAATTTTAAGATAACTTACTTACTAATTCAGCTTAACAATTGAAGTGTGCATGTGAGAAGGAACTGGGGGAGGAAAGGTGTAGAGAGAGGTCCCAATAGCACAAGTTTTTAGTAACAGCTGTCAGTCCAGTATTTTTGGAATAGAGTAACTTATCAACACGTTATGTCGGAAGCACCTACTTAGCAAAGTAATAGTCAAGTAATCTAGTAAGAACTCAGAAATGCACAGTAATTCGTACAACCTATACTCAATGCCTACCAAACTGAAATTTTGAAATGATGAAAAGCAATACTAACATTTAAAAGGATCACTAAATGCCTATACAACTGAATAAGAACTGTATGGTAATACCCTATCTTCAGCTAGTGAGGTCCCTAAATCCTCAGTCTTTGTAAGTCAACACATCAGAATGCAACCTAATGACCAGTTAGAAAGCTTCTGTTTTTTTTAAAAGGGAATACTTAGATCCCCAGATATTTCCACAGGCATTAAAATCCACAGATAGTCTAAGTTTAAAAAAAAATACATATACTCCTGAAAAGCAGTGCTAGAAGGAATCTTCAAAAAGCTAGTAACTGATCTCATCATGCACTGAAGAGGAACATTTAGGTTAAATGATTATCAGCAGAAGTAAAAACCCATCCTCTTATACAATACGGCAAGTAAAACGCATGACAGGTTAAATGGTAACTGAGGGGTTTTTTTGTTTGGTTTTTTGTTTGTTTGTTTTTTTTAAACTACAGCATTTAACCAATATAACTATCAAACTAAGCATTTGTGGAAAAAAGTTACGGAACTTCCTTCACTGTAAAGGCCTGTTGCAGGTCTGGCACAGAGCGGTCAGTTTCACTTTCTGGTTCTCATTCCAGTTGGTAAAGGTGTCTCACTGAGGTCAACATATTATCAATAAATAGTTCCATTAAAAGCACCCCTCTGGTGCCTTTTTTATACATAGATAAGCAAAAAGATAGATAAGAAATGTTTCTTATAGGTATTTTCAAAGTTGTGCTAAACAACTACGCAGTGCTAGATTTAGGCCTTAAATGAACATTCACTTACAATTATGCATCAGAAGTTGAAACATTGAAGCCTAGTGACAGTTATGTACCTAAAACACGTCACTATGGTGTTAGTCTATTCAAAAATTGGCACAACTGTACTCAGACAAGACTCACCGACTAGAGGTTCCCAATTACAGAGGTCATTGTTTGGGTCTGGACTTGGTGTAACTCCAAACGTCTGTAAGACTAGGCACTGCTCATGGTATCTGCAGAATTTTTAGGGATACACATGACTTGAAACTCCATAAAACAATTAAATGATTTATGCAGCAACAGTTTTAGCAGTCTTGTGCCCATCCTCCATTTGAACCTAACTACAATTGAGAAGAATTTAAAATATAATATAGAAATGCTCTGATGCAGAGCCAGGGGAAAAAAAAAAAACAAAACAAAACACAAGCAAAACCAAACAAACCCCAAAACACACACACACACACACACAAATCAATTCTGCAACCTGTGTTGTTCCTGGTATTTTGATTTTTATTGTGTCTCTACCTTGCTCTCTGTTTCCCTTTAGACTGAAAGTTTTCAGAGCAAGGATCGTATCTTTTTACTTATCTGGAAAGTGTCTATAGCTTATCTCTGGACACTACCACACATTATTACTCAAGTTAAATGCCAGTCCCCAAGGAAGTGTTGCTTTTCTGCTGCCCCATGGAAGTTTTCCAGAATCACAATATTTATACTTTACATTGTCCAGGTACAACACTGGCAACAAGACAAGTTACATTTAATAGATAAATCTATTTTTTCCTTCAAGTAAAATCTCGAAGGACCACCCTTCCACTGTAGTGCCAATGCAAGACTGGGATTCAAGAGTTACTAATAAAGAAAAATTAAGTACCTAAAGCCTTGAAGCACTGAGATAGAGCAATTCATAACTGGCTTTAATCTTAAAATGAACAAACGAAAAACCCCTGTGATTTCCATACTTGCCCACACTGTTTCATTTTGCAATGCCTGCAGGAGAGGAGTACCAGCAAGTGAAAGTGACCAGCAAGGAAAAGCAGAAGCAAGCTCCATCAAATTTAAAGTCAAAATTCTTACTTAAAACACATTAATTGATGCTCTATATAAAAACAGTGACTCAGAATGTTTTATTTCATTTGTATTCAAGGACAGGGATATAATAACGTAGCCGTCAGCTCCAAATGCTCTTTTTGCAGTGCTACAGAAGAGTTAGCCACAAGATGCAGAGGTTCAATAACTGTAGGTTCCTTCACTTTTTACTTCTTGCCATTTTCTAACAATAGTGCAGATACCATTGTTATCCACCCAGAAGTTTAACTGTGTAGAAAGTACTTGGCTTTAAGTGCCAGGCACATGAAGCCTGTAAATACCAGGACTTTATTACTACTTCTTAACAATTATAAAAAACTGACTTCAACAACCAGACTCAGTCTTAAGGCAGTCTGCTACCAACAAGTGGAGTAGAAACTGGGGATATACGTTGGATTTTATTAAGTTCATTGTTTTAGCTGTGCATATATATATTCACTACAAACTAGCAGACATAACTCAATTCAAAGACCGCTGAACAGAGGAAAACTTTTCCAACACTAAATCTTATTCTGATGAGGAACCTTTCACCAGACTTCCATATTGCCAACAATTAGCTAAGATATCCAGAAAAAAAAATTTATACAATTTTAAAGTTTTGAATTTAAATCTATTAGGAGAGTTCTCCAGTTACTACCTAGTAGAGCAACATAATGTACTTGCCACTGAATATTTATATTTTTTTCCCCTGAAAGGGCTGCTCAATACAGCTAGATAGCGGAATGCTATCCTGACAGGTCCCAAAAGGTTTTCTGCTACTCACAGCCTGCTGGACTTTGGCACTTAATTTTCCTGTAGACCAGTGCCTGTCAACTGAGGGTAAGACAAGTCAGATCTTTCACAACACTGCAGGATCGTACAGATTTTTTTTTTTTAATTATTTTTTTAGAAATGGTTGCTTACAAAGTTACTTAATACCAGAAACCTTAGAAGCTATAGCTATACTTTTAAAGATACAATACTTTCCTTACCTGTAGCAAGACTCCAGTGCTGGCAAGTAAATCACCAGCAGAACATACACCGAAGTGTCACCCTGAGCAGCAAAGTCACTGTATTTCAGAACACAGGCACTGTCATTCGAGATCAGACCACTAGTGCATCTAGTCCAACATTCTGCCTTGCAAAAGGCCAAAGCCTGATGCTTCAGAGCAGGGTATACCCAGTCCTATTAATCCACCTTTTGGACCCGAGACAATTCCCTAGGACCGGAACTTTGAGCTTTATTTACCCTTACCTTTGCATGCAGGAATACACTATTGGTTAAAAAAAAAAGCTACGAAAAACAACTGTTTCACTCATCCCTGTGCCAAACTTTCCTACTTAGCAAAGTAGTCCTAGTTTCCGTTTACTTTTTAAACTCTCACATATTAGAGATATTACTTAAAAACAAAGGTTATCACCTATAAATGTATGTATGTAAGTTTTACAGCCACAATTAATTTCATATTTATTATTCCAAAAGATCCAGAATACCTAGGATCCACAGCCTAGATCAGGCTTACTGGGAATAAAAGTACAACCAGTTACTTAAAGTATCTTGAGAATGGAAAAAGGTCAGAGCGTTCGAAGAATACCTTAAGAAACCTCTTACCTTTTCTATAAAGACAATTTAAATTGCAAGTTCACTCTCTGAGTACTTTCCAGAGAAAAGTAGAAAAGAATACACTCCTCCCCCCTCAATAAACTTCCAGATACGTGGCAAGCTCTCCACGCCATAGATTTTCAAAGTTATCACGATTCAACAACGTGGTTAAGATCCCCCTGCAACTCCAGGTCCAACGCTGTCTAACTAAAGACACAAACACCACGACCCACCTCATGATTACTGCTGGGGAGAATACAGCCCGTTTAGCTAAATGGCCCACGGTTTCCTCCTCCCCACAACCTAAAATCAGTCCCCCCGGGGGTTGGGGGGAGGAAGGGGGGAAACACCAGTAGGAAACCGACCCGGGGAGAGCAGTTAGCTACCAGGCGAGAGGAAAAGGGCGTGTGTTCAATGCTGTTCCCACCAGAGGGGGCGGCTCCTTCGAACTCCTCCCCTAAACGTGGTTTAACTTGTATGCACAGCCCCTCTCCTCCAGACCCTCGCTGGTCACGGCGGATTGCATGCGTGTCCCCTCCCCCAACCAGCGTGGTCTGCTCGGCCCCCCCCCCCACGCCTGGAAGGGGGTGCAGGGGGCTGCGACAGAGGCCTGCTGGCGAACACCGCCTCTCGCCCGCCCGTTCTGCGCGAAGTGGGTCACGGTGGATGGCAAAGATTCACTTTCCCCGTTACAAAATGCGGGAGGCCGTACGCAGCCTCCCTCAAGGCCTCCTCCTTTGCACCCCCCCCATAACGCGCTGCCGCCTCCCCCTACCCCCCCCCCCCCCAGTAAAGCCCGGGGCGATGCACATCACCTTACGCCAGGCCAGCAACCAGGCGCGTTGCAAATAATAATAATATTTATAAAAAGTTGCAAGAAAAAAAAAAGAAGGGGGTGGGGGGAAGGTAGGAAATACAGGAGCAAACGGCCCGTGCTGCATCCGCGCGGTCTCCCTGCCCCCCACGTTCTCCTCCCCACGGCCACGCAGCCGCCCCTCGCCCCGCGGGAGCCCGGCCGCACGCCTGCCCTCCAGCCAACGTGCACCGTCCTCCGCGGCTCGACCGAGGCCCGGCCTTCCTCGCCTCGGGCTGCCCCGTTCTTCCTCCCCCCCCCCAGGGCAACGGCCTACGGTGAGGCCTTTGCGGGAGGGCCTACACCGTCGGCCCGCCGCCGCCGGGGGCCGGGCCCGGGAGGAGGAGGAGGAGGAGGAGGAGGAGGAGGGAGCGGAGAGGGAGGGAGGGTGAGAGGGAGGGAGGCAGCGCTGGCGCCGCGGGTGGGAGGAGAGGCGGGAGCGGGGCCTCCGCGCTCCGCCAAGGACTCACCTGACAGGCCTGGACATTTTCCCCGGCGGTTCGGGCCCGGCGCGGGGGACGTCGCCCAGCGCTGAGGGGAAGGAGGGAAAAAAACCCAAAAAACCCCCCAAAAACCCCAACAACAACAACGGGGGAGAAAAATAAAACAACCCCCACCCCCCCAAAAATAAAATCAAAAAACAAACGGTGGCCTGGTGCGGGCTCGGCGTCGCCCGTCCCCTCCCCGGAGCGAGCGGGAGCCCTGGGCCCAGCGCCTCAGGCCGCGCCTCCGGAGCCGCCTCTTCCCCCTCAGGCGCTGCCCGCCGCCGGCCCGCGCCCCACGCCGCGGGAGACGCCCGCTACCTCTAGCGTGGGCTGCGTGGGCTGCGTGGGCCGCGCGGCCCCCCCCCCCCCGCCGCCCCCGGTCACCGCTCCTCCGCCGCCGCGGTCGCCGCCGCTCGCCGATCCCCCCCGCAAAATGGTCGCGTTCGCACCGCCGAGAGGATGCGAGCGAAGGGGGGGGGGGGGGGGCGGTGCAGCCTACCCCGCTGGCACCACCTCCTCCCCGGCTCATTGGCCGCGGCGGGCGGATGGCCGCGCGCCATTGGCTAGTTCGAACCATCACGGCGGGCAGACCCTGCCCACTCTCCGCCGCGGGGAGGGGAGGGGGGCGAGGACGCCCCACACGGCTCAAGCTGCTGTGAACGGCAGAGCGGGCCGCCGCGCTGCCGGCAGATTCGCCACCGCGCCGCCGCCGCCCCCGCACCGCCGCCCCGGCCCGGCCCGCCCCACCGTGCCCACGCCGCCGCCATCCGCCGCCGGTACCCGGCCCGTATTTTTCCCCCTCAGCGGCTGCACGGCGGTGGGCCGGCGGGTATGGGAGGGGTGTGTGGGGGGGGTGTCTCTGGACCCGACCCGCAGATTCGCCGCGCTGGGGCCTGGCGTGGTTTTGGAGGGAAAACGCGGGGAAGCGCCGCGCCGCCTCGTCAGCGGCCCCGGCGGCCGTTCGAGGGTCCCGCAACGCGTTTCCCCCGCACCTCCCCCCCGGCAGCGCTGCTTCCCTACCGGCGTCCCCGCCGCAGAGGGCCCACGGGCCCCTTGGCAGCCCGCCGGCCTCCCCTCAGGACCTCGCCCCCCTCCCCCCTCACGCCACGGCCGCGGAGCCTTCCTCCCCTCAGGACCCCCCGCCGCCGCCGTCCCGGCCCCAGCTGGCTGCTCCCGTTTTTCTCCAGAGCGGGGGGGTCCGGGTCGGCGTTGACCCCACGGGGCCGGTGGTAGTGGAGAGGGGGGGTGGGCTTGACAGGAGCAAGGAGCCGGGTCTGGCGGCGGGCCCGGCCGGTGCCCTGGGGGTACGCCGGGCTTATCGCGGCTTAGGAAAGGAGGTTAGGGCCCGGGAGGGTGATCCCGGCGCCGTTCCTCCCGCCGCGGGTCCTTTGTCATGGAAGTGTGGCGCCATTCGGGGCCAGACTTCAGAGGGGTCTGCTGAGGGAAGGGGGGGGGTTGTGTGTGTGGAATACACAAAGGGGTGAAGCGTCGGGACGGGCCAGCGCGGTGTCTGTGGCACCCAGAGCCGCCTGCAGCCAGTGCCGGACAGACGGACACCGTGGAATCCCGCCGCATTTCCCGCCTGACTCCTCCGTTCTCCCGCACCTTTGACTCCGGGGCAAGCACCTGAAGCGAGCCTCCATAGCAGGCAAGGTTACCTTGTGCGATGGGTTTTATAATAAACCTATGTACTTCCCTATTTTTACAGCACGTCACCTGTTTTTTTTTGGTGGTGTTGCACCGATCAGCCCTAGATCCGGCGCGAAACAATTTTTCTTGGGAAGAAACGCAGCAAATTAATTGCAGCAGGTGTAGATTTTATTACCAGTACTGATTTCATTACCACCGCCACCTCTCCCTGTACTCAACAGCAGATATGAAGAACACGCACAACTCCTGCAAAGTCCAGGGAAGGTTTTGGGTGTTTTAAATTCCCCAGAAACCCGAAATTGCGCATTTTGTTTAGAAAAGGAGCTGCTTCTGCCACGGAAAAATAAAACGAATTCTGCAGTCTGTTAAAATGGCAGCTTCTGCAATAGCAAGTCACTTTTGCTTTGCACTTGAATCTTTAGGGAGACTCATTCCTCCATTTTTATTAAAAACAGTACTCCAAAACATTTTTTTATAGGTCAGGTTACCCAAGAAGACTGGTTTGACAATAAAATATGGTCAGCTTTTTACCTAATTATAGGAGTAATCTGAGTTCATTTAATGCCCTGCTTGAGCTTAATTTGTCTCCTTTGGAATTGCTGCCATTTTTCTGATCAATTCACATGTGCCCTGTCCTTCATGCAAGTCAATACTCATGAAAATCAAGCTGATCAGGAAAGAAAGACGGGCATTCAGAGCAACTGCCTGCCTGCATAGCCAGCCCCAAAATACACTGTGTAAATTAATGAGCCATAAGGAGGAAGGTGTATTAACAACAAACCACATCAAGGAATTCTTTTCTTTCTCCCCTTAGCTGGATATATTGGATTAAAAGCCACTAGGACTGATTCACAGATGCAAAAGTTTTGCATGCTTACGTCCCGCCTGTAGGTCAGTAAGACTACAATAATTGAGACCGAAAGATGTTTCAGTGAAAAGGATCTAATTTGTTTTGCTGGCAACACAGGGCAGTTCACACTGTATGCTTTATACGTCCCCTTGTTATTGACAGCCAGACTGTTTCTAGTTTGAACTTGTGAACCCATTTGTAAGGACTGTTGAGACAGGAAAACAACAACAACTACCGCACAGGCAATGTCAAACTTTTATTTCAAACTTTTGCAATACTGCATTAGTTACTGATTGATATGGAGAAAACCACCCAGCAGTTTCTTCTCTTTATATAAACATAATAATACTGCAGCTTTACAGTAATCAGAACCCTGTCTCTAAAATACTTCTGTGTAACTGCAAGCGGTTTAAAGAAAAAAAAAAAAGCTAAGTTTTGATATTGTTGACTTACTTCTGAACTATAATCTGCCCTCATGCTTTCAAATTCTATTGCAGTGAAAATTTCCAGCTATGTGGACCCATAGTGTGCTGTCATCAACATATAAAATACACCATTAAACGTCATGTGGTTTTGAGTCCCATGACCACAAATTAAAAGTTATAGGAATGAGAAACAACATGTGGAAGAGAAGGAAATGGGTACAGTTGGCCCAGAGTCACACACAGAGTACAAAGTCAAAGTAGGCACTGCAGAAGGGAGGATCAAGTGCCTTCATTTTCAAAACAGGTCACCCCTGACAAAGACACCAGTGAAGCACAGTTCACCATAATAAAGACGAGGCTTTTCTGATTCATATTTGAAGGACTGAAGTTTTTGTCGGTCTGCACGAATGAGACTTAACTTTGTTTAAAATATTTCTTAGAAACTGCTTCACTGAAGTTGGCTTTTCCCTTTCAGTTGTTTTAAAAACGAGAATTATTTCAGCTAGCACATGCTGGGCACAATCAATTTCACAGGCAACTATTCTCTCCACACTGCCTATCCCAGCAAAGAGCAGGTTTAGATGGGGCTTTTGAATCTGTTTGTTTTACAGGACTAAATCAAGGGGTTTGTTTTGTTTTGTTTTGTCTTGCTTTTTTAAGCACCTTATGTGCCACAGAGCAAGCTCTGAAAAAACACATCTGCACAGTAAAATCGTTTTCCTGTCTGGCTGGGTTTTTATACCAATCTCAAGCAATGACTGTTTCTGTAGTGCAGGCTTGTTTTTTTTACACTTGTCTACTGTGTCTATTAAGATGTTAATAAGCAGTAAGCAGCGTGGAAAAAAAAACCCCAAGGCACACACCGGTACCGGAAACCACCAGGCAGAACAGAAATTATGTATAATAGAAGAAAACCTTCAAAGATTGGCCTTTGGCTTTTTGTTTGTTTCTGAGAGGCACTTATGAAAAAAGAGGTCCAGATTAAGAGGTCCAGGCACCAAAGAGGCACTGGTACCTCTCAAACTGACATGCAAAAGGTATCAAGATACTTTCCTGCAAGATGCACAGCCTGGCAGCTAGGCCATTGAAACAGGAATCGGAAATTTTCCTTTCAGGGCCAGGCTCTTACTGACTTGAGTAGTTAGTTGGTCCTGTGCAGAGATTTCCACTGCGTGCCTCAGCTTCTCCATCTGTTAAGGACAGCTCTAACACTTGACCTCTTTGCTGAAACGCTTTGAAATACATATACGGAAATCAATAAATAACACAGGAATCTTAATCGTTTCATGACAGATCCTTTAAAAAAATCAGACCCTTCTCCCCATGTTCCATAAAGAACTAGAAATATTTATAGGATTAAAAAAAATACTCTTTTTCTTTTTAAACACAATGTTTAGGAAGTAAAATTCAAGACGACAGTTCAATTTTGTTGCTAACCAGTTCTACATGTTTCACACGTTTCTACAGTGAATCCAGCGGTGCAGAAAAGGGTATATTTAAGCGCCTGTAAAACCAAATTTGCCAGTATTTGCACAACAGCATCCTAGCCCAGGCATTTTAGCTTTTAATTAAAACAGTGGAACACAACACTAGTTCTAAATTTCTTAGCCCTTACTTTTACTTATCAATCATTTTCAACTCCAGGGAATGAAAACTCAGAATTTGTTGTGCTTAGTGAAGGCAATCGGTTCCTCTTCTTACCACCTTCTCCCTCCATAGACTGTATAAAGTAAGGAAAGACCGACAGAAGGAATACTTTGCCAAAGAAAAGCCATCCTAATTCAGCAGGAATCGGGACAAACCAATTTATACTCCTGTTTCCAAATGAAAAAGGGAAAAACGTTATTGACGACCACTTGTTCAAATCCTAACCTAAAACATGGGCAAGACAATTCCATAGCATAGCACGCTTATATAAAATGCATACAACTCTATATAACTCCAGCCCTACAGACCGCATTTCCTGTTAACTCTCCTGAGATAACTATCTAGTACGCTTTTACCAATTTTTTGTTGTTGTTGGCAAGAACCGTTCTCAACGAGTACCTGGGGATATGCTAGGGAAAGCAGGCACCAAAAGGCAAGCGGGGAGCAGTTCTCTTCATTTCCTTTTGTCCTGCAAAGTCTTCTCCTTCGCTTCCCCCTTGCACCACTAAAACCAGCAGGTGGGCTTTCAGAGAGCTGCCTTTCCTGCACCATCCCTGCTACCAAATTCACTCATCGCTACAGAATAATTGTGGGAAGGCAATTCATCGGCAGTTGCAAAGCTATTTGAGATGGTAGGATACGGCGTGTTCTAAAAGTGAAAAGGACTGTTGTTCTGTCATACAAAGGAGTTTACAACCTATTCCTCATTCAGCTCTCCGTGCCCTAATAAAGTGAACAGCAGAACAGAATACGCAGGATTGTGCTAGACAGGGTGAGTGAGAAGGAACGAACAGAAGGCAACTGAGCAATTCTTGACAAAAATTTGAGGTCTCTGCTGTTAAGCACCACAGTCAGTATACACGAAAGTAAGGGCTGTGCTACACCATTTCTCAAATTCACACTGATAATTTTATAGGTCTGGTTACGTGGGACACCACGATAATCCACATCTGGCTTCATATCTTAAGGACAGTTAGTGGCAATGATGAGGTGTGTTGGTCTCTCCAGGACACATAAGCAGACGTATGTAGTTCCAGAGCATGAAGTAAAGAGTTTGCTGTAATCCCACACTGGGAATCCACAGGCACAGAGAGACCGCTTGAACTATGTGTGTGTCAAAGAAAGGTCAGTGTGACGCTTCGGACTGGTGCTTCTGTGTACGGTGGGTGCAGGCAGTGGGGAATAAAAGGTGCAACAATATTAAAAATATACCTTCGACATCCTTCGCCCTGCCTGAGACAGGCCATCACATGTCAGAAAATGAAGTGCTCAAAATTTAAAAAAATATTCATCCAAGCCATCTGCTTAAACACGGACCGTGCTACATTACTAGCAGCAGAGCTCCCAGTTGCTACTACACTAGAAGAAAGAAGAATCTTCTCCCTCTCTTCTTTCCACTCCTCGCTCCAAGTCACTGTAGCAATGCTCTACTGAGAATGAATATGCGCTAAACAGAAGACAGTTCACGATCATGTAAAAAAACCCCAAACAACCCCAAAACAGCTACAGCCAGTCTGGGAGAAAATGATGATGGTAATAATAAAAGGACACTACTGCTAGACCCAAGGCAGATGGTGTGGTCAGTGCATCTAACAGCAAGCCCAGCCTGGCGGGGTTGTCTCTTTTATGTTAATATAATCCCCACTCCCGGCAGCAGAGGAACTTCCATCACCACTGGATGAGGACATCATCTTTTCAATCAGGACTCTAGAAGACAAGCATATGTGAGTTTGTTTTGGTTTTTTTAAATAAGTAACATTGGGCCACAAGGTTTTTCAGCAGTACAAAAAAGAAATAGCAATTCATTCTAGAAGGACACAAAACTCCAGAACTTTCATGACTCAACGCTCAGGTTAAGGAACCTCATAGCACTGACAACAGCATTACTGCTATTACCTGGCAGCATCAGAAGACTCTGCAGTGACCAGATAACTAACAACACCTACAGCAACCACCTCACCTCGGGTCCAGTTTAGGACTGGGACACAGCAACAAGCTTCCTAGGTACCAACCGCCCAACCTCAATATCAGGTGCGAATACCCAGTCTAATACCTTTCAGAAAAGGCCAAATTCTCCATCAAAGGATTGGTGCATTACAGGAGAATTTCTAATATCTTTGCACAAGAAGTCCCATCCTCCTGGTAGAGGCCAGCATATGAAAAAACATCCCTGGTATTGTTCAAAGAATTTCTGTTTCCAAAAGCATGTCAGAGCTTAACAAAGGAGAGAAAAAACTTCTGACCTTTCAGAATGCAGTTTCCCTTCGGGAGATTTACTTGCATGTTATTGCTGCTATTTGTTACTTACTGACAGCATCTCCCTTCACCTCAAAGATGGCTGTGTCTGAAAGAGGGAATTAACTCTTAGCTGTACCACCAGTCACTGTGCCTACCTCATGGACTCATTAATGTTCTTGTTTTCCTTGACAGATGTCTCCACCCAACCAGAAAAGCCGTTTTCTTTGCTGAACCGATCCACTTCATCTCTTGTCACTGCCCATGGGGAAAGGTCGCACTGTAAAACAGGAATCGGTCAGTTTAAGTTTAGCCTTTTAATTTTTAAGCTGGGAGGGGAATTCTCCCTCTCAGCCATTTTCTGCCTGTGTGCAGGCAGGCAGGCAGCAGGTAGGCTCAGCCCTTCGCATCTCCCAGATTGCAAGCTGATAGAGAGTTCTTCGGGCAAGGTTCTTAATGGGATGTTGCAAGCAGCAATATATCTATCTCATCTGAGATACTGACACACCTCAGTCAAGCACGCATGGAATGGAGGTTCATCCAGCACAGGACAAGAAAGCATTGTCACTCATCCAAAATCTGCCCGGCCTCTCAGCAGCAAGGAAACGTGCTACTGGTGCGGTGCCACCGCGGCGGCCACGCTGATGCCAACGGGACGTACGGAGAGGCAGTGAGGAAACCTGTCCCGTAACAGCTTGCCGTAGTGTGACTGCAGTGCGTACAGTCGCACAGATTTCCCTAATGCAGGCGAAAATGTTACCTTAAAACAGCTATCGGGGGAAAGTGTTATTTGGGAAGAAGTGGAGAAGAAAAGCCACTCTCCTGCCCACCCATCACGTTTTTGAGTCGTCTCCAGTTTTAGGCTCTCTCAAACCAGGCAAGTCTCAAACTGAATCTGGAAAGGGATGCTGAGCCAACGTTGGCACGTGAAGAATGTAAAGGTAGTTTTTGAATGAAAGAAAAATAAATCATTAAAAGACAGCAACCAATCTACACAGTGAAACTTGACGCTGCATCCAAATGAAAACTAGACATCTCTCTGGCAGCTCTGAACCTTTAGCTGCAGCATCATACACAACCTTCCCAGGCTACTGCAAGTTAAAGGCCCAAAAAGAAAAAGAAAAGCTTTACAATCCAGCAGATACAGAGCTCGAGCTCCGACAGCACAGCACAAGGCACTGCCTCCTAGGGCAGAGCAGTTGTTAACTTCTCCTAAGTGCCATCCACGCATTAAGTCCTACCAGTGTCCTAGTTACAGAGGAGAATCCTTGCTAGAGAAAGAAAATTCAAGGAGAGTTAAGGGAAGGATTAAAAAGACCACAGGCTTAGGCGAGGCTTAGTGCCAACAGCGTCTCCTTCCATCTTGCACTCCCCTGCACACACGAGCACACATACAAACACACAGAGCGCGTCTAGGGCTGCTCACTTTGTTAGCCAGCAGTAGGCAAGGCACGGGGTTCCCATCTGGCAGCACGAGCTTGCTGTCCAAATCCTGCTTCCACTTCTGGCTGTTGCTGAACGTGCTGATGTTGGTGACATCAAACATGATAATGCAGGCTGACGCCTCCCTGTAGTACAGCCGGGTCATAGACGTGAAGCGTTCCTGCCCTTCAGGATCAAAAGGAAAAAAAACTTACCCCCCAGAGTTACCATTTTCAGATTCGTTCATGCAAATAACATGTTTATCACGGTACATCGTTTTCTAAGTTGACACTAACAATATCCACTTAAATAATGAGGAAATACAGGCACTGAGGTGCGTCCTGCCTGGGGTACCTCAGCAACGCAGTGACAGAACTGGAACAAACTGGGCAGCTCTTAATCCTGACCCAGAAATACTTGCACTCCTCCCAGAGTAACAATTTAAGTTTAGTGTCCCCGACCACACATCCACCTCCCCCTGAGCACAAAACCACCAGCAGCAGGGTACCCGGCCACCACCAGCCGTCCCCGCTCCGGCAGGACCGTGCCACCAGCACTGACATGTGCTGCTGCCTGCTGTGGGCACAGCGCTACAGACCAGGCTCTCCGGAGAGAAAAAAATCAATTACTAAACAGAGAGCATCACAACTCACATACGCTGTTATTACTGTTTACACCTTACGGCCTGCCTGTACTACCAAAACCGCATCCAGAGAGTAACTCTGCCATGCTGCTGCGTGGTTTGATTGTACTTGGGTAGACGGGGACACATCGCAGAGCGGTCACATCGCATCCCACAGGTCAGGGGCAGGGCAAAAACCAGCATTTCTGACACCGGAGAGATTTCACTGTGGGCTCCCATGCAGCCCCGTAGCTGGTCAACAGGCTGTTTGCTCTGAAGCCGCTGAGAACCGAGCACTTGAGTTACCTCAAGCCATCCGACTGCCTTTGCACACCTCTGAGGTGGCAGGGACTGTCGGTGCGTGCGTCCCCTTCTGCTTGGGGCACGCCAAAAACACCGTGACCAGCGCGGCTCCTCTGCTTTCCAAATCTTAAACGCCTTTTCGGGGCTGAAACTGAAGTTAGTCTCTTGCTGCAATCCTCTTGCTGCAAACTTCTCCTTCCTGTTTTCTTTTTAAGGATTCCAGACACACATGTCTGAGCAGCGAAACCAGGGGAAACCACAACCCTGTTTTCGGCACCCTTCTAGAGCCAGAGGTGCCATTTTAGAGATGTTACTGGACTGACCTGTCCTCGGTCTTCTGGTGCTAGGGAGATTCGGGAACCACATTTCTCTGCGCCTCTCCAGGGAGTGGGTGCTCCTCGCTCCACTTCATCACATATAACGCTGAACCCCGGAGCGTGCCCCACTCCCAACCCAGCCCCACCACCTCGGGGGCACCCAACGGTCTCCTCTTGCCATGTCGGCTCCCGGGGGATCTGGTCACTGAGCAGCCAGATTGCAATCCTGATCCCAGCAGCCAGAGCAGTGCGAGGTCAGCGGAGCTGCTCCACACAAGGTTCAGGCGTTCCTGGCTATCATGCCAGAAATCAGGGTTTTAACAGAAGACTTGGAGCTGAGAAGTTACATATCCAGATAAAAATGAGCCTGTTTCTCCATTCACTCTGCTCTGGCTTTGAAATTGAAAAGAAAGGCTCAATAGGATTTATCATCTGCACTGCTGCATTCTTTGCAGATGGACTTTTGATTAAATATTTAAATTACTACTGCAAACTAGAGACAGCACTACAAACCAGAGCAGTCCTGCCCCTTGATTCGACAGGCTTTTAGGATTTATTTTTGTAGCAGACTCCTACTGAAAGAAAAAAAAAGGAGGAAAGGAGGAAAGGAGGAAAGGAGGAGGAAAGGAGGAAAGGAGGAGGAAAGGAGGAAAGGAGGAGGAAAGGAGGAAAAGAGGAGGAAAGGAGGAAAGGAGGAGGAAAGGAGGAAAGGAGGAGGAAAGGAGGAAAGGAGGAGGAAAGGAGGAAAGGAGGAGGAAAGGAGGAAAGGAGGAGGAAAGGAGGAAAGGAGGAGGAAAGGAGGAAAGGAGGAGGAAAGGAGGAAAGGAGGAGGAAAGGAGGAAAGGAGGAGGAAAGGAGGAAAGGAGGAGGAAAGGAGGAAAGGAGGAGGAAAGGAGGAAAGGAGGAGGAAAGGAGGAAAGGAGGAGGAAAGGAGGAAAGGAGGAGGAAAGGAGGAAAGGAGGAGGAAAGGAGGAAAGGAGGAGGAAAGGAGGAAAGGAGGAGGAAAGGAGGAAAGGAGGAGGAAAGGAGGAAAGGAGGAAAGGAGGAAAGGAGGAAAGGAGGAAAGGAGGAAAGGAGGAAAGGAGGAAAGGAGGAAAGGAGGAAAGGAGGAAAGGAGGAAAGGAGGAAAGGAGGAAAGGAGGAAAGGAGGAAAGCCATTGAGAGCTTTAAATTCCGCTCCTGAGCAGCTTTATGTTCTTGTGAACATACCTGCAATGTCCCAGAGCTGAAGTCGTACCGTCTCTGATTCCGACCACTGGACCACTTTCAGAGCAAAATCCACTAGAGAATACCCAAAAAAGAAAGGAAACGTACTTAGGGGCATTCTGCACCGTAGGACTTGCTCCTCTGCAGCCTCTCACCATTTCCCAGTGCAGGCCAACCCAGCAAACACTTTCACATCCACGGCAGTTTGTCCTGGACCATCACCCACGCCAGCACAGACCACACACAGAGCAGGAGCGGCTGCAAGGGCTGACTCCTCTCTTCCATTGCAGAAAGCTGCAAAATAAGTGTTAAAACCAGAGGGCTCCACACACTCACTGCTCCACACCCTGCAGAGAGGATGACCACAGGCACACAAAATGCCTTCAGATAAGCAGAAGTCAAGCGAGTTATCAGCATCTCACCCCTCCCGGGGATGCTACGCTGGGCTTGTCCCTTCCAGAACTTCAGATTAGAGAGCTAAATAACACAACGAATGGAGCAGCATTTCTCCCTGTTTTGCAAAGCCCAGCCTGGCAGGTCTGCTGTCAAAGCCCTTGCAAACAGTGGCGGAGATGCTGCTCTGAAACTCTGGGAAAGAAGAGAGCAAGGTGGAGTATTTCCAGCACTGGGTGGACTCCACTACCCCAAATCACAGGGCTTTTAAAAATCCTGGACCACCAATGGTCTGTAACCATCCCATGCACAATGCCCCGCTTGTGGCAGGGAGCTCAGACACCCGTTCCTGATCTCTGGAGTTGTAACGCCGGCACTAGAGACACTAACCAAGAGCTAAGGAAGCAGAAATTAAAATGCTCAGGACTAAGAATTCCTCCAGCACATAACCCTGAACAACCACAGGCAGATGAAAGGATACTGGAAACCTTATTGCCCGGAGAGCTTTAAGGAAAGCTTCCCTTGCCTGACTAATGCCAGTAAAACGCTGGATTTGCTGCTGTTGTCTGTCTTTGCTCTGCGCTGCCTAAACCATTCAGTCGCTGGTATGTGGAGCTCTGTGTCTCCTTCACAGCCACCGCTTACCACCACCTACACCTCAGCTGTCACCAGCGCAGAGAGTCGAAAGGGGAAACACTGCGTTTTTCTCAGATTACGATGCATCAAGTTTTCACTGCAGGGGGAAAACTGTCCAGCTACGCTGTCAGCCATGCTCAACAGGGATAGAACTTATTGAAGCCAGGAACTAATTAAAAAAAATTAAAAAGAAAAAGAAAAACATCTGCAACTCTTACTGCTGGGAGTGACAGTGCGGGCACAGCCCAAGCACTCTGCCCCAGTGGGATGTGGTTCTCCAGTGTTTTCAACTTCTAATTCATCCCCTCTCCATTCACAAATAAGAAAATTCAAACAGCCGTGCTCGGCCCCCACTATTTTGGGTCCTCAGGGACATTTACTGGGTAAAGCCTCGGCACCTCCCGCTCCTTGGAGGTTATTCGTTTACACTGATGTTAAACAAAACTCAACCGATCCCACTCAATCTTGTTCCCAGCCTCCTTGTTACAAAGCTGTTGGTTCCCCCACCATCTTCCCAGAGCCCTGCCGATACTTCAGCACTGGTTTCACGCTGTTAAAAAAACACCAAAACAGCACTGCTGCTGTTTTTGCTAGAAAGAGCCGAGGCTGTAACCTCAAACTCTCCAGGTTAAACCTCCCGGGGGTGGTGGTTGTTCCCGGGGGGGGGGGGGGATGGGGCACCCCGAACCAGCCGTGAGGAGGGACTGGAGTCACTGGTTTGTCCCCGGGGACTCACTGAACACGGGCTGCGAGCACACCCGGCGCCGCATCCCGGAGCTGCTACAGGAACCGCAAAATAAGAGTAACCACCGACGGGCGGTTGTTCCTTCTCCAAATTCTCGCCTCCCCGTCCGCAGGGAGGGAGAGGAGCGACTTTCCCACGACAGCCTGCGAGCCAGGGGTGCTTAAAGCTCACAACTGCCGTAGTTCCACCGGCGCTCTGAGCCCGAGGCTGCTCTTCAGCGGAGAAGACAAACCTGCGGCCCAGACCGCCCCGGCCAGCGCTTGGCTTTGCAAAACGGACGGCAGCCCCGCCGGCCCGCCGGTCCTGAGACCCACCGGGACCGGGACCCTCCGGGACCGGGTCCCAGCTCCCCCCTCGGAGCCCCTCTTACCTCCCACCGTGGACTTGTAGTGCCGGTTGAAGCTGTCGTTGGCGTACCGCTGCACCAGCGACGTCTTCCCCACCGTGGCGTCCCCCACCACCAGCACCTTGAACATACGATCGCGCTGCCCCATCCCGGCCCCGGTCCCGGTCCCGGTCATGTGAGGGTCAGGTGGAGGCAGCGGCGGAACCGCTGTCTGCCGGGGGGGCTGCCGGGACCTGTAGTCCGCCAAACGGGACCCGCCCCGCCCCGCCCCGCCCCGCCCCGCCCCGCGCACCCCTGCACCCCCGGGCTCTGCCCCGTGAACCCCTGCACCCCCGCACCCCGTGCTCTGCACCCCCGGGCCCTGCCCTGTGCACCCCCAGACCATGTCCCCTGCACCCCCGGGCTCTGCCCCGTGAACCCCTGCACCCCGTGCTCTGCACCCCTGGGCTCTGCTCCATAAACCTCTGCACCCCCGAACCCTGTGCTCTGCACCCCCAGGCTCTGCCCCCTGCACCCCTGAGCCATGTCCCCTGCACCCCCGGGCCCTGCCCTGTGAACCCCTGCACCCCCACACCCCGTGCTCTGCACCCCCGGGCCCTGCCCTGTGCACCCCCAGACCATGTCCCCTGCACCCCCACACCCCGTGCTCTGCACCCCTGGGCTCTGCTCCATAAACCTCTGCACCCCCAAACCCTGTGCTCTGCACCCCCAGGCTCTGCCCTGTGCACCCCCAGGCTTTGCCCCATGAACCTCTGCACCCCCGCACCCTGTGCTCTGCACCCCCGGGCTCTGCACCATGCACCCCTGCATCCCTCGGCCCTGCACTTCTGCACCCCCGGGCTCTGCCCCATGCATCCCTAGGCCATGTCCTGTGCACCCCCGGGCTCTGCCCCATGAACCTCTGCACCCCCGCACCCTGTGCTCTGCACCCCCGGGCCCTGCCCCACGCACCCCTGGGCTCTGCCCCTTTGCAACCAGCAGACAAATAAAAAGAATCCACAACATGCCCACATGTAGATACATATTTTTTAAAGCAATGCTACACCACTGTTGGGGATTCCGTCAGGGTCTTCAGTTAATGCCAAAATGTTTCTCTCTGTCCTAGGTGTTCAGTAGCTTCCCCCAACACTCTTTTTCCCCAACCAGAAAAGGAAAACACAACCCTCCCCCCATTCCCCTGGAGACCAAGATATCAAATGACCCACCCTGCGCATCAGCACTCTGATATTAGTGTGTGTGGGAAACCACCTGCAACTTTGGGTAGCACGGCCCAGGGCCGGAGGAGAAGTTGGAGCCAACAAGGCCTTGGTGGCTGCCCCCCAGTCCCTGGCGTTGCTGGGGCTTTGTTTTAGGACTCTCCGACAAGATCCTTGTTTGGGCGAGCAGCCAGGAGGCACAGCCCTACAGGAAAACAGCCCACAACAGCAAATCCCGCAGCTGGGGAGGGTGGGAGTCCTTCGACAGCCACTAATTCCTGCAAATTCAGGGGCTTAGCACGCCCCCAAAAGCGTGCAGAACCCTTTTGTCTTCGCATACCTTAACGAACAGTCAGAGGCAGAGAGGCCACATGTAAGCCAGGGCAGGGCTTCTGTACACAGCAAGCGGCCGAGAACAAACACCTGCGGTTCCTGCTGGGAGCCCCCACGCAGCTACCTGGATCCAAGCAAGGGCACGGCCGAAGCCAACCTGCTAATCTGTCATTTACACAAATCACAGTTTGCTTCGTGCACAGCAATTTATTTGATTTTCTTAACTCTCATTCCACTGCGCATCAAAAGAGTTTCAGCGTAAGCTAAAATAAGCAGCAAGATGTGAGAGAGAGACCTTTAACCACGTAGAGAGGTGTTTGAAGGAAAGACACCACAGTCCACATAAATAAATGTCATCTTTATTTAACCAAATATAATTTATCAGTTAAGTTGACATCTGTCAATTCAGTTATAGGAACTATAAATAATTAAGACAGTCTTTTTCCTTTAATAAAAAGAGTAAACCAGTATTTTTCATTTGCAGTCAGCTGTATAGTAGGCATGCATTTGAGTGCAAATGGTGGGAAAAGTTTTTGACCATCCATATTCTTCAATTTTAAATTAGTTTCTTCCCTGACCTATTCCCCCACCATACCTTAGACCTTATATAAATGTACGGACGCCACCAGCCCAGCAGCACGACAGCTCTCAATCACCTCTGGGTCTCTTCATTTTACAGGAGACCACAAACGGTAGATTCTTCCTCTGGGGAATCTTTTCTTGGGAAACTAAATAGTGATGTGACACCTAAAAGACCAGAAGAGTTTCTCATATATATACATAAAAGCTTAAGTGTTAATGGAAGGAAGTCTCATATGCATTCCTCAACATTAGGCAGAGAAATCAGGTGAGCAGCAGAGAATACTCCAGAAGTCCCTGGGCTGAGACTTCAGTACAGCAGGGTGTGAAGGTTGGGGTTTGTTTTTTTTTTTTTTCTTTTTTTTTTTTTTTTTTTCTCTTGAACAGAGCTTTGGCCAAACGAGATCTGTGAGAAGTCATGTCACTAGGGTGGAGAGCATGAGGTTCAGAGCTACAGCCATAAAGGACATGTTGCAAAGATGGGAAAGAGGAAAGCAAGCTTGATGTTATTTATATTAGCAAGGGAGAAAGGGGAAAGCCGTCTCAAAAATATAATCACCTGCTCTTCTGAGGGTCTGAGAGCGAGCAGCCTGACCGGGCAAGGATTCCATCTCGACCTCCTGTACACTACGAACAGCTTAGGCAGTAGGAGAAGGAGAACCCAGTATACACCCACTGAAGCAGGAAAGGATTCTTCTACAGCTTCAGAGAGGTCCTTGAGCAGGCAAGAACCTGACTGCTGTTTGGTTTGGATACATCTGCTCCTGTGGCTTTCCAGAACTGGTTTCCCACTCCCTAATCCTGACCTTCCTTTCCAACACACTCTTCTCCAGGGTAGGGACCAGCTCTGCAACCTGGTCTCTGGGTTGGGACAGCACACGATCCCCGACTAACTTTGGTCTTGACTTGGACCATAAGGGGTGCATTAGCTCTCTTTTCTGAGGGGTGGCAGGAACTGTTCCTAACGAATCACTCCTTACCTAAAAGCAAAATCGTTTGCGCTTAGGCAGGGCTTTGCAGAGCTCAGCTAGTTCAGGCATCGTCCAGAGTAACAAACAGATCTCCCACCCTGGCCTTATTTGAGGTGAAGATCAGCATTCCTAGCACCACATCGCACCATTTCCCAGCTGAGCAGAGATGCCCAGCGTTGCTGGGACAGAAAGCCAAAAGGAGAAGACAAACATTGGTTTGTATGAGAAATACAGAAGTTAACATGAAGGAGGAAATTAGGCCAATCAAGGATGGTCGTGTTCTGCTGTGAGAAACACTTAAAGCAAGAGGAAAAGCAGACAACCACGAATCCAGCAGCCTTCAGGTTATGTTCTAGAGCTGCAAATAAGCAGGACAGGCAGTGTCCAGACCAGGGGCAGAACTGCAGCACTCCGAGCCTGCACAGCTAACTAAAATGAGAGCTCTTCTGTCATTTCAGGACCAGGATGCAAGGTGCTACTATGCTGAATACTGTAGGCATTCCCCCAGCATTTGGGAAGATACTGGCAGCTCCCCAAGCTTTGCGCAGTGCAGCACTGAAATTAGGCTCCATGGGATATACTGTATTTTCTCCATCCTT
This sequence comes from Haliaeetus albicilla, assembly GCF_947461875.1. Taxonomy (NCBI): domain Eukaryota; kingdom Metazoa; phylum Chordata; class Aves; order Accipitriformes; family Accipitridae; genus Haliaeetus; species Haliaeetus albicilla. The sequence goes on along the minus strand of NC_091508.1, from coordinate 2,780,351 downwards.
GACAGATGTTAAGAGCTTTCCCCCCATGCACACTTATGCATTCAATTTATATTCATGCATTAGAGCCTGTTTAATAGCGCAGTCTGCTTGAGCACATAATTTAAAACTTGGTGTAACTGGGTGAAGTTTCCAAGTTGATAAGACCTGCTTACATCAAACCCCACCCAGTTTACTGAATTGATTTATATCCAAATGGGAAAACTAAAAAGCGTTGAGTGCTGACAGCGTTCAGGAAGATCATTTACAAATGCCTTAGTCACACAGCCAGAACAGGTTTTCTCTCATTATGCCACTGCAGACTGCATGAGAGTCCTTCCAACACACTCTAGCAGCAGAAGAGAAGGCATCTTGGCCATCGCCAAGCTGAACAGCACAAAAAAGCGGAGGGGAAAGAAACAGAGCAGGGAACCCTGCACTCACGGTGCTCGGCCAGCGCTTGCAAGCTGGGCTGTAACCCTGATGCCAGATTTTACACGCCTGCTCAAGGGCAAGCAGGTTCCTTTGCTACAGTCCTGTACAGAGAGCTGCACTAAGAACCAGGACTTCAGAAATCTGTCTGTGCCCACTGACCTGTTTTCCAGCTGGCGCCTACACAGACAGAGAAATCCAGTGGCTGAACATGGATGTCCTTTTCTAAAAGACACCAAGAGCTTAATGCTCCCAAGTTTGAAATGCCTCAGGCTCAACTGGGAGAGGTATTGGGCGACTTCTTCCCAGCTGCAATGGACCCATCAGCAGCACTCAGCAACTGAAAGAAAATCTTAACATGCAAAATAGGACCTATTTTTCCATCCACCCCTCCAGGAAAGAAAAATCAACTGAACTGAGCATGCTGCCATGAAAATAGTGCTGTGCCCATACCAGCACAAAGGAGAGGCTTGCACACAGCTTCCCTGACGGCTCCAGCAGATCCTCCAGCAGAGCACGGGCAGGTGGAAGGGGAGAAGGAAAGATGGGGAGAGCTCATGGCCTCTTCAGACAAAGCGCAGAGCGTATCCCTTTGCTTGCAGCAGTAGCTGAACTCAGTTCACGACGAGAGGCAGAACAAGCAGTCTGCAGTTTGAGATGCTGCCGGATGGTTGGCAAAAGGGAGCCTAAATCTGTCAGCAGAGACCAGCCTGCTCACGGCCAGATTTCAGGGCTCTGCAGTCCTCAAACCCAAGATCACTCACTTTCCTTGTGTGCACACAGGAATGGGTGCTGAGGCATAGAGGACCCTTCCTCGCCATCTTCGCTAATCCCTCTACCAGAGACTCGCATGCTTTGGATGCTAGGCACAGGAGGGGGATTCAGAGAGCAAACACAAGGGAGGAGGGCGACAGGGCAGAGAAGACAGGAGATACCCCATGCCCTCATCCATGAGGTTGTACTTTGCTAGAAGGTGCCTGTTCAGTAAAATAAATCTGAACCTTACCTCCAGTATTTAAAACGCTTATGAAGCGAAAAAAGCAGCCCTTCACCTCTAGTGACCGGGACAGGGTGGGCTCCCTGCATGATCTGACTGATTAGTATCTTCACTGTAACCTTGGTTCAGACATAACTACTATGAAATTGCACTTGGTGATTGTCTCGTTACACTTATTTTGTCCTTCCTAAAACTAGATTTATTTTCTGTACAAACTTGGCTTGAAATATAAACCACATAAAATTCCCATTGAAAATAATGAGAATCCAGTATCAAAGATGAAGTCTCAAGAGAGACAGGGTGGCAGGAGAAAGCAAAGATGAGCAAGGGTGGAGGAAAAGAAACAACAACAACAAAATGAAAGGAGGAGGAGGATGAGAGCTGTAAGGGGGAGGCAGCAGGGAGAGCTAGTCTCCCACATCGGAGTCCCGGTCACCGATGAGCCAGAGGATGTGAAAGCTGAGGGCGAGGAGACCTGTTCCAATCAGGTCCCCCAGTGCTGTCAAGTATGGGATGGAGAAGTTGTCAGGATCGAGGTCCCTGCCCCACATCCAGTGCACCATCCAGTCAGCAATGTACAGAAGAATGAGAACCTGGGAGGCAGGAAGAAAAGAGCCACATCAGCCACAAAACCCTGACCGCTGCAATCCCAGTCTTCATAGGGCATCAGCTGGGGCAACTGCAGCTGGGCAGGTCAGGCTCAGAGAGGCACAACCTCATCCCGAGGAACGGAGCTGGTGGGAGGTCAGAACCATCTTGCTGAGTGCTGCACTACAGGCATTTAATGCGGGCTGCATCCCCAAAGCAACAAGTACAGCACAAAGAGGAACCTGGCGAGTTTCAGTGGGCCCCTGGGCATCCAAATCCCCTGTATCCTTAACAGCCTCTGCCCTATCCTTCTTTAGCTTCACATGTCACCATCAAATTTAGGCTTAGAAGGGAGGAGAACACTGGCATCCAAACACCAACAAGTCTAAATTTTGCATCTCAGTTTTCAGATCTAACCAGAACAAGCTTGAAGACATATGGGGCAAAGAGGGGACTCGGAAACACGCAGGATGCTCGGGCAGGGACAGCAATGCCTGGCTTCCAAAAATAAAAGAGCAACTGCCCAGCAGCTGAAACTACCAGAGTGTGATGTTCTCCCCAACTGCTTCAATGCAGTGAGAGGCTCGTATCAGCACCCGAAGACAGAAGAAATCTGCACTGGATCCTCTCAAGCCTTAGATCTGGGACAAGATTTGAAGCGGCCACAGGCCTATTGCTAATGCCTCTGGTGTCTCCGGGGCTGGGAGGGTCTTGCTCAGGACACAGCAGAGCTCAGGACCCCAAGAGTCAGCACATGGCGGTCCCTCTGCTCTTGCTCCAGTGCTCCAAGCCTGCAGGCTGCTCATAGCAGTGGCTTTGCAGAATGGCTGTGAGCGGAAGCCCCCTCCAAGTGCCCAAGCACCCAGCAGGAGTTCACAACCTAAATTTAGCCTCCTGGATGACAGCACTCTGCTCTTGCCTCTGATGGATGCTCTGACTCATTTCCTCACGCTGGCTTCAGTTGTTGATTTTTGGGGACACTGAAACCAGGGACAGCTTCCACAAGCGGAGGGGGTGAGCAGGGGGGAGCGTAGCTGGGCTTAGTACTAAACTTCCTAACCAGAGTGTCTCTCCGTGCCTTCCAATGCAGGCAGCCAGACTCCTGCAATTGGCCGCTGGATTTCTGTAGCATGAATACCCTGGTCTGTGCATTACCCTCAGAACAGCCATTGCTACGGGCTCACACAGCTCCTGCGAGGAGACAGGGAGACCCGCGCTGCAGAGCTGGCGGGTCTCTACCCTGCAGGGGAGGCAGGGAAAGGGCAGGACAAGCCACACAAGGCATGGGGTCCCAGCAAATTCCACATCCTGTTTTCTTCACCAGCAGTTTTAAGATTGCTAAAGCACCTTATAGGATAGATTAACACACACAAGGTAAACACTTCTGCTATCAGAAGGACTTAAGAGAGACAAAAGACAGATTAAAAACTTGCCAAGAATGGTAGGAAGCAAAAATTGTGTGTACAGGTATCAACAAAAAGAGTTATGCAGTTTGATACCGGCTCATTTCACAAATAAAATCTACCTGGCATACCTCTCCCCAGCACATAAATCTCTTACCTAGGGATAGGGCCTATCGCTCTGCCTTCAGCAACTGCCTTTACAACTTAACTGGCTGAATAGGTCCCCACTGCAGATGACATGGCAGCGTCCCCTTATTCCAGCCTGAGGGGTTACAGCCCCTGGAAGGGCTCCAGCTTACCTGGAGAAGCGCAGCTGTCATGTAGAAGACTATGAAAATCAGGGTGAGCGTAGTATGTCCACCTTGCATGGAGCTGATGGTGTAAAGAAAAACCAAGTGTCCAGGCACCACCAGAAGAAAAAGCACACGAGCAGAGCGGGAATTCACGTCTGCAAGGAAACAAAGATGGAGTTCAGGCTTAAGATTAGGCTTGAACACACAGGAACTCTGCAACCTTCCTGGGCTCCAGGGGACAAGGCAGCACAACTATGGTCAAATCAGAAGTAGGGACAAGCACACTGAACCCTCATCCCCACAGTGCAGATTTAGGCTGGAAGGCAGCACCCTGAACAACGATCCAGCTGTCAGGACACCCAAGGACTCTTTGCACCAAGCTCAGTAGGAGAGCTTAATTCTGTACCCAAAGCAAAAGCTGTTCTCAGACCTCAGCTGCCAAAAGGACTCATGTCCCACCTCTGACAGTGCTCAGTACAGAGCTGTCAAGAATTCACCGTGAGCATTGAATTTCCTCAGAGCTCTGTCTCAACTTTGTCTGGTGATCAGTTTTCTAACAGATCACCACCACATTGGAGACCTCTTGCCCCTTCTTTCTTTTCAGGGACAGCCTTGGCCCAGAAGGCCAGGAGCCAGGCTGCCAGCTATCAAGACTCTCTAGGAAGTCTGGAGAGTAATAACCTCTGCCCACACTCTGTGCTGGAACGCAAGTTTGGGCTGTGCTCTGCCACACAACTGCCACAAATAAAAGAGCTGCTAGGAAGCCTTTGTAAGTGAGAAGCTTTCTGTAACTGCAGCTCTATAAGCCCAGCAGAGCTGCAACACTTGAGCAGCCTCGAGGCAGGTTTCAGTATCCTGGACACATCTGGAAAAGATTTAGAGGGTGGAGGATTTACAGTATTAGACAGTCAGGGCACAGGACTTCTGCACCATGTTTTCCTCATCCAGCAGGGCTATGTCCTCTCACACAGTGGCTTTACTAAAGGTCTGACCGTCTCTAGAGGGCAGGGCAGGCCAGAGGACCAGCCACATCCGTGAGCTAACAGCTGCCTCTGAGCAGACTTCGGCCACCATTTCCTATGACAGTGCTCCAGCGATGGTCACAGACTAGTTCAGCCAGGCAACTGCAGCAGCTGCTGCTGGCAGAAGTCAATATATTTCAACACCCGACTTGGTTACCTGAGCTGAAGAAAGTGCTGCAAGGGCTGGGGCACTTGCGAGGGGCTGTTTCGGAGCTCTCTCCAGGCATCCCACTCATGTGCAGGTAAGTGGAGATGCGACTAGCCTGCACTGCCACCAGGTTGCCACCCACACCTGCAGATAAGGAGAGAGCAGTAAGATGACGTCTCAAACACTTTAAAGGAAAGGGCTATTTTCAACAGCCGGCAGATCTGGAATTGCCAGGTGCTGCGATAATGTAGGACAGTCTATTTTTGACCTGAATTCCACTTTTGCAGGATGTAAAGAGTTGAGACAAAGCACACCGTTCTATGGTTTCCCCTTAGGCCCCTTAGTAAAATAGATGCAATTCTATTACTGCAGCTTTCATTGGAAGAAATACGTGAAACAAAAAAATGATGAGTCAGCCACCAAAACAGACACAGGAAGTTTAAAACAACTATTTTTTGCATGAGGCATAATGAAACTGTGGAACCCACTAGCACAATATACACTGGCTCAGAATTAACTCTGTTTATTGCAAAAAGTAATAAAAAAAACATTTCCCTGGTTCATTAGGCAGAAAGGAGGTCCAAGCTTTATACCAGAAGCAATTAGATTTCCCGACTCTGAGTTGCAAATCCAAATCTTTACATCGCCAGGTGCCACAAGGCACATATATTGGAAGATGGGGGTCTTCCACCAGCCGGGAGGAATCAGGAAATGAGGACAGTTTTTGCTGGAAAACATGTCTTTTAGGCAATAATGAACATCCCAGGCCAGTGACCCTCTGGTGAAAGGCTGGCACCAGGGGGAGCCACGCTGCTATAAAGCTTGAGTCAAACCCCCATGTCTCACCGACAACCAAAAGGGAATTAAGTCTCCTTAAACTGCCTGAAATAAAGCACACGGGACAAGTCCACTGTTTGCCAAGAGTCTCCAGGAGCTGCAATACCAGAGTGGAAAGGAACTCACCATTAATAACGGGTGTGAAGACAGCCATCCCAGCAAAGTTTGGATCTGAGACTGTTCTGTCCAAAATTAAACCCCCAACACTGCAAAGGGAAGATTGAAGAGGTCAGTGCTGAAAGCTCATTAGCAAATACTCAGAGAAAGCGCTGAGGGTTCTCACTGCTGCAGTGTGTGCACCCAAGGGTGATACATACACCTATTAACATGCACCTATGGTTGTGGTTGTTGCACATGATTTTAAGCCTCAATATTTGATAACAGAAGACAGTTTTAGCACGGTCTTTTCTCATTGCTGCTGAAAAGATCAAAGACTAAATCCTCTCATGTACAGTGCACTGCAATGCAATAATCAAAAGCAATCCTGCCCTTCAGAGGGCAGAGAGGGGTCCTGTGCGGAGGACTGATAAACGGGATCTGTGTTTCCTCTGTGGCCATGCCAGAGTCTCCCTGTGCAGCAGCTGGGACATTGCTAAGGCCCTGGATTCCAGCAGTCAAGGGCTTAATCACTCCTCTGCCTTGGGACCTAGAACCCCATTGTCTTAATCTAGAAAACATAAAATGACCTCCAGTTTCCTGGGAGTCCGGACCATGGAAGCAGAAGAGGTTTGGATCTCTCTTGGTCTGGAATCTACCAAGGGCTAAGAGATTGAAAGGGCTGGGGGAAAGGGTGCGTCGTCTGCCTATGTTTGGGGGAGAGGAACTCTTCCGTGCCTTCTTACCTGCTAATGGCCATTGCGATAATGACTGGCTCCCAGCCAGAGTACAGCACCTCCCGTGTTGCTGCATTCTTCTTGGCAATGATGATCCAGATGGGCAGCAGAGCTATGAAGAAGGCGCATACCAAAGGATTCACGTAGGCTTTGCTCTCTGAGGGGGAAATAAGCAGAGGCAACAGATCAAGGACACATCCCACTGCAGTGAGGCAAGGTGCTACTTCAGCTGAGTTCATCAAGCCTGCCTACAGACTGCTGTCACCCCTGGAGTCAGAAACTCCAGTAAGGGCAGGCAAACTAGACCAGACCAGCCTCAGCTCTGCAGAACATGGCATTTCCTTCTACTGGTATACTCACAGGGGCTTTATCAACAGATCAGAGCGAGATCTCTTCAGTTTCAACTGCTCATTCCCACTTCCCACTTCCCACTCCTGGGCAAGACCTCCCAGCCTTGCTTCACCTTTGGCTGAACCTGGCTGAGTCACATCCCCTGCATCCCAGCCGCCAGGGAAGGAAGATGGAGGGGAGGGAGGAGGAAGTCTAGAGTCTACAGCTGCCTCTCTGCACTGAGGGTCCCCAGCTGGTGCTGACAGTACAAAAGATGAAATCCAAAGCTGCCTTCTCCCACTGCTTCAGCCACAGTCAAGCCCCTGGCACTTGGAAGGGGACAACCTCTCCCTTACCACTTTACCTGGTGAGAAGGAAGTATGCAGATCACTGCCAAGACTGTCTGCAGCTACAAGGCAGTAAGAACGTCCGTTTCCTCCCCTTATCAGTTCTGACTAGGTCTCACTAACTGAGGTAGCTTCCAGGCCAGGCATCCTATATACCCCGAGAACAGAAAGGGTAAAGGAAGAGGGTGAAATGAGAGGGAGACGCAGCAGCACATAGAAGGACCAGAGAGAGACAAAGGCCTTTTGTTGCTCCTCACCCAGCTCTTTGTATAAGCCCCAGCTGATTCCTGAAAGCAGAGCCAGAGTAATGAGATCCCCCAGGCTGGCAGCAATTGGTGTGGCGACATTATCGGGATTGATCCCCATCTTTCTGGATCCGATGATGACCCCAATCATAATCATGCCTACAGCCAAAAAGAGGAAGAAAACAGGATGAGGCCAAGGGGAGCCCAGCATTTTAGGAAGAGTTGCATGGAGGGTGTGCGGGGTCTGTCTCTCACCTAGAACAAGGGAAGCAATGAAAGCAGTAGCCACACTGCTGGCACAAAGCAGGACAGCATGGTCAATGCTGAAGTGCCCATCTGGGATCCATCCAAACACTACGGCTGCAATCGAGGCCAGGAAGCCAACCACAGTAGCCTGAACCTGAAAATAAAAACTAGACAGTCACCAAGAGGATTAGAAAGCAAAATGGTCCAAGGGTGAGGAAAGAGGAAAACACCACCCAGGATACCATTTCAGGTGGATTAGCATCCAGCAGGGAAACATCAAGCCTAACCTATAGGGCAAACCGTTATGGTAAGATGACTCTGGGACAAAAAGGTGCCATTTGCCTCCCCGTTAAACATGCAATATTGACAGTTGATAGCAAAAACCAGGCATTTAAACCTTCTGACACTTGTCACAGTTGGGCTTGCACTAGCTACCAATATTTCCACTTTCTTCTCCTTTCGCTTTTTCTTACCTGTATCAGAGCCATGTTCCCTGTTATCATCCTCCAGAGCTCTTTGGGTGTATCCATTTGGCCAATATTAGCCTGCAAGAGGACATCACAACATCATTAAAGACTGACAGCATTTTGCACTTGCTAACAGTCCAATTCCTGCCTTCCAGCTATGCAAGTTTGTGCCAGGAGCAGGAGAGAATAATGACCTCAAATCCTTGCTCTTATGGGAGAGCAATTCAGTAGAAAAGGCGCACATGTCTGTGTGTGCACGTATGTGTGTACAGCTGGGGCACAACTCTGCAGTAACACCCCAGTCCGTGACATGCAGTTCTGTGAATGTTGCTTGGGCCATACACCCTGGGTAAGTAACTATGGTGCTTCTTCCAACAGTTACTCTGGCCTTGTACTCCAGAACACCAAAGCTGTTCCCAGTTTCAGCTTCAGCACCTTCTCCTTCCCAGCTGCAGGAACAGGCTGACACCCTCCTACGCAGCAGGAGTGGAGCCAGACCCACTACAGAGGGAGTTTTGAAGGGAGTGTAAAGGGGAATCGACGTCAATAGAACGTCTGATGAAAATCTTGCAAAAGCAACAAGATATACTTTGTCCCCATGCAGAGTCACGCACTGCTGCTTATTTACTCATTGAATTCACTCCACTGGTGATCAAGCCAAGCCTGGCTCAGGCCCATTTGGGTCATGCTGCCCCTCAGGTCAGCCAGCCAGGAGGGAAATAGGGGTGTACTGACTCTGAGGTCAGCTCTGTGCCCCAGCTCCAATACAGACCAAGGCCAGAGTAGCATCATGCGGGCAGAGGAAGCTGGCAGCAAGAACTACTGTTTCAGTCAAAAGCTGAGTAAACAAGGCTAATGGCACGTGGAGACCTACTGAGTAGCGGGAAGCAGCCATGGCACACGGGTCATCTGGCACCACTACAACTGCGGGAGATGCTAATCAGACTAACCAGAAGAGATGGAAAGTTGCTTTAATTCCTTGGCATACAATCCAAAATAACCCAGCAGAATCACTGCAGGTTGCTGGTTACTGCAGAGCATAGAGGTTCTGCTCTTCCCTAGCACCTTCTAGGTCTTTATGGAAAGTTGGAATAATGGATAAGCAGAGAGTGTAAGCTTATATCCAATCTTGTATTATTAGAAGCTGATAAACATGAAGAGGAAACAAGGGAGAGGCTCAAACAATCTGAAGTGGTAAATGCATGTTGGAGTTACTGGCTGACAGCATCAAACTCAAACTTCTGCACAATAATACAGCAGCAATTTCTTCCTCTCAGGTTTCCTTGCTGGTCTCCGCAAAAAACACAAGAAGTCATCGATCAACTAATCCTTCTGCTTTCCTTACTGCATGCGCTTGAGAGAACTGCCAGCTCTTTTCAACCAGCATTGAGATGCACCCATCTCTGGAGTGAATTATTCTGGTCAGTTTAGTGGAGAGGAGGAAGGAATGGGGAAAAACCAACAAAAAGTTGACTGGAGTAGCACTGAGCACATCCAGCACAGGAATTTGAGCTCCATGTGAAGCCTGACCTTAAAATTCCAGCCACATGGCAATTAGGTTGGGATTAACATAACCTAGCTGTAGTCACTGGCAACAGGATTTTAATCCTTTAACTAATGGGAGAGTTTTCCTTCTTAATTGTGAAAGGAATTTCTGAGATGCCTTAATGCAGCACTAATTAGAAACCCACAGTCTGAGAAACCATTCCAGGCTGCTTTCCTGTGGAGAGAGCACGAGACCCACACCGTGAAGCCCTGGTCAGAGGGGAGCTCCCTCCGCATGCCTGCATGTGGGTCCCTCACGCTGAGGGAAAATCAGGGCAAGGAGAAAAAAAGAAAAAAAAAAAAAAAAAGAAAGAAGGAAAGCCCAAGAAATCGTCCTATCCCACCATGCACAGATACAAGGAGGTAGAGTGCAAGGCTAGGGGATTCGTGTAGAGGCAGCACAGCCTTCTCTCCTCCCAGGGCACAGGGAAGTAGACAACAAAGCCTAGGTGTTGGCCCACGAGGCTAATGCCACCCCACTGTCATCAGCTCAGGGGCAGGAGGAGGCACCAGGATACCAAGCTGGTGCAAGGACAGCAGCCGCTTGGCACAGATGCGCAGGTGAGCCGGACGGGCGTTCTCTGTGCCAGTTTCCTTGTGATGCTGCTGCAGCCACCAGAGCAGATAGGGGAAACTTTTGTATTCCTGTGACTTTCTGCACAGTCTCGTTTCTCTGCCAAGCCTGCCCCAACATTGCTCCATGCCAGCTCCATAAGGGAAGAGGACGGAGAAGTGCCGTGTTGCCTTAGTCCCGGAGAGCCAAGCACTCACCCCGATAAGCCCATGCTCAGAAAGTGCAAGCTGGCAAAGGCCAAGAGGGAGAACAGCCTGTGTCTGGGACAGCAAGGATCCTGACATGATCCAAACAATAGAGAGGGAATAAAACAAAGGGATTTGTTTCCCAGAAAGAAGGGGCAAACAATGCTCAGCCTGCAACACAAGCTGCAGTGCTCAGGCTCTGCCCCTGTAAGCCCTGGCACCGAAGCACAGCTGGGCCAGGGGCAGCACAAAGCCTCCCGGCAGCTTTGTCCTCCCCAGCAGTGCCTGGGGAGAGGAGACCAGCACGGAGGGGAAGCAGCCACAGCCCACTTCTTGCCAGGTAGGGCTGGCACGGCCATCCCCCAGGCAGCTCAGTGCCCCGCTCCTTCAGAGAACAAAGAGTGAAGGCTGAATCCAGGAAGGAGGCAGTCCCCACAGTTGGCAGGAATCGGCAGGCAGGGGGCTGAGGTGTAGAGGCCAAGCCAAGGGCTAGTCCAGGGAAATGCTGTTTGCCTTTCTGCTCCCCAGGGATTGCAGGGACAACCTCAGACCCGACAGAATACGATGCTCATGTGCCACTGGTTCAGTGGATGAGAGCAGCACCCCTTAGGGCACATACAGGGAGCTACTGCACGAGGGACAAGAGGCGCTGCTGGTGACAAAGGCTGCATGAGCAGCTCAAGATGCTGGCTCTGCCACCATTCAGGAATGCACCAGAAACCTTGGGCCTCAGAGGCCAACAAGAAGCTACTGAGGAGCAAAGAGTCACAGCTGGCATCACCCCATTGCTCAAGATGGAAGAACAAGAGAGGACCCAGGAGAGCATATATACAGACCTTTTCAACACTCTCCTGTGCTTTCTCTTGCAGAGAGAGGAAGGCTGAGAGGAAGGGAGCATGCTAAGCAGCAGCTCTCCACTAGCTATGCTTGCTGCTACCACCCAGGCAAATAGTTCTCCATCCCTACATCTCAGTGAGCACTTCCTGAGGAGCTCTCTTGGGCCAAGGCGCATCACCTCGTTTGCATTGTCAAGGCCAAGACCAGGCTGCTTGCTGCAAGGGCTCTCTCTTCCAGCAATTCACAGCATAGAGACAGTAGAGTTCAAAGCTTGACAGCAGGCAGCTAGCACCTTGCAGATATAAGATTCAAAGCTATATGTACTCCCATCATGGGAAACACAGAAACATCAGGCAGTCACTTGCTATCATGCTTGAGCAGAAGATGCTTTTCAGAAGGACGGAGTATTATTGTCCCTGTTAGGAGAGGATGTCAGTCTCTCTCCAGCGCTGCTCAGCTACAGAGACAGACTGCTGTGTTATAGAAACATTTAAACACAAAGCAATTCATTTACAGCTGGACTAACACAGTATTCTTAGGAGCTAACAGAGCCTGCCCCCGTCTCTCACAGGGAGCTCACTGTTTCACAGGAATTGGGACTGAATTCTAGCAAGAGAAATGCCCAGCCATGCCTCTCCATCAACTTCAAGAGGCTGTCAATCCACCTGCTAGCTCTCATTGCAAGGTCCCCTCCGTTTTAGCCTTTGCCATACAATTCTCCCCAGGCACCCTCATCTCCTAGCTCTTCTGAACCTGGCTTGTTTTAGCCTGCTTTGATGACATGCTTGCACCCAGCTTCCTCATGAAGAAAACTGGATCCAAGCACTCCAGACATTAAACTGCCAAAGCCAGCTCACACACCGTGCCTCCAGGCCCACGAGCAGCTATGACAAGGAAGTGAACTGTCAGCAAAGCTTAAGGACTATTAAGCCTTCAAATCTGATCAGTCCAGTGGAATGAAGACACCTTCCTAGCACACTAAACTCCAGGCTCCGGTTTCTGTGGTCACAAACTGAAAGATTTTTGTCTGCCCAGCCACCACACACACACATGTGCCTTCCCACCCCTTCCCAAACCAGGTATCCCGCTCCCTCCCTCAACTCCCTGGATACTCACAGCTGTCGACAGGCGAGATGCCAGAGTCATCTCTAGGTTCCCCTTCAGGCCCAGTAATGCAGGTACTAAGATAAATACCTCAGTCACATATTTGAATACGTCCCAGTGCTGTAAGATTAAAACAAAGACAGACCATTAAAAAATAATCATGGCTATTAGAAACCCTTGCTTTGGACTGAGTGCCACTTACTCATCTGCCTTTGCAACCTGGCACTGCCAGTGTGCGGCCCTGAGCAGAGACAACCCAGTTCCCCTTCTGGTGCGACGCTTTGAATTTTGCGGCAATTTTACTGTTTTTGACATTCATGTAGTAGTGACCACATGTTCCTGCTGAGCTTAAAAACCGGATCTCAGCCTGCAACTTTCAGTTAAAAATCCCCCAAAGATTAACCACTGACAAAATGTTTATGCATACAGAGGCCAAAATAGGGAAAGATGAAGAGACTTTGCCCAATACTTGAAGTTTTTGGCAGAAACGAGTACTGAAGTTCGGTCAGTCTCAGCTGAGAGCCATTCCCTACACGTATGTCTTACAAATACATTTTGGAGCAGGGCATTGCTGCTCCCTGATCCTGCCAGCTCCAAAAAGCAGCCCACCGTGGCCTCTGTTCCCCCCTACCTCACCGAGGAGATGTCTGCCCTCCCTCACCTGGCACCTACATTACTCAGGTATTTACTAACTATTCTAGCTCTACAAACAAGTCAGCTCCCTTGGGCATGAGGCAGAAGAGGCAGCCATGTTTATTTAGGAAAAAACAAAGAGGAATTGCAGGGTAAGCAGTCTTATAAGAGAACAGTTGGCTTCCACGAAAACACAAAACCACCCCAAAAACCCTTACAACCGCATTTAAAACAAACCCTGCAATCTACACAAACCTCATTGCCCGATTCTTTATTTTCATGAATGTTTTGCAAGAAGGCCCTGTGTCCAAAATAACTCCCGCTTCCCATATTGCCTGGCTGCCATACTGCTTAAAGGACACCGAGCATGGCTGGAATTGCACTCTCAACAGCTGGCTGCTGCGCTGAACATGGTAACAGTCACGGCTCTTGCAGCTTTCTTCCTGCAAGTGTTACCTGCAACAGGCTCCACCTCTCACAGCACTCTCCTTGGCAGCGTCAGACCATCAGGCTAACTAGCCAACAGGACAGTATTTCTTTCTAGGACAAGGAACACTATCGGCCAACACCTTACAGCAAATACAAGTCACTCTACCTGCATGACTAATACCTTCCTGTGGGGAAGGACTTCAGTTATTTTTGTTTATTTTTCCATCCTTTGTGCTGCTTGCCTTCACCACAGAGCCAACAAATTCTAGTTTCCTGCCAGGTCCTCTGCAATACCACATTCAAGCTGCACTCGCTTGAAAAAACATTTGAGAGAAAACTGTGATCACAGGAGGCAGGTAAGTCCTTGAGATGGATGAACTGGGACCATCTTTCCTCAAAGGGAAAAATCTGTTTTCCAGTCAATAAAAATCCCCTTAACATTTCTGACAGCTTGGTAAGACAAGCTAGCCATGCTCTCCAGCTCCCAGATGCACAGATGAAAGCTGCTCAGCTATTTCAGGCACAGCCACAACCCTCTCTCTGCTCGAGGACAAGGCTCCTGAGGATACCCCGTTTCCAGACTCTCCCAATGCAATGAACACTCCTTTCCCAGCCGCTGTGATAGGCAGCACCTAAGGAAACCACCACGGTCCTTGCAGCCCCTGCTCCAACCACCCTGCACCCAGCTAAACTGAGCTCCTGACTTAGAAGACCTTTCCACCACAGCCAGAGGCACTCTGAAAGGGTACGGCTCTGCATGACTCTCCGAGCAGGGGCACATTTTAGTTCAGTGCTCACTGCTGAGCAGGGCAGGAGGGAGAATCAGTCTGAAATACTGCATCCGACACAGTGGCACATCAGGCTGTGCTTCCTTTAAGGTCACGCCTAGGAACAGGCAAGCTCAGCTCTCCTCAGTCTATTTTTAGGCAGGCATTATGATTATTTTGCTGCTTGTTGTACCAGTGAATCCTTTGCTACAACTTCTCTTAGCAGCATCTAGAATTCAATCAGCAAGCAACATGCTCCCACTTCCCACAGGACAAGCTGGGTGTCACCAGAATCACTTAATGAAAGGAACATCGTCATTAGTCAGACCGCAGGCTGGAAGCGCTGTGCAAAAGTTTCCTGGCTCTTTCTGTCTCCAGAGATCACAGAAGCAGGATCAGGCAATAGCTAGCACAAGTTCACAGCTCTCCCTCACCTTGTCCCAACCCTGGCTTTATAAATTAACCTTTAAAGGAGGCTGCATTGCAAGCCGGTGCCAGAAGCTGCTGTAACTGGAGCCTGCTAAAGCAGCTCCCTGAGCAAGACAGGGGTGTTCCTGGAGAAAGGAATAAAAGCCATCTTTGGGGAAGGAAAACAAGGAGATTTCTGCAGACATCAGCAGCTTGCTCACTGCAAAGAGCAGGACCCATGGGCTCCTGCCAACTTTCTTAATATAAGATGTTATACAACACTGGTCTACAGGCATTTAGTACGTCTCGAAGGACTCCCTGGCTCCTGCAGAGAAGCTCCCTGCAGAGACGTGTGCCCACGATGTGGCTCCAAGGGCAGAACCTGAGCCAGGCTGTTTGGGGAAGACAAAAAAGGGAAAGAGAAGAGGAAATATGAGTTTAAGTTCAGGACATCAAGCTGTTAA
The DNA here is from genome assembly GCF_947461875.1 of Haliaeetus albicilla. Lineage (NCBI taxonomy): Eukaryota > Metazoa > Chordata > Aves > Accipitriformes > Accipitridae > Haliaeetus > Haliaeetus albicilla. The sequence continues at coordinate 2,765,241 of NC_091508.1, read as the reverse complement.
AAATCCCTTTCCCCCCTGTAACAGCCCCTCTGAGAAGCACAGAAATAAGCTGTTTCCAGGGCCAAGGAGGGAAGCTAACACAGCACAGATTGTCCAGTCTGCTCCATGCAAAGGGGAACACACTGCACTGGGGAGCAAGGGGGTTCCCAGCTGGCTTTCAGCAGAGCTGTGGAAGAGAATTACAGGGAGAGGCACTTCACCTCCAGCACCTCCTCCCTGCCCTCTGGGGATGGGGAGCAGAGAGAGTATAAGCGATCTAGGTTTAACTTATCTCAGCTTCATTTTCTACTAAGCCTGTGGTCCATTTGAACAGAAATCTACCCAGATACCAGAGCCACCGAACTCCAGTCTCTCCCATGCAGCACTGGAGGGGCAAGATTGGACTCTAGCCTGCCAGAGGTTCTGGAAGAAACATCAAACTTCAGGTGGTGTTTTGCAGTTTCCTCCAGGCTTGCTGCCTTTCAGAAGCTTTGCACCTGCAGACAACAGATATTTCCAGGATAACAGCTGCCTCTCAGCTGCTGTCATTTTTAGTCACCGCATACGAAGTTAAGGCTTACAAGAGTCATGAGTAACAGCGTGGTTTCACTCAGATTATAGCGGGACGGTGATTCATGACAGCTCAGAGGGGAGGGATGCGCTGTAGGTTGGAGCTATGACTGCCTTGGTGTGGCTGCTTCACATATTGCACTTCTCCCAGCACTGCCCCTCCAAAGTGGCAAGGAACAAGCGGTCTTAACAGGAGAGCTACAGCTCCAGGGCTGGCACTCCCCACTGGCCCTGGCTATGACCCACCCCAGAGGGATGCTAACACCAGAGGTGGTCAAGCAGGGGAAACAAGCAGACTCCTCCATATGAAATACTGTCCATCCCATCCAAAGAATCTCCAGGGAGCAGACAAGTCTAGAAAACAACAATCAAGGCTCTGCTGGGAGAGGGGACTGTGCCAATAGTCCTCTACTGTACACAAAAAAGCAGCTGCTATGCTCACATGTCACCTGGCTCAAAGGCCTTTGCAATCCCAGAGGGAGCAGAGGCAAATTCTCCTCCCAGGAGGCAAATTCATAGGGATGCATTAATGGGACAGCATGGCCAAAGGCCAGGGCTGCTTGTTTTCACAGTGGGGAGACCAATTACAGCTGGCTGATTAGTCCATTTATCCAAAACGGAGGAAATTGAGTGTATGGAGCCCTCCATCCATCGCAAACCATGGCTGCATCCAAAGCAATGGGACTCCAGTCTGCCCCAGTGCACCAGCTACCCACTCCACATGCTTCCCTCTTTTCATCCAAGGCTTTGAGTCGCTGGGAAGCCAGTTATCAAGATCAGCTCCCCGGACTCTGCAGGCAAGCAAGCTGAGACCACACACTTCCCATCTCACTTTTCCACCCTACAGCATTTAGATGCCTCATTTAATCCCAAGGCTAAAGGGAGTTAGAGGAGTTGGCAGAACAAGCTGCATAGCCACATGCTGAGCTGCTGTGGGACAGAGGAATTATGAAGCTTTATTTCTAAAGGCCACAGGAAAAAAAAAAAAAAGGGCAGGAGAACACAGCACTAGCTGCAGTATCCCACTCCTGCCCCACTCCTCCCCAGGCAGGAGGGCTGTTCCTTCTCCGGGAAAGGCTTTAGGTTGGGTTCAAATCACTGGCTGTGCGAAATTGCCAGAAGACCCACACACAAGTTTACAGGGACCTTGCGAAAGGATACATGCTTGAAATGTATTTCTTTTTAAGAGAATTATTCCAGTAAATCTCTCCTGGGTTAATTTAGCACAGCCAGCCTTTCCTGTTTTGAGTCACTTCACAGCTCTCTCAACACATTGCATCAAGAGAAACCGTAAGGATGACCAGTGTGCAAAGGCATGCAGGGAAGTAGCCATTAGGGGCAAGAATGCAAGAGAAGTGTCTGCTTGACCACCCACAAATACAAAAAAAAGCCTGACTTACCCTATTGGCACACAGCTCAGGTGGAGATGATCGTAACTGCCAGCAATATAGACAAGTGACTGGCATTCGAGTCTTTCTATGCCAACACTGCGAGGGCTTGTTTACCCCACTTAAGCAAACAGAGGAGCTTCAAGCAGAGCATTTTTGGTTGACCACAGCTCCAAAATGGCTGCCTCCTCCATCCAAATAATTTCATAAACCTACACTGCACAAATGATTGAGTTTTGTGCCTCAGTCACTGTTTTGGGCTGGGCGTCAAGACAACTCTGCACAGTCTGTCTTTCAGAGCAAAGAAGAAGAGGTTAAGCAGCTGATCTGCTGCCAGAGACACACATGCTTGGAAAACACACGCTAGAGACCGGCGCAGGAGCCACGGTTTGCAAAGTCACATTTCCCACATAAAAACCCAATCAAGCTGCACGGCTGCTGGGTTCCCACAGTGTCATATACTATGAGAGCCCGAATGAGAGATCATGTCTGGTAACACGTCAGTTTTCATCCAGAGGTAACAGCCAGCTCTCTGGCTGGCCTTTCCTAAGGATCATCTCCACACATCGCTCAGGAGGAACCACCCTGTTAACCCAGTCACCCCTGTCCATTTGAAGAGCACAAGAAGGCAGCATAGGGGCCACTCGGCCAGCCTTCAACCTTTGGAGGGAGCCACAATGCAAGTGTCCCGTACACACTGTGACAGGTGAATCATTGACCTGGCTGGCACGAGCCCGGCATGCTGGAACAGTGCAGCAAACATCGAAGATGGAAAAGGGACACAGGACCTGTGGAACTAGCAACTGGAGCTGGGATGTCTACAGCCACCATCAGGGAAGTGCTTTATTTCCAGCTGTGATGCACAGAGCGGTCTCAGTTCCCAGGCAGGTGCTTTGGCTGCATGTGTACCAGCTGCAACCTCCTCCTGAGCCAGAGCTGGGCAGCTGCGGTGCAGGGGTGCCTGCAGCCTCTCCTCCCCTCACTCCAGACATCACTGAGGTCTCCCCCTGTCTCCCCCTACCCCAACCAGCATATGAGGTAACTGGTCTCCTCCCCTCACAGTTGTTATCTGCTGAAATAGCCTTGGCATTTGAGTCCCTCCTGGCTTAGGATCAAGCCATGGTCTACAGAGACAGGATTCAGAACCCAGTGCTATGCCAGGGAAGTATCAGTCCTACCTGCACAATGTCCAGCACCATTCCAGCAGCAACTGTCCCAAAGCCTGCCAGGAGGAAGGGAAAGAGGACTTGCAGCCCGATGGAAAAGGAGGTCTCCTTGAGGGGCGAGGCTGGCTCAGGTCCTCGGTCTGTGCTGGTGTCATCACTTTCATTGCTCTGGCTGCCATTTTCCAGCAGGGCATCTTCTTCTCGCACCCCTTTAGCATTGGCACGGGACTCCAACACCACCACTTCTACCGTGTCACCATCAGGTCCCAGGAAATCTGAGGGCTCCACCAGCTGCCCCCGGTCTGGACTGGTGAGACAGTCCACAGGCACAATGGGCAGCACAGCCCCATTGGCCTGGTGGGTGTCCTTCTGCTCTGACTTGGAAGACATGCTGCAGAGAGGCTATCCTGACCCTTGGCTTAGTGTGCCTACAGCCAGCAGCTGTTCCAGAAGAGATCTTCTGCCAGGAGCTTATACAAATGGCCTTTCCGGCATCTAGAGGCAACCTCTCCTATCCCTGCTCGCCTGCCTTTGAGTGCAGAGGCTGTTCCTGCAGCAGAGATCCCCATCAAGCAAAGTCCAAGAACAGAGGACACCAACCACTGGGCTAGCAGGGAACACTGCAGGAACTGGGAACTACAGCAAATTCACTCTAGTTCTTCTCACTTCCAGCACTGTGAGGTACAGCAGCCACCGAGACAGGATCCAAGCCTTTCTTCTTTGATGTATGACAGTTTAGTGCATCTTTCTCCAGGTCTTCTTCCAGCAGCACGACTGCTGTGATGGGGCACACAAGGCAGAGAGAAAAACAGATGAAGTAAAGACCACTGAATAACACAGAAGCTTAAAGGGATGAGGAAGCAGAGAGTAGGTATGAGAGGGACTGGCTTTTAGAGGTGATACAATCCAGAAAAGCTCTTCTTACTACCAAGGCTTTGTCACTTTCTCCGGTGGCACTGTCCCTCTGCAGAATCTGAGTCTGAAGTCTCCTGTGGGCTTTTGCTCTCTTTCAGCCTGTTTTGTGCTCTCTGCCAAAAGAGCCAGCAATACCAGCAAGCTCCAAGTGTCACTGTCGTCCTCCTCTTCCAGAAGAATTTCTCACCTTACAGCACGAGGCAACGAGAGTTCTTATTTAAAGTAACAGCAAGTTCCCAGTTAAGGTTACTTACTGAGCTGAGCAGGCTGTAGGGTGGGAGCTGGCATTTAGACAGCCTTAGATTTAACGTCACTCTCCAAGAACTCGTCTTTCACCTGAAATATACAGGAGAAAAACAGACATTCTATTGGGTCTTGCAGCAGTCAGCGTAATGGCTCATTCATTCAACAGTATTTTCATCCAATGTACGCTGAAGGTACGGCCTTCAACGTACAGCCGTTAGCTGTACTATCCCCTGACTCTTTAAACCTTCTTTCACAACCCTTCGGAGGGGCTGTATCAGAGGACGTTTCGGGAACAGCAGCTCTCTGCTCCCCGTGCCCCAGAAGCAAGCGCCCAGGAGGGACCCCCAAGCCGCAGGACAAGGGCACCCTGCCCGGAGGCCCCGCACGGAGCCACCGGCTACAACCGCGGCAGCCGGCGCTGCCTCCCGTGAGCCCAGCGCAGAGCCGGAGGAGGCCTGCGGACGGAGCGCGGCCCGGGGTTCTCCCTCCCCTCTCCCGGTGCCGCAGCGCTGGAAGTGCCGCAGAGCCCCGCAGCCCCGTGGAGCTGGGCGAGCGCGGGGCCAGCGGGCGGCCCGTACTCCCGTAGCCCCGCTAGCCACCACGTCTAGACCAGACCCGGCCGAGGCCCGGCCCCGCCGGCGCGGACAGCGGCCGCGGGGAACCGGAGCCCCGAGCAGAGCGGAGATGCCCCGAGCAGAGCGGAGATGCCCCGGCCGACCGGACCGACCGGCCGGCCCCCTCCCTGCGGCAGGGGTCTGTCGCGGGTCCCTCGCTAAACCCTGCTGCGGCCCCGGACTCCCCACGATCCCGCCACGGCCACCACCCGCCCGGTGCACCGGGCATCTCACCACCGCTGCGCACTCGCAGCGCTGCCCGCTCCGCTCCGCTCTGCCCCGCCGCGCTGCGCTGCTGCCCCGCACCGCCCTGACATCACCGCCCGCCAATGATGGCCCTGCCCAGCGCTCTGCGCGCCTCCCCCATTGGCCAGGCCAGCGTGGCGTCAAGCCTGACCCCGCCCCCGCCCCGGCGAGGAGCTCACTGCCCACGCAGCCGTGGGTGGGCCGGGAGGTCCCGCCCCTTCGCAGCGCGGAGGCGTGGCCTGGGGCGGTCACGTGTCGCTGAGCCCACATGGAGCCGGCGGGGCGGCCGCCATCCCGCCCCGTCTCCTTCCTTTTCTCCCTCCGCCGGGCTCGGAGCGCTCCCCGGGGCTTCACCTGCTCCCGGGGCACCCCTGACCCTCACCTGGGGTTCGGTAGTGGAAGGAAGGGCTCCCGCTTCCTTCTCCCCGCCGTCCGCCTGCTCGCTCTCACTCTGCTGAGCCGGGGGAGCCACTCGGCGGTGGGGCATGGCGGTGCCCCCGAGGTCTGGTTCTCCTCACCTGGGGAGAGGGGGTTCACAGGTCACAGAGCGTTCCCCGGGCCAGGCCGGGCAGGGGTGCGCTGCCATCCCACCCCCAGAGGCGTTTGGATATATCCCCTGTCCAGGGAAAGGCGGCTGGACTGACGCTCAAACCCCTCCGCAGGAGAAGGCTACTTCCAGCCGTACCAATCCCTTGGGTCAGCTTAAAATAACTATGAAATAGCAACCCCGCGGCCTTTCATCATTTTAACTCTGTAAATTATTAATTAAGCGCAGCTTTGGTACGTTGTCTTACCATTTTGGGACCGAGGCCCAGGAGCACCGATGCGGTACAAGCAGTACCTGCTGGCTTTAAGGCCTCTGTGCCAGACTCAAAGCCTTCGCTGATGTAGTTCAGCAAAGAAAATCGGGAATACTGTCACATTACTCGCTTCACGTCTGTTTACGCCAAACTGTCCCACAACAAATACAAACATAAAAGGCAGTAACTCCTGCTACAGAGGTCAGTGCCTCATTGCTCTGTAGAACTCTGTATTCTTGAATGAAACCAACTCTTCTGATTCACATTTTCCTTTTATTTCCTTTTTTTCTTTTCTTTTTTTGCATGACTGGAACTTTTGGCCAGTTGTTTTTCCTTCCTGCTTTTCCTTTCCTCCCAGGAAACAGTCAACAGCAAGTTATTACCCAGAATGATTACGTGATCCCCAGCCCCATGCCTTGGAGACAGGTCTTGAGCCAATAACGGTCGCTGTGACACAAGCATGCGTGCGAGGGGAAGAGGGAGGGCAGCGCAGGAACTGCATTCCCCCACAGATACACTGAGTCAAGTGTGAGTAGAGCTGGTGACTTCATTTCTTAAAATAAGGAAAGGAAGGTAGTCGTGGTCAATGGCAGCAAGAGACCCACTGTGATTGAGTCCCCTCTGAAGATGTGGGCTGTGCTACTTCATTTCTTTCTGCTCATATTAAAAATTGAGCATGGGGAGCTTTCTTTCCTGAAATACTTGTTGCTTTGGAAGAAAAGGATGACTGGCACATTTGAAGCAGAGCGGGATATACAATTATATAAAGCAGCACAAAGATAGCTCAGATAAATCCACTTAGGTCTTCTAATTTTTCAGGCACAAAAACCCTTGCAAATGTGTCTCTACTAAGAAAGGTGAATTTCTGGAGCAGGTGAGCAGAGTGCTGCTTTCACTGTGTAACTGGCAAAGTGCACTGGGTTTTGTATGTAACTGCTGCTACACAGTCTACTTGAACCCAGTAGTTCAAGGGGTGAGGAGCATCTGCAGTCATGTAACTAATTCTCAGGACCTCCTGCTGTGACACCGGCAAAGAGACATCAAGGAAATCTTGAGACATACAGAGATGATGTCTTAACTAACGCCATAGCACAGTTCCACACTCAAGCTGGGAGTGGAGTTCCAAATCCTGCCTCCAACCCTAGCCTCCATTTTCCTCTGTCCAAATAAACCTGGTCTGTAAGGCTCTCTTTCTGCCTTCATCTTTCCTTCCTTACTTGGAAAATCCATATCTCCCCCGCAGCAACCATTCTTCCCCCACCCCCCTAAAAACAAAGTGCACCAAAATGTGACCTTGTTGATTAACAGTCCGGCCAGCTGCACGCTCAGGAAGTGGAAGCACGGAGACAAAAGCCACCCGAGACAAGAAAACAGAAATAGATAAAATCCTCACCAGCGACGTTGACGCGCTGAGATCAGAAAGGCAGAGGATGAAAGGGCAGGAAATGGGTTTCCAGTTGCAGGGTAGCAGGTACCAAAGGCAACAAAATGCTTGGAAAGGAAAGAGTTTACCACTGAGCTACACTACATCATGGAATGTTGTGCCCATGTGTTTTACAGCAGCCACGTGACTTTAGCACTACCAAGCTGTCCAGCTCTGGGCAAGCACTCAGTAATAGCCCAGGAGGCCACCATGTGTACAGGATGATTTTCCCCCTTTTACAGAAGAATCCAGCAAAATAAAGTGGTTCAGCCAAAGTCACTCAAAAACCCATCTAACATAGAACTGATAGTGTCCCGAGAAGTCCATTTGCTCTCTGTTCTAGCTCCACTGCTATCTGTCACAGATCTAAATGCTGATCTGAATTGAATGGAGTCCCAGCTGCCTTTGACCAAGGATTCTGAGGGAACCTAGTTCTTAATTTCTTGTAACCAGGAATCTCAACAGGCAAACTCAAAGACTGAATAGGTTACGGATAACGACTTACCCCTACAGATGTCAGTCCAGAACCAAAGCAGTTCATGGGGGCAGGCAACAATGTCAGAAGCTGACCCTAATCTGGTCCTGATGTGGGAGAAGAAATGCAGACTACGGAAGTTCTGTTTTACCAGCCTGGAAGCAAACAAAACCATCACCATCCTTTTTTCCAAGGTCCAAATGACTACCGCTCCCAACTGTGTTCATGTGTCACCCACATGCTGTGCCTGCTGCAACAAACACAGGTCAACCTCAGTCAGGTACATCCCTAGGGCTTTTTGCCATGTGAGAGCATCTGGCAGAGAGGAGCTGAAAGGTCCTCGCTTCCTGCGCTCCACAAGGCCAGCGGTTCCTGTGTCAGCAGCTGCTGACCCAGCGATAGCATGGACACCTGTCATAGAGGCATTGAGGACATGCCTTACATTTCTGCTTTGTTCCGGATATAAGCTGTGAATTCATTTATATTCAGAAATTAGGCCGAAGAAAGCACTAACACCACAAGGCTGATCAGAGCAGAGACTGATATGAAAAAAAAGTATAAATTAAATTCACCTCTTAACTCTGCCCTATTTCTTACTCCATGAAGAACCTCTCACTTCCCAAAATCCCAAAGAGGACGTTGGATTAACCTTTTCTGATGTCTATATACAACTAGGCAGTACTGTAGTAACAACATTTAAAAATCCAAGTGGACTTGGAAGGATAAAAGTGCTCCAGGGCAAATAATAATTATTCTTCCTGAGTACTTATACAGCTTGTCAAGTAGGCTGAACTCAGACCTATACTGAAGCTAGGCTAAGACCAGTAGGTGAGCTAGTAAGTTTAAAGGTAGTTTAGATATGCACATCAGATGTAGTGGCTGCAGTACAGCCAAAAGAGTTAGAATTTGGAAAAAAAGTTCACGTTTTCTCCTGTGGGCTTTCTGGAGGAGTTCATATCCCTTACTCTGGCCATTGGATCAATCTGTGATAGTAATCCACGGCTGTCCTTTTCTAATCATCTTCACCATACAATATTCACATACATATACAAAAATAACCTATGTAGCTGTGGTAACTGAATAGAGAGCATGCAGAGAGCCTCAGCACTGACACACAGTCAGCACAGTTACCAAGCAGAGGATTACTGCCATGAACTAAAAGGACTTTTTTTGGTTACTCTGTTAAACAGCTGAACTGCAGCCAGGCCCCTCCATGTGGTTGCCTTTCTAGTACAAGATCAGGCACAGTGTTCAAGCGATCTGCGTATTTACAGGGCTACAATAAACCACACAATTGTGTTGGATTAAAAATATAAATTAAAAGATCTGTGAAAAGCCCCCTGGGATATGCTACATGACTTGCATGTTGCTTCTCATACTCCACTGCCCAGGCCGTGACCAACTCTTGGGTAAATCCATCAGTGACAAAGAGCATTTACCCTTTGTCCCCTACCCCCTGCATTAACCACCCTTCCATGTGGTCATTTTCCTTCCTGCCGAGAACTGACTGCAGCTTCCTCTGGGGCCCACCATCACAGCTCTTAAATCAGGCAGAGTGATCTCTCCTGAGTGAAGCAGGTCACTCCCTTCCTCACCATGCTGAGCTCTTTATCTCTGCCGCCCCTGCTACCCTGGGAAGCTGTGGAACCGGAAAGCAGAGCCAAGCCCCCTGCATGGCAACTCAGATGAGACACAGCCTCACACTGTGGTGTTCAATTAAGGAAAATAATTCTCCAAGCAGCACTTCTGCACACCTCTAGGCCTTGCTACGGGCACTGAGAGATGTTACCATGCAACTACAAATGCTGTACTAGAGACCTCACAGGTCATGGCAGTGCAGTTTCTTTAAAGGGTTATTGCGAGAGCCAGAATTTGGGGACTAAAATGACAAACACGTCTGCAAAATTTTCAGGGTGCTAGCAAGCTCTGCATAGGAGCTGCGGATGAGGACTGAATGCACTGGCAAGAATCCATGCAGGGTTCAACAAGGCAGCAGCAGGTGGAACTGAAGACCACTGAAGGTCAGGGGCACAGGCTGAGCTACAGGTGAGGATTGCTTCTGTAATAGCAAAGGACACTGCAGGCTGACTGGGCGGTCTCCACATTCCTCAGTGGATGTCTTGCTCTACAGCACTAGTAAGACTAGGGCTTGGTGGCATGGGCTGAGCTGAGCAGGGAAGTTTTCACAGCACCTGCTTGAGAAAATGGATTTCACCAGCTCCATGAAATATTAAACAAAATGGCAGAAGAGGAGCCAAGAATGCAAGTGTCAAACACAAGGCTGGAGGAAACAACTTTGTAAACACCTTGTTCCTGCATTCTCCTCCAGCTCCGTGCCTGAACTCTCCATGGTCACTCAGGTCTGAAAATAAACCAAGAGCTTTTAAATAGAGGCCAGCAACAGAGCTTTCTTTAGGAAATGCAGGTGTGGAATGTGACCTTTTCTCCATCGTGTGGCAGGCCCGCCATGACCCTAAATCAGGTGGTCTGCTAGCAAGCAGGCTGCTACAGCTGGACAACTACAGACATGTTACTTTGAGTAACTGTTGTCAGAAGAATGGCAGCTTTGTAGACTTGGCTACAAAGCAGGGGAAGAAAGGAATTTGCTATGGATATAACACAGGAACATGTTAACACACTGGAATTGGACTAATACAAACACCATTCAAAACCCCATTAGGTATGACACCAAGTTATGTGCCTTCAGAGCAGAAAATCAGGCTTTTCCTTCTTTGATGAATCAGAAGTAATTGCTGTGCATGCTGAGAGCACAGTGACTCATTAAAAAAAAAAAGCTAACAGAGCTATTAATCTTGTGTTTTCATGACATACTTGGCATTATCAAGTAACTACTCATACAATGCGAAGTTGTATACGATCTTAACAGGAAAGCCCAGCGCACCATCCTTACGCTGTTATTTACATGATGACACTAAGATTTCAAATACCACTCAAGATGAGAGACATTCTCTGAAAACATCTCATGGGAGCAGTAAAACATGGCGGAAAGAAAACTCTTCTGTCAGGAGACGTGTGCAGATACCAAACCGTTGTGCAACCCTTCAGAATTGTGCCAGATAAGCGTGACATGGCAGCTAATATGATAAAATAAGGAGACTTAAGAATACGAAGGGCAAAGCTGCTGCACAGAAAAAAGCACAGACAATTATCAGAAGTGACTGGAAAAATGGGCAGAGATGAGAAATGTGCTTTTTCACCATTGCATCCTGCAAGATACAGTCTGTTTAAAGCACTTCAGTTTAGTGGCTTCAGGTTGCAGTAAAGCTCTGAACATTTACTCAATGCAGAGGAACTGCATGATTTCAGCACTGGCTGATGAGCAGCACTTAATGAGGCTCTGCAACAAGCTGCATTAGCGAAACCTCACAGCACACATTTGCACAGTACGGGCCAAAACCAACCCTGTCTTCCCAGCACTGTTTGCCTTTCACATTTCCTTCAGCAGCAAAATGAATCTTCAGATGAATGTTCATTAAAGAAACAATCCTCACCAAAACACAGAGATGAGTGATTTTTGGTTGGGGACAGGAGATTACAAAATATAAGGGATGCTTTATGTCTTTAGGACCCATTTGTTATTACAAGAGGCAACAAATCCCGCCTTCCACAACACTGCCTTCATGGCACAACAGCATGACCCAAGTTAGGATTTTGGCAACCTGTGTCCTACAACAGAATCACAGAACAGTTGAGACTGGAAGGGATCTCAGGACATCATCTAATTTTTACACCCAGGATGCTGTTGGGCTTCTTTGCCTCCAAGGCACGTTACTGGCTCGTGTTCAACGACGACACGAAGGACCTCTCTGACCTTCTCTGCAAAGCTGCCTTTCAGCCAGCCAGTCCCCAGCATGGGGTTATCCCTCCCCAGGTGCAGGACTTTGCACTTCCCTTTGGTGAACTTCACGAGGGTCCTGTTTTCCCATTTCTCCAGCCCGTCATGGTCTCTCTGAATGGCAGCACAACCACTGGGTGAGTCAACCATTCCTCCCAGTTTTGCATCATCTGCAAATTTGCTGAGGATGCACTGTCCTATTACCCAGGTCATTAATGAAGATGTCAAACAATATTGACCCCATACTGCCATAGTCAAAGTGAAGGCTTTAGACTCAGTCGTCTTTACAGAGATTTGCCAGAGAAAAAACAAACAAAACTTTCCTCCACCTCCCACTCCCGGGAATGTATTTTATTCTGTGCTATATCCTGACACATCACTTTTGCTGTGTCTGCAACAGGAGTTTGCAAGAGGAATGACACCTTCACAAAAGAGCCATAGACATGCGGCTAAACAAATTAATGACGTTAGGGCACACAGACAAAAAGCAATAAACCGTAAAAGATGCAAGCTATTTACTACCCAGCAATGCACAAACAGAGTTAGCTAATTTTGTATAGAAACGGGAGCACCAGGGAGGGTGCAAAGATTAAAGCAGGCAGGAAAATATGTGGATTTGTTTTGATGGAAACTTTATGACTTGCTCTAGTGTAGAATCAGGTGTGGAAGTGACTTCACTGCAATTATACAGTTACATAAAAAGACTAAATAATAACCAGAAAAGAATCTGCATGCCTTGTTTTATTAGATTAAAATGCTGATCTGGTTTCAATTATTTAGTAGATTGATACAGTTTTAGCCCATTGGCCATACTGATAAGATCAGACTGCAAATAAATAAAGAGAATGGTGAACGGAAAGAATAGGAATCACAGTTCCATCGCTGTTTTTCCAGATACGTTTCAGGGTATTTCCTGTACATTCCAGTACATTTTACAATATGAATTTAGAGCAGAACAACCACCCATTCTAGTGTATAATTCAAACTCTGAAAGAGACACATATCTCTGCAACAGTGCAAAAGGAGGAGTTGGACTAGTACCTGCAGCACAGTCTGCATGTCAGTATAACAAAGCAGCTTTCACCCAGTTTTTACTTTGGCTAACATCTGGTTCTTGATTCTTTCTTTCTTTAATTAATAACAGTAAACCCAAGTAAAGAGACTATCAAGGCCAAAAGAATGCTTAACCCTTTAGTGCTAACAAAGATAGGCATGCTAGTGCAAGAAGTGCAAGATGAAATAGAATCAACATCCATGGCCTGTCTACACTAGGATTCCCAAAGAGCTGAGTCAACAGAAGTGCTGCAGTAAAGTGAAAACTGCTTGCATAGGCAGTGAAGGAACAAAGACTTTCTGCTCCCACTGAACTGGAAGAAACTGAATGGCTTTGCTATCTTTCATAATCAAGTTCTCAGAGAAGCAAAAGAGAAACATCCACTACAGAAACTGATTCAGTGAAAAGAGAATATATATGAGCAGACAACACTGATTTAGTTTCTTATTTAAAGCTGCAATTCCTTATTCTGACACTCAGCTGCACAACATACCCTGGGCCATAAGTAAGATTGAGAGAGGGGAAAAAGAAAAAAGTCACTGAGAAGACAGGAGGAAAAGTTTTCAGCACCTTTGATATCAGGGCAACATCAGTTAAAGCAATATAGCTAGAACTTCTGGAGCTCAGTATTTTAAAAAAGAGACAGAAATCAGTGCATGTATGGGAGAACTTAGCAGTATCAAGTTAACACTGACACTGGTTGAGAGCACCGTTGATGCCAGTTGAGAGAATCGCCTGGGGAAGAAGCCCATACCAAGCAGCAGTGCAACAAACTCTTAGTGTAACTCTACCAATTACATGAAACCTATGCTCTGTCACAAGCCTTTCACGTGAGCTTTTGACAGAGACATCATTTGTGAAAAATCAATTAACTGTATAAAATGAGTTTGTCAAAAGCACACATAGGAAGATTCACCTCTTTTACTGATAGGTGAGTGACTGCTGATTATAGCTTAGATTTTTAAGTGCCTACCAATTTCAAAGGCTTAAAGAAAGCGCTGAAAGAATTAATACCATCAGATTAATGGCTGCATGTCAGACCAGAGAAGAACAGAAATCAGGGTCATTTGTTGTATTTTGCCCAGTTTCTTATCACTTTCCAGCAAACTGTAAATTTGCCTAAAGCAGCAACCAGCAGTTTTTCCATCTGTACATAAACGACAATATACAAAACCCAAATTCCAGACGCAGCTCAATATGCAACACACAACTGAGTTCAGACCCCTGCTATCCCAGAGTCCACCTTAGTAGCTGCTTGTCTCTGGTGTGTTTCTCACAGCTCGTGGGAGTTTGCGTGAGGCTCCGGAAGCTTGTCAGTATCACAGTTCTTTATCAGCTGAAAGAGGAACTCGACCTGTTTCTCATAATTCTCAACTGAGATTCTCTCATTCAACCCATGGATCCTGGAAGAAAAAGAAGAATGTTTTTCATTCCAGTGTGTATTTGTGACCCACCTGCATATATCCAGCACCTTACTTCCCTGTTCACTTCATAAAGCAATGCACAACATAAAAATATAGCAATATACAACAAATACTGTACTGTAACTGCAATGTCTGTTCCTTAGGCCAACCAAATTTAATGATTCTAAGGCTTAGAGCACAACAACTAAGTCCATGGTGTATGTGGAAAAGAAAAAAACAGTATTCCAGCTCTCTGCCCATTTCTTGGCCATTTATGTCACTGTGCTATACAGTTACAAGAACACTCTACTCCTGTATCATCTGCACCTCAATAAAATGACAAATCAAGTACATGCTAAATAAACAAACAGTCCCTTGCATGATGATGTTCTTTGTTATCACTTTGCTCCAGGAAACCTAACTGCCAGCTTTAAGGAGCAAATAAATTCAGAGGGGCATGTGTCCAAACATACAGATAAATCTCTTAAACAAGGCCAACCACCAGAACAACACCTTTCACACTGCTGCACTATATAAAGGATCCAGTTAGCTTCACAGCATTGGTGTACTACCGAATGGGACACCTAAATGAGGTCTTGCAAGCATTTGAAGTAAAGAAGGGTAAGGGCTAACACTCTCCCAGTGTAATTACCATCCCCTATTTGTGCAGCACCCAAATCTGCAGGAAATGGGTGGCCTAACAGAATGTGAGGCGACACCACCACCACGCCAAGGTATACAAGGTTGGGTTTCCTTCTTCTGCCTAACGCATATCGATTTTCTCTTTGTCCCCACCCCAAAAAGCTGCCCACATGCAGCCAGAATACAGTACCTGGGAAGATCATCTGATTTCAAGAGCAGTGGGTTAAATCGATAAATGGCATTTGTGACGTTAGTGAAATGCCTGCTGTCTGTGTTTCCAATACATGTGCCTGGAAAACAAACCTCAGGTTTACTTTGCATGAAAGCAGCAATTTAATGACCCACACTTTTCCCAGGAGAAAGGAAAGGCATCTGATAACAGTTCTATATAACCTCTAGCTACAACAAAAGCAAAATCACTGGAAACAGTTTATTGGTACATCCTGGAAGAACATTCTCTCTATGAACAGGAGGAGCTGAACATACAATTCAATCATTCTAAGAACAGCCATGATACTCAGCCTCCACAAAAGTTTAACCTTAAAACTGCAGTCCAACAAACAGTACAGAACTAAGAAGGAGCTGCGAGAAAGGGAAGGGGCTGGGATCATAAGGAACAATACAGAAAAGCAGCAATGGCTTTGCCAGCTATGAAAACAATAAAAGAAGAGCTAAAGCAAGAAGACCTCCTACTCTCCCTCACAATTCCTTTCTTCCCTGAAGAGATTCCTTTGTATGTGCAAAGAGTCAAATTCAAGGCTCATTGTTTCTGTCAGTTTCCTGTTTGCTTTTTTACTTCCACTACTAAAAAACAACATTAAAACTTTTAAAACATAAATAGGGAATGGAATAAAAAGAGGAAAAAACAGCTGTTTCCAGCAGTTAACAGCTGGGGTGGAGAAGTACACAGAAAATGGAAACAAGTCAATATTGGGGGATGGGGGAGAGAAAAGCAGGGCGGAAGCTGGAGAGGAAACAATAATCATCATGTGCTTGCTGTTACCTGGGACTACACTGTCAACATCTGGGAAAGTATCCAGAATGGTTCTTTGAAAAATATGGACTCCAAATGTCTGGTCATCCCAAGGACTGATGGGGAGTGGGTCAAAGGCCTCTACTACATCAATCTTCACTCTGTCATCAGCAACTGTGTTTCTAACTATCTCTAGTACCTATGGGTAAAACACAGAGATTAAATAAGCAAAAAAAAAAAAAAAAAAAAAAAAGAGAGCACATCCCTTCTAGATATCAGCAAATGTTCCACTTTCCAGAAAACATTTGTCCATGATCTGCCAACTGTGGCTGCAAACACAGATGGATAGTTAGGACTGAAACAGCGTGGCAGTCTCTCTTCCTCTTACTCAGTGGATGGCTGATACTTAAGCTAATTTTTTTTAACCCCAGTGCAATCAGATGCACATCACTGTCTCAAGGTATTCCTGAACTGCTTCAGTCCTGAAAGGCAGGTGGTTAACCTGCTCCTACTTGGCAGTTAGGTCATCCAAGTAAATAATCCAGAAAAAGCTTCCAGAGAGGTAAACTTTCAGCAAAGCCTTGGGAAGGGAACATATTATTTACTGACAATGTTTCACAGCTGTCCTTGGCTGGACAGGCATGTATGTCATACCTACTGAAGCGTGCAAGATTCCCATATTCTCACAGGTCACAAACGTTAATGCTTCCATTCCATAATCACATATGATCCATGTGCTCTCTGGCACAAAAAGACTTCTGAAATCTGCTCGATCCAACTGCAAGGCACGCTTGCAAGTTTGGTCTGCCTCTTGCTCTGCTCCACATTCAAGAAGCCATAGTAAACAATGCACTTTGCAAGCCATCTCAAAGGAGAAGAAAAGACCTTAGATAAGCTGTGTTTCTGACAGTCTCCATAAAGGAGCAATTCCCAAATCTTCCCCTTCTACTGCTTGTATGAATACAGGGAGAGACGAAAAGAGTATTCTTACAGAACAGATCTGCTGCCACAAACGGCCCAGTGCCACTCTGCTCAGAAAGGGATGGAGAACAGCCTCACATCTGGGGGTACAGTAAGTACCTCAGTGGCCTTCTCTGCAGAGTGGATCCGGAAGTTCACGGTTGCTTTTGCAGAAGATGGGATGACATTGATCTAGAAAAAATGAAGGACGAAAATTTAAAAGGAAGTTAAAAACAGATTAAAATGCCAACTGAAAACTCATAAACTGCTCAAACAACTCCAGGCCTCAGACTAATGCTTCACCATTTCCACTAAGTGTGATATCTCTTTCTGTATTCTGTGTTAAAATACCATAAATCTCATCTATAATGCAGATAACTACACAAAGAAATATTCATCAATTCAACAAAAATGAAGTTAGCTGTTATATAGAAGTTTTCTTCTTGAGATAAGCCCTCTCCCTTCAGAAACTTTATATCGACAAACTCTGAAAGTTTGTTGGTTTTTTTAAGCAATATTTTTACCTCATTGTCATATTACTTTTCCCCAAGTATGTAAGTCACTTAACAAACGATGTTACTGAACACACGTAACTCTTCTTTTCTACAGAATGAGTATTTATAATTTTGTTAAACAAGAAACCAGGGTGTCACTTCTCTCCTGGCCACTCAGTGTCACTGTTCAGCCACTGCATCTTGTTTTCTTGTCCAGTGATGCTTTTCAGTAACAGATTTTTTTTCAGGGACACACCAAACAGCTTGTTTATTTTCCAGGGCTACAATATTTTTGGATAGCTACACCTCCTTATCAAGGCAAGATCCGGCTGTATCAGCCAGAACCTGTTATCTCTCAGTCCAAGGTGCACACTAATGTTACTTGAATGAAGGTAAATGCCAGACTTGCGCTCACAAACGCAAGACCCCATCTGGGCTAGGGAAGTGTTTACAACTGTGACAGTTTCAAATACTGTCATTGATACTTTGTATGATTACACAGAAAACTCTCTTTCTTGTCCATCCTAAAATATAAACAATCTTAACACTGGTTTAGAGAGATCTTTTTGTGACAGAGATCAGATACTTCTGAAAGTTTTCAACTGTAGCTAAACCCAAAATCTAAAGTAAAAATGAGACTGGTGGTGACACCACACAGGGTCTAACACCAGGGCCTGTACTCATCTCATAACTGGATATAAATAGCTGGAAAGCAAACATCCTAATTGTCTCATCATACTACATGGAGAAAAATCAAAATGAAGCTACCTTGATCCCTGCATTAAACATCGTGACTGCTGTAGTAGTTCGAATCAAGGCATTGGTGGAAGGTTTCCAGGCAAGAACTCTTACAAAAAAGAAAAAAAAAAATTTCAGAAATAGTAATATTGATAAAACATAAGCACCACAATTACATAGGCAATAAGCTGAATGATGGCCTATTCAATTAACAAAGTGATTATTAATGGTAAAGCAGTGACATTGTCTAAACTATGAAATGGTATAACTGATTTCCTGGGACGACTAGAAATGGCCAGTGGTCTTAATCTTTTAAGGGCGAGAGGCTGGGAATGGTCATCAAGGATGTATTTTCTTACCTGCTGACAATAGGTGAAAACAGCCATAGATTGCTCATGATGAGATTGAGAGGAAACCTGAACTAAGTGGAAGAAACAAAACCACAAATCAGAAAGTTCCTGTTTTTTAAGAAGACAGTGTAGTCACTTGGCTATGGTTGAAACAATTCCAGCAGAAACAGTTAACTGGGAGAAAGGCCAGCTCAAGTCTTCTCCTTTCCAGGAACTACGTAACTATGCTCTAAATTCATATGCTGGGTTACTCTTCACTTACTAACATGAAAATCTGAGAATGAAATCATAGTTCTTTCCTCACCTCTGATGCAAGGTGCTCCACAGTCTTGAGTTCTGGTCCATGGCCAAACAGATTGCGCAAGGGATTCTGCTCCAGTCTACAGCAAAGCAATCAACACTTGAAATTTAAAAAATCTCTGACTATTATTGCTCCAGAAGGTTGATAGGAATTTGATTTCTGAAATGTATCCATGTATTTGAGATGCAATCACACTTTCCTCTCCTGGTAAGTATATCTGTGAGCACACCTCCACGACAGATTTCTGAGCATTCCAGTCACATGCAAAGGCTTTCTTTCAAGAACAGCTGAAAAAATCCAAAAGCCTGACTCTTGTAAAGAATACATGGAAATCTAGAAAAATATCACACCAAATTCCTTCATATCTGGACATATTAAGTTTTTCTAAAATATGTATTTATTAGCCAATTTGATACCTACACAGAGAGGTAATGAAGATTCACCCAGTCACATTCTGACTTTACACCATGTTTACTGGCTTGGATAATTACCAGCTAGAGGTAGCAGGTATGTGCAAGAATAAATTCCAGAGAAATTCTGCAACCCAGTCAAAGCAATCTCTATCACTACAAAATTATGGTAGACATAATGACGCAGCAATTGTCTTGGTTGTAAAGAATCAACTGACACTAGGAACAGTTGAAGTGAAAAGACACTTCAGACACTTGGCAATTGTCCCGTTGCTGGGGATTGCATTTCTGCCCTTCAAAGTGCGCTACAAATTTCAATTTCAAATATATAAAGGGAATTGCAAAATACTATAAATACAAATATTAAAAAAGAAAGTCACGTATCAGTGACTTAGGAGTCTGCTTGACTGTCTTTGATGTCAGACGACAGCGAAGCTCTCACCTGGACATCGCTGCTGCAAGAATGCCAATACTTGTCTCCTTAGGAGGAAAGGATGAATGTCCTGGCTCTTTTTCCACAGTGAAGTTCAGTGTTAATGAACCCTTTTCTGTGACAGCAATTCTGGTCAATGATAAATAAGTAAAACATTAATGCAACTCCAAACACATGCACAGACTATAGGTAAAATGAACTACTCTGCCTATTTTTAGTATCATAAAAAACACCAGAGAAGCAGCAACAACAAATCCTTAACAATCTTTAGATATTTGGAGTACTGATGTCTTGGCTGCTTCTCCAGTGAGCAGACTCTACAGCATAAAATTAACATGCTTGCACTGGCTAAGTGGAACATTCTGCTTTTGTCAGCACAGCTGTGATGGATGGCAAGCAAATGCTGAAGGTCCTTTGCTTGCACTTTTTGCCACTGCTGTAGCTTTAGCAACACGAACACTGCCACATGCCTTGAAAACATATTTTACTGACATTAGCAAGGTCACTTCCCACAAATTAATTACTGAAAATGGATCACTTTCATCATGGTCAATTGCATTCTCTCTTACACAGCTACTGGCTTCTTCACGCCCGCAATGATGCCATCTAGTATTGCGCTTCCCTCATCTAGTAAGAAGGAGAGTTTCACTCCTCTAGCTTCCAACAGAGCTGCAATCTTCATTGCTCCCTTCCGACCAAACACCTGTGAGAATCCAGAGGAACTGATCAGATTAAGCTATGCCATTGGGAAGAATTCTGGAAAACATCTTGCTGTTGACAGTGATCAGTGCTACAGTGCGAAGAATGCAAGAAATCCCCTAGTGAAGAGCTCTAGAGCAACCTGTCAATAAAAGATTCTTCCTAGCAAAATTCATTGGAGATTGTTAACAGCCTAGTAGCAGATGAATTTATATCCACACTGAGGAATGATCTCATTCACAAGTCACCGAACATTACTTTGAATCCTACTAGGTCTTGGACACAATGGTATCTCAGAGCTTTAAGCTCCACAGATTAGTCATTTTAAAGAGGTATTCATTTTAACTATTAACAATTCTTTGTCTTTATATTTTGAAAACTAATAAACAAAACCACCTCATCTGTCTTTGTACCTTTTACTAGTGAGCATACCCACAACAAAAGTGGAACATTTTTGTTAGCTCTTCCTGATCATTTGGAACAACTGTGTAAACCTTAAGCCAGGTTTTCATGTACTATACTCCAAAACGCAACTCCTGCTGCACCTTCCATGCAGAAAAGAATTTGAACTAACATTCTACTGTGTTCTCTTCCCTTTGCTCATCGCACCAAACCCTTTGTCAATGTAATTTAAAGCCAAACAATCAATATATAACTATCACCACATGCCTGACACAGTATCTACCCACATAACCAAGAAAAACAGGAAAGACTTTCTAGCTAAACAGTGTTTAAAAATTAAGCCTTGCTACATACACGAACAACGCAAGCAACTCATTATTTTGATGAAATGAAAGAAAATACCTCTTCATCATGTCCAATACCAACATAGAAAGATCTGCGTGGTCTGTAATGTCTTTTCAGCAAAAATTCTAGAGCTTGCAGAATACCCTGCAGAAAAAAAAAGCAGAATGTATTGTACTACTTTTGTGTGTTAGTAAGAAGAATAAATGTAAAAGAATGCAATGTAACGTGAAAGAAATGTGATGCATCCACAGCCTTTAAGGAGACTTTGTCCTGTTCACAGTTAAGCTTTTATTTCTACAGCTCCTACTGATGATATTCGTATTCTCTGGAAAACACGCTGCAGTTTTTTTGATCAATAATGCTTAAGACTTAGTGTGCTACACAGTGTCAGTGTACATACACAAAATACAGTATAGGCTTGTTCTTGCTACTGATGAAGTCAGTGACAAACTGCACAGGAAGCACAACAGTTATAATTATCCAAGGAATTCACTGTTCCTTTAAACTGCCTATCCTACACACAGTTTGGCTCTGACTTGAGCTACCAAATCCATTTATTTTAATGAGCAGTATATTTTGTACAAAAATGCTAAGATGACAGAAACAGAAGAATGAGAAACTTAATCTGAAGAATGAGAAATGAAATCTACCATTCGCTATATTATTCCATCTCACCTGTTTTTTCAACTTAAGCTAGTTAATTTTTTACATTAGGAGAAATTGTATCGCTTCTACCTTGTCAGCACCCATTTTTGCAGTGTTCACTGAAATTGCTGATTTTTATTGTCTGTTTGTGGAGTTACTTGTGCAGTTCACAGTAGAAGGAAGCACCAAAACAAAGTTCTAAGTTGCAAGGCTTTGAGATTGATGATTAAACAACCTGAATAAACTTTATAGGAGTATGGCCTATGCCACAGTAAGCAGTCACAGCACCTGTGACACTGGTTTGCTAAACAGCTGTTTAAATTTAAATACAGGGCTGTCATGGTAGTAATCTTTGCAAGTCACAAAGGACTGTTTTCCTTATTAATTTTTCCACCAACCTTTTCCCAAATAAGAAATCCTTCACAGATCAATCTTTTTTGTACTTTATTCCTCCCAAATGTACTTAGTACAACAGCTCTTTGTTCTGCCACAGACTAGATAAAAGATACAAGGTTATTTGACTGTAATATTAAATAAACATTGTTTATTTTGAAACTCAAGTCTTTTCAAAGGGCCAAGTTTGGCTCTGAATGCCCGTGTGACACCTGGGAAAAAGTAAAAGGTCTATCCCTGATTTCAAACACAGCATTTGACATCAAATTTAAATATGTCATTTAACCAAATACATTTGCATCTGTGAATATGTTTTTCTGTATCTTCCAAGAGCTTTAACTCTGCTTTCTTCAGTGACAAAAGAACACTCCGCTTCTTCTCTAGGAAAAGTTGGGAGAAAACTGCAGGGCTTAGGCATTTATCACTAACATCCTGCATTTAAAGAGGGGCAAGAGAGACAATATAGTAAATTTAAAGAGAATAGATTCCTCCAATCTGCCTTTTTCAAGCTTTGTATCTCTCTGAAATGATATTACCAAGATGACGTACTATGGCAGAGTTTTTGTTATCCAGCGTTCCTCGTCCATAGATGAAACCTTCATGCTCTGCAGCTGAGAAAGGAGGGAAATCCCAGCCCTCTGGGGGAGCAGGCACAACATCCATGTGTGCAAGCAGCATATAGGGCATCATTTCAGGGTTAGAACCCTGAACAGTAAAGAGATGGCTGTATTTCCCAACAATTTCATGTTGAATGAACTTTGAAGAAAATACAGCCGGGAAGACTGTTAAGAAAAAAATTAAAAACAAGTGAAAAAGAAAAATTAACAATAACGTCCGATTTTATCATTATACACTCCATAGAATAGTCACCTCTTTAGCCTCAATGGGAGCACTGTAAATAAGACTGACCACAACAAATTTCCTTCAGGAAGCAGATGTGCAGCTTCGTTCTCATACTTCTACCAATCCACCTCACTCTGTATTTAAGACTTTCCTAAGCAAAACCAGGAACTGTTGTTCACCAGTGCTGCAGCTGTTTTGCAGGTAGCAATGACAGGACTGCCAAAAAAGTAGGCTGAAGCAGGGGTAGTCTTCCTCTTTTTTTTTTTTTCTTTTTAATGGCAAAGTCATTTAACCAGCTTGAGGACCAAAAACCACCACTGCAAAAAGACATTGGAACCTTGTCTGTTCTAGCTTTGGCCATTGCTACACCAAAGTACGCTGTTGCAGAGGTGACTTATGTATGCCATTTTGCCAGTCCTTTCCTGAGGAAAAAAACAAAATAAAAATCTGTTCCATTACACTCAAGAACCATATATTCTCTTCAATTTGTTTACAAAAATACAATTGAGCAGCAGAGATTGCTAAGAATGAAAGTTCAGTACCTTTCTGAATGTAATTCCCAAATTCTGCCATGGCAGTTGTATTAAAGTCCTCTGGAGATACGGAAACAGTTGGGATTTTAATAGCACCTTCAATGAAATACAAAACAGAAATCATTCGACACTGCAATCAGTCAAACAATACTTGAACTGCATTTCAAAAGGGAAAATATTTATGTTCCTGAATATTTTCCAGGCTTTAAAGATTATTTCACAGATAGCAAGAGCTGCCACTATCCAAAAAGACTGATGTATTCCAGCTGAGCTGTGCGCGTGCAGCACACCGGTATTTCCTCCCAGTTTCAGCCAAGGTATTCCTCTAGATACTTCAACTCCATTTTTAAGCCTAAAGTGTTGAATGATATTGTTAGAAATGCTACTGTCCAGAAGGAGCTGCATTTTGCTCAGGTGACCTGATTCCTCATAGTCATAAACTTCTGGCAGCTAAGCAGGCAGCTTAGTTGGCAGTTCAAGGTTCTTTTTCAATAGTAAGTCAAGGTTGTGATGGCAAGATTGTTTATAACACCTTCTTTCATACTGCTCCAACCTATTAAGACATATAAATAGACAAGTCTTTTGTTGGTCCTTCTAGTCTGCTCTGTAATTTAAACAGGGTCAGACAAGGCTGCTCTCCAACATCCAGCGACTGTCATGCAAAACACTGGTATAACTTAGTCCCAATCACAGCTGCCTTTCCTAACACTATCTGTCAAGTGAGGTTACAAATTCTTTTCAAGGTCGTGTTATTCAAGAAGAAACACAAAAATAAATATCTTTTGTATCCCTGCATTTTCCCATTAAAAAAGTATGTAAACACAATTTTCTAGGCAATAAATCTTACACGCCAGCAACGTATGAGATTTACAAGAACCCAACTCCTACTTGAACAGTCCAGGACTATTGCTTTATGCCAGATTGTGGTTTCCTGCAAACTGCCAACCTCATGAGATCCAAATAGCCTCAAAGGCTTCTGCAGAAGACTATGTCAGAGAGCACAAACACACCCTTGTTACAGACAGGCTGCCTGCAGTGAAGCAGTGTGCAAGGTTTCAGTCAGCAAGAAAGAAAAAACAACCTGACAATGATTTATCCAGTGGACAAAAAGACGCCTAGCAAACGCAGTCACGAGGTGCCTGGAGCCTTCTGCGGGTGTGAGAGGGAAACACTGAAGAAAATCAACACAGGAAGAAAGCTGGCTTTAGGAGAACAAACAACCGGTTTCCTCCAAGGGGAAAGCACCTGAGGAAGCGTCCCTCTTCAGTGGCGTCCTCGTTCCCACCCGTGCCCCACGGCCGGCCCCCTGACGCCGACCTCTCTCCCTGCCAGAGGGCCACCATAAGCCCCAGGGCGAGCTCGGGACGGCCCAGCCGCGACGCCGGGGAAACAGGGGGCCGACAACAACCCCTGACCCGGGGCTGGGAGAGGGGCACACAGGCTGCAGGCCCCCGAGGAGGCTCGGTGGGCCGGTAGAACGGGGCCAGCCAGGGTGGCCCGCCGGGCCCCCTCACCTCGGAGCGCCTCCTTGAGCTCCAGCCTCTCGCCGGCACTGAAGGAGACGGTGCCGCCGCGCCTCGCCCACAGCCGCGGGATCGCCGGGGAGCGCAGGAGGTAAGCGCGGAGCAGCACGGCGGCCACCAGCGCCAGCAACACCGCGCACAGCCCCAGGCCCGCGGCCCACGCCGCCACCCGCCACCGCCGCCCGCTCCCGCCCGCCATCCCCGGCGGACTTCGGGCCGCCGCTGCCGCCCGCCCCGCTGAGGAACGGACGGGCGTAGCCGAACGCCAATCGTCACGCACCTGCCCGAGAGGGTGGCCAATGGGCGGCTTGAGCCCGCCCCCCACCGCGAGTGCTCACGGGAGTTGTAGTTCTGCGCCGAGGCACGTTCGAAATGGCGGCGGGCGGGAAGGTGGGTGGGCGCTTCGGTTCTCTCTCTCCGTGAAATCGCATGTTCCTTATCTCGAGGGGACGTTTAGGAGCTGTGGCGAACTGTGTCTGGTACCCACAACAGCAGGCAATAATGGGAATGTCCCCTCACCCTGGCTTGGGCCTGGAGCCCGCTGGAAGGCCAAGAGCGCTGGGACTCAGGATGCTGCTCTCAAAATGCGGGGGCCCTTGGAGGGAAAAGGGACGCGCATGGGGAATAACCACCTCCAGGTTCAGTGAGAGCCCCAAGTTGGGGAGGAGGATGCTGGTGAGGACCAGGCCGAGGGACGGGCCTGAGTCGGGCACGGTGGTGTGCCCTCGGGTGTGCCAGCCCCACTCCTGACAGGGTTTAAATCGGCCTGGCTTTCAAAATGCATTGCTTCTTGCCTGGTTTCACCAGGGAGCACGATGGAAAAACTGTTCTTCCCTTCTTTACAGCTGTCTTGTACTGAATTTGAAGATTTATCCCATCTTCCCATGGCATAAACTGTCCCGAGATGCTTGATACTGGATGGGAGCTGCCATGGAAAGCCTGCTCTCGAATCAGCAGAAGCAGCGGATGATTGTTCACACATTCTTTATTATCAAAAAAGAACAAAACCAATATTAAATTAAATAAATTACAAACATTTCTGAGCTGGTTATACATCATGCATTTATCAAGTAAGGCTTCAGAGCCATTACACATCAACATCACTGTTACTTTAAGAGCAATAAAGGGACACTGGAAATTAAAACTTTTCTACCCCAGCGTGAATTTGAGCTTCCCTAATTCTCTTGCCTGGGCACTTGGAAATTAAGACTTTGAGCTGGCCTCCAGCAATGCCATTTGCCCACTGATGTTACATTTATTGCCAGAATTGGCCCATGGCTGCAGAAATGAGGTATTCTTCTTCCTGGGTCATCAGAATCGGAGAGCATATAGTCACTGCTGCTACTTTCAAGCCGTCTCTCTTGACATCCCATCCATTATGCTTGTAGGAACTTCAAGAAATACAGTCTATTTTTATACAAGGTCTGTTGCTCTGAGGCTTCCTGCGTTTGGCCTGTTGGCCCCTGAGACTGTGAAATCAGCCTGCTGTAATTAACCCTGAATGAAGAACTGGAAATTGGAATTTTCCTCATTTAACATGATGCCACCTCAGAGATACAGAAATACTGATTAGCTACTGTAGGATAGTTTCTTGTTCCATTGCACCAATTTCTTTGTTGCTTTTTTCAAATGAGCAAGTAAAAGAAGCACTCAGGCAGTAACAAAAGACCATGAGTAATCACCCTCAAAGATAATTTAAGAGAATTAATCTCTTGATTTTACCTTATAGAACAAGCTATACATGGTTCTGGAAAAATCACTGCTGTCTAAGATTAAAATAAGTAATAACCATTAGTTAGTGGGTTTTTCCTTTTGGAAACTAACCTCCTTTGGTTTTATTACTCTCTCCTGCACCACATAATCAGAAACTGAGGTAGAGAAATGGTGACTTAGTTAATGAGGTGTTACATAAAACCAAACTGGCAGGGTCCTGATGTTGTTTCCTTTAATGGTTGTCTAGCTGTGATGGTTCATGAAGCTCTATTTTCCTTAAAAATGAGACATCTGGGAGCTGTAGGAAAGCCCCACTTTCTCTCCCCAGAAAGCCTCCTAGCAATCTGCTAGTGAATCAGCTCAATAATGAATATGTACTTCAAAACTGTACATTAAAGCTTGCTAATATTTTTAATATCTTAGAGTAATAAAATAGAAATAACTTTTAAAAATATAATCTACTTTCATTATTAAGGCCACTCTTTATTTTTTGCATTCATGGAAAGATAACAGACTGTTCACTTTTACTTCCATTACTGTTCTGTTTTTCTTGTTGACTCTTGCATTTTATCCCAGTGCTGGAAATACTTTGTAGGAAGACTTGAAATTCAAACAAAAGAAATTGTTTTCATTGCAATTGAAGGCATACCAGTATGTGTCTTTATCTTATTTTTTTATAACCTTATTTTCGTAAAAGCCATATTTGAGGTTGAAATGCACTGAAGAAATATTGTCATCTTGTCATTACTGTCACAACATCAGCACCGGGTAAGAACGGAAGGCATCGGAAAAGGAAACTAAAATAGCAGTTGTTATTAGCATCACTCAAATATAAAAGAATGTCAGATTTTTAGAAATTATTAAGATCTCAGCTGTCTGTCTCTGGGTTAGTGAGGCAAGCTTGTTTGCCTGAGAGGTAGATGGTCCTGGTAGCATCAGTCTGGGGTGAATTTTAGTGAAAATCATCAAACATGTAGTAAAGAATTGTTATGGAAATATCACATACTATACAAGAGTTTTCTTTTGCTGCACAAGTGACCATTTGAGAGCTTGTCACCAGAAGCCCTGCATAGCACAGGGTGTCACGTGGGCTGTTCCTTAGCTGCAGGCATAAAATACACTCAAATTTCAGTTTTACTGCTCTGGATCGATGGCATCATGAAAAGTGTGCAGAAAGGGCTTCCTTCCCTTTCCCTAGAATTTGCTACTTGTGATCAAAATGATTTGGGAAAAACATCTTTCCCCAAAGCACTCATCCATGTTATAGTCTAAATCTTTTAGTTGTTCCAGTCAACAAGAAGATGGGAAGAGTCAGAATGCCCTGGGATTAATGCTTTCATGCCTTTCACAGTCTAAGAGCCTTATCTGAAGCGCCATTCAGTCAGTAGAAAGATCCCTAAAAAACTTCAGAGGGGATTTGAACTGGACCCTGGGTCTTTTGAACACACACTCAACCCACTGGACAGGCAGGACAATATGTGCATGTAACACAAAGGAACAAGGAATTCTTATTTCTGGTTACAAGCTAGTCCTATTAGTAAGAAAAGAAAAATGTAATCCAGAAAGTAGCCTACTGAGAGATAGTACCAACGTCTTCGGGGTATCAGAAATACAGCATTGGTTTGAGGCAGTGGTTTCTGGGACGCTGGATCACAAAGGCAGCAGTGCAGGGGGTGATAGAAGAGGGGTCACAGGAAAGGCAGAAGTGGTGCTACACAGACACGCAGGGAAATTCAGGGGTCTGCACTTACTGCGCAGATGCCCCGAAGGTCAGTGCACGTTTTAGAACAACATTGCCTTACAGAGCTGCATCGCTGCACCTTGCAAGAGTTGCTTTTGCTCGTGAATCAAGGCCGTGAGAGGCTCTTGATATTTGCTTGTATTTCACTTCATCAGGAAAAGAGGGAGGAGGGAAAAGAAAGAGGGGGGATGCCTGAATTACGTAATGCCTATGTGGGCAGAAGGGTGCGATTGTGTGAGACAAAGGAGAGCACTTGGCAATAATGACTAATCGTCCCATGTGTTAAGGCACCTGCCTCCGAATAAACTTGCTTCTCTTCTGTAATTAATGAGATGGCATTTCCTGAGTTCCAGCTTCCGTAGATTTCTGTTGCCTGCTCCAGAGTCCATTGCTCTGAATACCAGAAGCAGACCAGGAAGGAGGGAGGAATTTATCAGTTCAAGAGGCACGATGGCCCCTTGCTTTGCAAACTTATTGTATCCCCAGGTAGAAGTGCAGCTCTTCACGAAGGGATGGGAGAGCAGAGTCTGTTCGGGAGGGTTTGCCCGCGTGCTGACGCTCTCTGTGTGCTCACAGAGCTGTCTGGGTCTCTGAGTGGAACATGCTTCCAAACATCTCCTAAAGGGCACACAAGGCACGCTGGGTTAGGGCTGATACTGTGGCACAAACCCAGCAGCGCAGCTCAGCAGTCATTCAACCGCAGAGAGAAACGCCACCAGAAACTCCAACCCTTCCCAGCCCTCCTCCACAATGGAAAGCTGGTGGTGGGGAGGTTGCTCTGCTTCCAGCTGTGCATGGATCGCATGGGGAAGGCCAGCATTGGAACAGATCTCCTCCCAGGGACCTGGGTTCAGTGGGTGCAGATCACTTCAGCATTAAGAAAGTCTGTGCTGAAAAACTTAAGCAGTGACCCTTCTTTTGGGCTTGAGCTAAACCTGGTTCTTCAAGTTTATCCCAGGGCATAGAGACCACAGGTCTGACTGTGAACCTGAGCTATGTGGCCCAAAATGGATTAAAGGATTCCCCTGTGGGGTAACCTAGCTGCTCCTTCCTCCAGGTGCCTGCCAGAGCTCCTCATGACAGGGATTTTAAATAATTTTTGAGTCTAACTTTTCAAAGCTTTACTGTTGCTAGCAGTTTGCCTGGCAGTGGCACAGGGGACTTCCCATCTAATCAATCCCAACCATGACTTCTGATTTCCACCTTGTGTCCACAGCTGAAGAAGTGACCCCTGGCACTAGAACTAACCTCCTCCAAGTTCTTGAACTCTGCACTGCTTTCATCCACGGATTCATCATAGATGGAGAGCTCTGTCTGGTTTGGCATCTGTGCAGGAAAGAATCAAATCCACAAATTAGCAGAGTGCAGGGTTGAAAGGAATGAAAAAAATTACTAACCCAGGCTTAAAACATCACACGTGCTCTAAGGGAAATGCCCAGGAAGAAGGGGCACAGAAGGAATCCTCTTTCAATTGTTTATCTCCTCTGACTGAGCTGGCATTTACATATCTCTCTGCCGAGGTATGAGATACTTTAACTTACTCTCATGAGATAACTGGCTAACACTGCCCTGGTTCCAACTCCAGTTACCATGCAATAAACCAACCCATGTTTGGGGGAATAGCCTGTCTGACCCTGTGTTGTCAGCATGTGCCACATTCCTGCTTCGGCCTTTTCTCCTCCCACCAAGGGAAGCATACATGGATGCTGGGGCTATTCAAGGACAGGGACATGTGCTTTGCCTTCATTTCCGAGGGCTAAATTCTGCCTTTGTGTACAGCTGCATGTTCCAGCCAACACCAAACTGAGGGCATAGTGCTGGAACAGATCTTTTGGCTTCTCCAGGCTGGGACAACATTCATCTCCCAGCTAGGGGTTTGCAGAAGACATTTACACTTCTGAATTCCCATTGAAATCAATTCAGTCAGTAGGTACTTGGCCCATACATGAGAATTAGGAGATGAAATATTTTGTTGGATTTAGACCTTTGCCACTTGAGATAAATAAGAAACTTATATTAGGTGCAGTATTGAGTTGTTATTCTTCCTTTCTGCTGATGCAGTGTGTAAACCTAATAGTACAGTACTGTGAGCTGGAGAAAGACTGGGGAGCAAGTTTACCTCTTCTAAGATGGGCGGGTGGACAACTTCTTTGATATTGGCCAGTGCAAACAAAACAGCATCATGGATCGTCAAGAAGATGTGACTTCGGTCCAGGCCTCCTTCCTCAAAGACTCCACCTGTGCTAATGTCATTGTACACCTGAGCTGAAGAAATGAAAAGCACATGAACAAGAAGGAAACCAAAGAAGGAAGCCTTTGATAGTGCACATGGCTGACGGTGGTCCTCTGAGCTAAAGCAAGGCTGGGATGCATAAGGAAGAAGCAGGTTTGCTATAGAAAGGAGAGTGTAGGGATCTATTTTTCTATGTGCTAAATGTGATGGTGTTCCAGTCATATCACTTCCCAAATGAAAGGACCTATTTCACACACAGAGAACAGTGTTTTCTTTCTTCTGTTCTCTTCTTTCATCTGTTCTGGTTTGGTCCAACAAAAAGCTGACAGCTCACACAGTTTGCATAAAGAACACAAAAAGATCTCCTGTCTGTCAGGAGCGCATAAATGGGGGAAGTTCACATGGAAATGTGTTCTTCGTGGATTCTTACCATGCACGTTTGCCAAGAACACTTTAATCCCAATCTTCTGATAACTGGAACACAACTAGAAGGGATGAGAGGGGAGAGAGAGGATTAATAACACTGCTGCTCCAGTTTTGTGTTTAGACATAAAGTCTTTTATCCAGGGCTTTACACGTATCCTGGGGAAGGTGAAGGAGAAAGCCACACAAACCTTCTCTTGAGGAGGGTAAACATCTTTATCTGAGTTGCCCAAGAGAGTAGAAGGTACCTGGTTGATGTGTTGCTTGGCTACGTTTGTAGTACAGAACTAACCTTGCCCAGTGCTTTTGTGCCCATGAGGTCAACAAAACACACTCCACTCATGTCCAGAATGATGGTGTGAAAGCTGATATAGGGTGGTGCTGTCATGATAGGGTCAACATCTGCTGTGGGCATGACACTGAATGTGCTTCCTTGCAGAGTAGTGGTACTGCCCAGCTCGCTGGAGGTGTGCACTTGCCCAGCACCATTGGCAGGTGGATGGAATGTGACATAGGAGATGCTGGCACCATTAGCAGTCGTCTGGTTGTTATTGGTATCTGTTGGAGAGGTGCTTTCAAAGTCTTTCTGGAGCTCTTGCAAAGACAAGGTCTACAGCAAAGCAGAAATGCACAGTCAGGGCAGGGCAGAATTATCAGCACAAGCTGAGATCCTGACACGTGAATGCACCTATTCAGTGGAGTGAAGTGTTTTAATCTGGACTAACTCCAGCCTGGTGCTAGACTTGGGCTGGACTGAATGTCCCTTGGGGTTGGAGTATGTTAGGTTAATTTTAAATGATTCCTGTTCACATGCTTCAAGACTGCTCAGCAATGCAAACCAAATGAAGCTGGGATGACTGGGAAATGTGCTTCAAAGGGGCACTTTTGAACTGAAATGCTGACATAGATGCATCCTTAGAGAAAGAGGGCAAGCCCAGTTTCTAGCAAATTGTTCACCATGTTTCCATTCTAGCCGTCTCTGTGGCTTTCTTGCTCCCAGCCATTTCCAGTTCTCCTGCATCTTAAAGTTTTGGCTGTTGGGAGGAATGGAGATGTGGATGGGAAGGAAAGAGGGCAAGAGGTGGTAAATGTGGCTAGGAAGACAGTGCAGAAAATCCTATGTCAAGAGGAACTGTTTGATGGGGACTTGGAGTCTTATTCATCAACACAGGAACCCAAACTGAGTTACCTTGTTCTGCCTCAATAAGAATTTTGGTATCTTTGTTGGTGGTTGTGCTGTCCCCTTCTCCTGCCGCTTCACATATTTCTTCCTGGCTAAGTACACTTTACCAGGATCCACGCCGGTCTGTGGAAAAGAGAGGGAGTTTTATCTGAAAAAGTCCGTTCAGTCCCATAGTCAGGGGCTGCTGTTTCTTTCCTGCTGTTTCCCAGCCTGTGGCATGTGGCACAGGAGGACAGCGCCAGCTGTACACCGGAGTGAGGTGATCCTGACGGCCACCAAACAACATCTTCAGTAACTCAGGGTACCTGCACATGCAGGGAGGAGACACTTGCAGTAGCAGGATGACTCTGCTCTGGCAGAGCTTGGAGGAGGATACCTGCCAGGATGCAGGCATAACCTCTAAAAATGAGGTCTACAAACAGTCCTGAAGATCAGGGAGAAAAAGATGGAAGAGTAGAGGATGGACGTGACCATCTTTCGTGAACATCCTAGGCTTAATTATCTCCACGGAGCAATACAGGAGAGAGCAAGGGCCATTTGGGATTGGCTGCAAGCAGAAATTTATTAGAGCATTGCTCACCTTGGCTATAATCTTCTCACGGAATATCTCTGAGTTGGCAAAATACAGTGGCGAGCAGTAGGTCACAATTTTAATCCCATTAAGTTCGTGTACCTGCAACAGAGACAAGAGCTCAAACCACGCCTGACGGGGTGTGTGTGGCGTGCAGGGTGGCTGGGATTTTGGCCAGTAGATAACTGGGACGGTCAAACTGAACAGGAGCTCTCCTGCTACCTCTGGAACAGGCAACAAAAAACCTTGCTGAGACAGAAACATGGACTTGAGTTTCCTGATCACATTGGGTACCAGTGGCAAAGAACAGCATTTTCTCTGAGGATGCTTTAGTTTCTGCTTACCTTGTTGTAGGCTTTAGGGTTCTTGTAGATGTCAGTGGAAGTTACTTGGCCCAGGGCAGAGCCGTTACGGCTAGGAGAGAAGAGGCGATCAGAATTAGAGTAAATGTTGCAAGGGAAGAAAACTGCTTTGCTTCACATTCCATACCAGGATTTGAAAATTTGCTTTATGAAAATACTTAGATTTCATCCCTGCAGAGTCTACAGGGCAAAAAAGAGTCAGCAGTTTGAGATCCCAGGCTCGGAAATATTAATAAAGGGCTTTGATGGATTAAAAATGGTGTGAAAACTTCACGCCAGTCTCTGCACATATATGGGGCTTTTTCTTTTTATGAGCAGGATTTTCTGCTGGGAACTATGCAGGTAGCTTCTCGTGCTGAAGTAAATACCTGCAGACTTCCCCCTGCCTTGGGATGTGCACATTGCTAACTGTGCACAGGAGTGAGAATGCAGGCAGTAAATTAGCGCCTGCCATTCCTGTTTGCACATTCCAGGGGCTGGGGAGGACACCTGCACTCCCCCAGGCTCCTGCCGCAAGTTCCTTCGAAACATGGGCCAGAGGTCGGTTATAAAAATAATCTGTCGTTTATTCTGCAACTGGGAGATTTTTCTTCTCTTTTGGTTTTTTTTTTTGTAGCTACACTGGTACTTACAACTGGGTATGGAAAACCACAACCAGCACGGAAAATCCCACGCCCACAGCAACTCCATAGGGAAGGCTCAGGAAGAAAGCGGACAAGAAGCTCACCAGCCAGACCAACTGCAGAAAGAGAAGAGCATGGCAGATAATTTTACTGTACCACAGGCTGGAGCATGGTGATGGATGGAAAATGGCAATGTGCTGATATTCTGGACCTCAAGAGCTACACAGCTGAGGATCAAAAGACCAAGGCCTGAATTCTGCAGCTATTCTAATGATACAGTTTATTGCACGCTTTCGTGTGAAACATCACTGCTGGGAAGCTTGCCAGAAGCCCCATTTTTTCAGCTGTAAAAGCAGCTAGTGCATAACACCCGCACCACTCATTCAGTTCAAAAAGCATCAGCCTAACTAGTCAGGAAAAGGCTCCTGCAGATCAGACCATCTGATGCTCAGTAACTGCTCCTAACCCCAAGAAAGCTCCTGCTGTCAGAGCATTTCAGGAGGAATGAGCATCGATCTGAAAACCGTCTGAGCACCTACTATAAATGACCTGAACACAGAGCAAATTTGATGACAAAGTATGACAGAGCATACCAAGTCCTGCTCCACCTCTCAGCTCAGAGCTCTGTCATTTGTCATTTTTATGTATTAGCACTCGAGCATCTCCCTCCGTATGAGATTAGTCCTGCCTAAGCATATAAACATGCCCTCTGAGAATAATTATCAGGTTATTACAATCCCATCCTCAAAACTGATAAAACCTAACTTTGACCTTGGACAAATCAGGGTAACTTTGATGACTTCGGCATCTTAATTTATATGCATTGTGCATATAAATGTCAAGTAAGGGCTTCCCTCCATCCAGACTTCACACTGGGCTGTATCTGTGGAGTGATCCCTGCAGTTAGCGCTGAAACACAACCAGACTTGAGGTAATGAACACTGATGGTCTGACATCACCCAGAAATGGAGTTTCCCATTTTGGGACAGGACACTGAATCTAGTTCAAATTCCAGGGAGATTAAGGTCAGGGGAATACCGTTCACTCCATTGGCATCTGCCTGGTCCCCACGCTCCCTACACCTATAGGCTGTCTGTGGTTGCTGGTAGCAAGAGCTTTGTTCCAGCAGCTCAGTGGGAACAGCACAGCCAGGTCAGTGGGTCTGGCTGTGCCATGGAGGAGGGATGATTCATGTGGGGCAAATCAAAGAGGTTTCTGAGAGCCGTTCACCTCCGCTGTGGTGGCCAAGTCTGGCAGAGACACGCTGGCAGGGTGTTCCCCAGGCAGCACCATGCATCTCCGCTCAGTCCACTGTCTGCTCAGGTGTCTGCCTGGACTTTGCACTGGGGGCTATGGAGCCCGTGGGGCCGGTCTGTGCTCCCCTCTGTGAGCTCTGATAAAAGGCAATAACTTCACCTGCCCTCGCATGAACTGCCAGAGCTGACCGAGACCTTCCATCCTACCAGCAGGCATCAGCAGAACCCATTCAGAGATGTGCTTAAACTGCCATAAACGACTCCCGACAGAGAATTGCATCTTCCCATCAGCAACTTTCCCACTCTGCTGGTTCTTGCCTGCATAACCACGTCAGCTCAGATGTCGCACATCCCTGGTCCAGTTAGTCTGCTGGGATCACTCCTAAGCATGGACCATTTTTTTGTAGCTCATGCCCTGTGCTGGAGTGTGCCTTCATGTCATGATCACACTCCTGTGAAATCTCTGCCTGGACTGCTAACCCATCTCTTGTCCAGCACCTGTTTGAACAGTATTTTGGGAAAGCTCTTGATGACTCAGGTCAGCCCCTTTGGACTCCCGATTTCTCCGATAAGGCGGTTTGTCGGGACCTGACAGGATATTGGCTCAGTGTCCACACACACCACTCAGCCGTGGGAGTCCTGTTCAAACACTGTCTTTTTATGTCAGACATTTCCAAATTCCGTTCTCACTCCCCTGCACCCCCTGCCTGGGTTTATACATCAACCAGTGCCTGGAGTCCTTATCGCTGTGAAGGGCTCTCCTCACCCTGGAGGGCTATTGTGTGAGTTTTTAAGTCATGACTCCCAGATATTGAGCAGGGCCGGTTTGGCTAGTTCTGGGCAAACAGGCTCCCGCAGTTGATTGGCATTTAAACAGAGCAGGTAATAGTTCAGGCCTCTCTGATATGTGCGCTAAGCATGAGAGTGCTCAGCTGGGCAGGACAGGCTCCGCTGCTGCTCGGGACCTCATTGGCGAGTGGTTGGAAGCACGATCGCACCGAGAGAGTGAAACCCACCTTCTGCAAAAGCCTGCCGGGGGGCTAGTCTGCTCGCCCTGCCTCTGCCTCACGCAGCCCTGGGCTGAGCAGCCAGTGTAAGGCAGGCGGATGCCTCCCACCCGTCCCCAGGCACTCACGCAGTCCAGCTTGCTCTTCTTCCACAGGTAGAAGGGATCAGCCAGCTGCTTGAGGGAGTTTTTCAGGTTCACCGCGATCAGGGCTCCCAGGACAGACTGCGGAGGAGAGGGGACTGTATCAGCTAGGATGCGGGTATACAGTGTGGATGTGCCACGTTTTGCAGCAGGTGCTTTCTGCAGTGTCTGCCTTCCTTGGTCCAGTTACCGCAAGGGAATGGGAAAGGGTGATGCTCACAAAGATCCCGCTTGGAGCCGAGTATGGTAATTTAGACTACTCTTGCTTCCAGAGACTCAGTGCAGACAGGACCCCAGGCCAGGAGCAAATGGTGCTGTGCGGCAGTTTGCATCAGGGGTTTTTGGAGCAAGGCTGTGCCTTCGCTTGGGTGTGTAGAGTACGCGATGCAATGGCCACGCTGTCTGCACAGTTTGTGTTACCTTTGGAAGAGGTTCAAGGTAGATCCCCAGAGCCAGCATGGTCACCATAACCACCAAGGCCACAAAGAAACTTGCCACCTGCAACAGAGAAAGAAATCACTTCAGCAAACGTCAAGGTCTTCTTAAATCCCCTCTGGGTCTTTCATCTCCCGCTGCTTCAGCCAATGGCAAAACTGGTCACTGCAGTATTTTATGTGAGCAGACAATTGCCTCCGAGAAGTAGGCTAGGATTTTGCAGATCTCACAGATAACCCCAAAATTCCCTCACGTGGTAGTTCTGCTCAATCGGGGGAGCCAGACTGGGAATGCAGATTTACAGCCCTACATCTGCGACCAATCCAAAGAACCATCCAGGGAACAAAATGGGGTTGGGGAAGGAGGAAATTCTGCTTTAACAACAGCAACGTGAAGCACTTATATATGGAGCTTCTCCAGACCCGCAGCAGCGATGTCAGGCTGGCAGCTTGCAGCAGCTATAGGGGTTTGTGGTCAAGTAGGGTCACGTAGGGAAGAGAGGAGGAGGAGGTACTAACTTGTGAT
Source organism: Haliaeetus albicilla (assembly GCF_947461875.1). Classification (NCBI taxonomy): domain Eukaryota; kingdom Metazoa; phylum Chordata; class Aves; order Accipitriformes; family Accipitridae; genus Haliaeetus; species Haliaeetus albicilla. Next base: position 2,728,207 of record NC_091508.1, on the reverse strand, counting down.
TTCCCTCCTGCCCCATCGACGGCGAGAGTGACAGAGAGAGCACAGCAGATCACGTGGATTTTGAAGAAGGATCCAAAGAAGTTGCTGCAGCCCAGGGCCAGCATTTCCTGCGGAGATGGGGGAACATGGTCATCAGAAAGGACAGCTGCCCGTCCTGCCCTGCCAACGCGTGTGAGCTGCCAGGCAGGAGAGCAGGTACCCGAGTCTGGGGTTTGCGTGGCCAGGGAAGGGACCTGGGTTCCCTACGGTGTGTCCCAGACCCTTTCCTTCCAGTAAGAGCTGGGATGGGCTCTGATATAGCAGGGAAACCTGGAAGCACAATTCCACATAAACACGTTGTCATCTGTTGACACACTAAGGGCAGGGCTTCATGTGGTATGTGTGGCTGTTATTGAAAACTGCCACTGTGCCAGTGATGACAAAAGAGGATTATTTAATGTCCTGCCTCTTACAGTATCTGGGTGACACACCAGGAATCCAGGTCTTTCTCTGCTTGGTGAAAAATACATGCACCTCATTGTGCTTCAACAACCTGCAAAAATGCCATCTGTGCCAGCACTCAGGGCTGAAGCCTCAGGTCAGGAGGGAGAGCAAAGCAGAGAGCTCAGCCTAAAGTTTTCTTCCCTTTTGCAGTCTCTCTCCAGTCCATGGGAGATGGATCTGCCATATCCTTTCAACCCCCACATGGCAAGCTGCCACGTGAGCCTGCATGCATGGGAGCAGCACGTCTGTTTTAAGCAGGGCACGTTTGAAAGCTTCCCATTCATGCAGCGAGGTTTTCCTTTCACGCCTGAGAGCAAGGGGAACAGTCTTTGCGTCCTTCCAGACCAAGCGTTACCTGGTTGGGGTCCACGTCGTAGCCATGCTTGGCTGCCAGCGTTCTCCCCATGGCTAAGTTGATCACGTAGCTCACGATGGCGAGCGAGAAAGCTGTGCCGATCATGTCTTTCCACTTGTTCACCAGGGGCAGGGTTGGCGCTGGGAACCTGCACTCAGAGTGGAGGCGAGAAGCAGTTGTGACACTAGTGTTCGGAGGCCGGTGAAGTGGGTGAGGAGCTTGTATGTTCAGGAATGACATAATCCGTGTCTACACCATGGACAGCTTGAGTGGATGGTGGCAGTTGTGTAACAGGGTGCAGCAGTGCTGCCTGACAGTCCTGGAAGGGGACTGTCATACAGCAGGGAAGAGTGAGCTGTTTTCCGGGCTGCAGGAGGAGGAGGAGGAAGGAAAATTATCTGGAAGTTGAGTAAGACCTGCACATGCACTTACCCCATGCTGATCTTCCCAACTACTGGCATGCCGTACTTCTTGGGCATGTTGAAGCTGCCAGAGATTGCAGTCGCAACTATTACCTGAAAGTACAGAGAATAAAAGAGCAGTAAGCAGAAAGAGCATGAGCTCTCTCAGAAGCATTAAGCTTGCTGTGCTCCTGGGGCTGACATTAGAAAATTAGCACCAAATTCAGGCTTGGAAAGGAGAGGACCTCCCCAGCAGGAGTTGTGTTCCTCATCCTCAGCATCACCAGGATGCAGGTACAGTCTAACAGGGATGACCTGAGCATCAGAGGTATCCTCCATGAGGATGGCCCAATTTCTGACCCCAGCCCACATGAGGGTCATGTCATATTCACTGTGTAGATGCTCTACATGATGGACCCTCTGTGAGCACAAGTGGGTGTCCCAGGGCTGTAAGGCGAGGGGAGGGTCTGTCTCCTGGAGGGTCCGAGGGACAGCTCACACGTCACTTACAATGATGATCTCCATGGGGATGGGCATCCGGATCTTTTTCATGTACTTTAGGTTGAGCTCCTTGACAATGATCAGGAGCACAGCACTGACCAAGGCATAGACCAGGGAGGCCATGTTGGTTTTGGGCAGACCTTTACAAATATCAATGAATGTCTAAAGGGGAGAGAAGAGGAGAAAGTGTCATAGGGAACCAGAGACTCTGGACAAGCACAATGGAGAACACTTTTTACCATAATCAACTGCAAACACCCCGAGATGTGACGAGGGTGAGAGAAATGCTAGAAACCCTGCTGCTGAGAGATCAGCAGCCAGCCCTGAGTCTGTGCTGTCCAGTGAAATGCAGTTCTAGCTGCATCAATGAGGATGCATCCATGGAAGATGCAGGAAAGCCCAGGAATGGGTAAACCTGTCCACGGGAAAAGTTTCTGTTGCTAACAATTTTGCAAGACGCCTGTTGTAAAGCAACACAGTTCATATTCTCCCCAAATCGCAGACCCATTTCATTATATCTGATTAGAAACTAGCAGACAAGGGCTCAGATAATACTGTAGAGGAAATACAATGGCAGCAGCGTAGGTGTGCTGGGCAGGGAGTGGTGCAGACAGGCGTATTCCCCCTCCCTCCACCCTTTCCCTCTCTCCAAGCCCCCCCTTTTCCTTGCATGGGTGGCAGTGATGCCTGCGGTGTGGATTGTCACTGGGGGAGGAGGTGCAGGGAAGGCCCTTGTCCAGAGCACCCACTTACATAGACGATAGCTAAGGGCCCGGTGTAAGATGGGACTGTCAAGCCGAAGACGTACTTGAGCACGGAGATGAGGATCTGCAACCCTGCTGCTGTCATGAAGCCCCTGATGAAAGACTCTGAGAGGTAGATAGCAACAAAGCCAAACTGCACGAATCCCAGGCACAGCTAGGGTAGGACAGACAAGGCGTTATTAGAAGCGTGCCAGCCCGAAAGGGCGAGGTGCAGAGCCTGAGCGTGCCTGTGTCGGGCAGGCTGCTCTGCTGGGAAGAAGGGTGCATCCCTCCCACGCAGCCACGGCACGTGCTGGGCTGAGCAGACCGGTCCGTAGCAGGGGTGGGGAGAGGAAAGCTGCAGGGTGCTGGGGTGTCATCACTGGCTGCGATCCTGCCCCAGGAGATCACCCTTGGCTAGTCCGTTTGGAGAATTTCACACCAAGACTGCAGCTGGGGTGGGATCCCCAAAAACCTCTATGCTGAGGCATCATCCACTCAGAAGTGGGGCCTCTTCTAGCATCTGCTACCACCGTCTCTGCTCCTGAGAGAGAGTTTGGCTGACTCCGTGTGGGTCAGCTCTGGACAGAGGACACAGCACAGGCGGTGCAGCGAGTCCTTACTTGTATGATGGCTGTCAGGCAGGCTAACGTGGCAGAGATCTCCAGCCTGGCTGCTTCCAGGGCTGTGGTATTCACAGTGGTCTCATTGGTAGTATGGTTGAAGTACTGGAAGTCTGACTCCGGAGCCAGCTCATTGCAGACGTTGCCAACAATAATGCTGATGACAGCAAAAGTACCTACAGCACAACACAGTGATGTCAGTAGTTTTCTCTGGAGAGCATCCTGTCCTGGAAGGCACTTGGACAGGTTAGGCTGTCCAGACCAAACCACTCAGCCCATCACCGCAGGCAGCCCCATGGCAAGATGCGGCAATAGTTCACTGGGGTGAGATCCTGCTGTGCAGCCAGAATCAGGGATCCCGTAAACCCCTGATGGACCAAACATACCCAAAAGTCTCTGTTCTGGGACACACCAAGTATTGCCAGCCAGTATTTAACTGCCCTGTGCAGACAATTGCTCTGCAGACTCTTACCTGGGACCATCTGATGGATACCGCCAAGGAAGAGGTATGTTACCAAGGGGAAGAAGGAGGAGTAGAGCCCGTTGACGGGAGGCAGATTGGCCAGCAGTGCAAAGGCCATCCCTGGAAAACACCAAGGAAATGGGCAGGTCACCCAGGTCTCTGCAGCTGGTGTCAGCCCCCTGCCCTGCTCACACTCACATCAGCTCCAAGAAGGTGCCGTGGCCAGCACAGACTGCTCCTTTCTGGGCAGGAGAGGCCAAAGAGGCCAGGGAAGGGCACCGCAGAGAAATATAGGGATAGCCAGGTCAGAGGTAGAGCTTAGATTTATACATGTCAGCAGTAAAGGTAGCTAACCCCCCCAGACTGGAAATCAGCTGTCATCTGCAGACCTTTACTTGAACTGGCAAAGTGCTGTCCCCTCTTGGTGACCCAGAAAGTCGTTGCGTCTCACCTTGTGGCACTTGAATCGTCCCCGCACTGAGCCCACCGAGAACATCAGGCAAAATGTAGTCCTTAATTTTATACTTGGGAAGCCACACAAGTATTGGGAACAGGCTAAAGAGGATGAGTTTGAATCTGGAAGCTGAACATCTAAGGGAGATTAAAAAAAAAATAACGCAAATAAGTAAAGAAGGAAGGAAGCAAGTGAGCTGGGAAGTGAGCAAGCAAGGGATCAAGGAAGAATCTTTCTAGGAATGTCTCAGCCTTTCTCCCACACCAAATCCTGAGCCCAATATTTGGCGCACAGCCCTCCCCTGCAAGTGTGAGGCTCTTGCAGTTAACTAGCTGGACATGCCATGGAGGATTATTGTAGGGATGTTCCTGACTCGGTGGAAGGTCTCCAATGCTGCCACAGCTGGAAGGAGAACCTGCACAAAGTGAAGGATTTTGCTCCCCAATATGTTGATACCCTTCAGACAGGGGATAGGAAAGCCATGGAGAGGAAACACAGCTCAGAGATTCATGGGGCAGTTGGACAGAGCCAAAGATGAACTTTTTCAGGTGCTTGGTCAAAAAACCCCAAGTGTCTCTGAAAGAAGAAGATTGTTTCTGGGTGGGTTGGCACATGCAGCATCTCACATCTCTGCCTGCTAACACGTATGTTCGCTCTCTTTCATGTATTACTGCCTTCATTTTTCCAGGAAATGGAGCTAGATTTCCAAGACAACAATCAGCAGGATTATTCATCTTTCTTTGCATGATTTTTCATCTTTAAGAAAAGCCAGTACTGTTTTTAATCAGAAAGTTGATAAAAGGAAATCCCAGCTGGAAAGCTTAAAGAAATAATCTGCACACCCATACCTACATCACCGATAATGCCTTTTTCATTCTTAAAAAAAATTGGGAAACAGAACCCCAAATCCCGAATTCACTTGGTGCAAACTGTTCCGCTTATTTGCCCTACAGTGTAACAGCTGAGGCAGTGAAAAGTCTAACCAGTTTCACTTGCTTCAGTACAATTTGCATTTCTCCTTGCACATTTCTCCTGTGCCTTTCATCCATCAAAGCCCTGAAGATCATGGAGAAGGTTTCCCAGGATAAAAATGGGAGCTATATACCCAGGTCTGAATTATATCCCAATTCCAGACCAAATCTGATTTACATTTGCCCCAGCTATAGCATTCTATGTTACCTGAAAAGGTTTTTCAATTTTTCCCCAACGGGGTAACTTCTACTTTTCTTCTCAAACTCTTCATCGAAGAGGCTGACCGAATATGCAGGACGTTCGATGACATAGCGAGGCCTGGCGTGGTTCATCTCTGGATCATTTAAATTTTTCCCAGAAAAAAAGAAAAAGCAAAGCCAAGAATGTGACTGGAGCTGGCCCCACCTGCAGTATAACAGACCGGACACCTCCAGCGTCTGGGAGCCCTCCCCGAACATCTCCACCCTAAATAGTTTCCCCGTGGCGCAGAGGCAGGTCCTGGGAGTGGCTTCTCCCAGCACCGGGGGCTGCTGCTCCCCGGCACAGGGAGTTTTTACCAGCTATTTTGAGGTGATGCTAATGAGCAATGCCGCACCAAGGGGACCGGAGCGCGTCCTGGATTGTCTGGCAGATGAGCATGGGTGTTAATCTTAGCTCTGCCAGTGACTGCCTTTTTGCCTCGGGCAAGTCATTTGACCTTTCTCATGCCTCAGTTTCACCATGTGCCGGTGGGGTTGGCGAGACTTTGCAACGCTGGGCAGCCCTGACACAGTTTGCAATGGTAGATACTGGCACTGTGATTAAACGCAGTTTCCATCTGAGATGTTCCTGCTACGCTGCTGAGTGGTCTCATTTGCATTCAGCAGCCTTCCTATCTCTCACTTGCCATGGGAGGCTGTGGATGACTCCTTGGTTTATCCTAGGAAGTGATGTGCAGAAAGATAACTGTTGGTAATTCATTTCAGTGATGAAGATGTCAAAACATCTGGATGGACTAGTCTTGCCCAGTATCTGGGTCCCACCAAAGAAAGGTGATGAACTTCAGAGAACCCTTCCTTATTTTACTATGAGCAGCAATGCCTAGGAAGTGTGGAGAATCATTACAAACTGGAGAGGCTGGGAGTGGAGGGAGGAAGTGGTCAGATATAAAACAAGGATCTTGGTAATTATTTGTGGTATGGCGTGTATCTAAGTGGGTCATCGCCCAACACAGGAGTAGAAGAGGGGGTGGAAAAAGCTGGTGATTCAGGCAGGAGAACGTACCAAGAAACAACATCCAGGTTGCTGAGAGCTTACAGAGTGATCTGAATGTACCAGATTCTCCTCTCTCCCCTTTTGGCATCATGAGTACTGCTGAAGTCAGTGCACACCTTGACACCAAGTTCATTGGAACCAGGATGAGCAAAACGTTCATCCATAGGACTAATGTCAGTCCTCACTGATAAGCAGTTACCTTGGAGTGGGGGCTGGAAGATATGAGTAATATATAGCAGAGTGGCCCAGCAGTCCAGGACAGGAAGGAAAGTATGATGCAGGCAGCCGAAACTTTTGGGAGAATTTAGGTCAACAGAATCATTATACAAATAGGAGCTAATGGGTTTAGAAAGGGAGGTCATCAACCCCTCTCTTGTGGTGGATGCTTTAGTGATCACAGGGGCAATCAAGTGCAGTTTGCTGTAAAACAGCTCCAGCAATGGTGTGTTTCTCATTCCAGGCTCTGATGTGCACCCGTGCTGCCTCGGGAGGGACCCCAGCCTCTGTCTTTGGAGGGCCAGCTAGGTGCCAGCTAGCTGAAAGAGGAGACGTGTCCCTCTTCCTGCATTACCAGGTGCTTAATCCCATGCCCTCTGCAGGCTTGCACACACTGGCATCCCTGCTGCTCCTTTTCAGCTAGAGATCCCCTTCCAAGAGCAATTACAAGCTTTTCCTTTTGGAGGATTGGTGCAGGCCAAGACTAAGCAGTGTCCTATGCTCTTTCTCAGTCCCTACGCTCATGCCAGAAGCCCATCTGATAAATGGTCATTCCCTGGTTTTCCCACGTCAGTCTGCGCAAGTCTTGTCCCTGCCTTGCAGCCTTGCTCCAGATCCCATTGCTGAAGAGATTCCCAGTGTGCCCAGGCTTTCTCCAGGTCCCAGCCCCACAGCTCTGCTCTAGATTTCCAGTTCTCCCTTGTGAATATTTTGTAGCCCAGGTCCAGGCTTAGCAACAAGCTTTTAAGGCGTGATAAACCCAGCTGAGTTTCGGGTGCAAGAAGTCTCGCTCAGCTTTATTTCTCGGCTCCATCACTTGCTGAGCAGCATGCCTGCCATCAGACAGGCTGAATCAGCCAATTATATCACAGCTCTTTAATGAATTTCTCCTGCTGAGCGAAAGTGCCTGCAATCAGGAAAAATAATAAACAAGGCAAGTATAGAGGGAAAAATATCCCCATGATTAAATTCCATCTTAAACAAACAGGCTAATGATGTCAGCATCTTGGACAGAGTCAAGTTCTTGACTTGGCTTATCACTGGCCTTGCCCTAGATCAAACACCAGGTTAAACCTTTGAGATTTCGGAATTAAAGAGAATGAGCTGTGTGACTGCTCCTTGAACAAAAGGCAAAACCAGCTGTCCTGGTGTTGATGGGATATGACCACAGCAAGCTGCAGAGCTGGTTTAAATCCTGCAGCTGGGGCAGGACACTGAAGCAATGCAATGTGTGTGGAGAGAAAAGCAGAGTGCCAGTAAATTGCTGCATTGCAGGGACCAGGTTTTTCAAGAGCTCTGTTCCAGTATGGGCATGGAAATAAAGGACGAGGTCTGGGGGAAGAGCTCCAAGTGCAGAGCCCCCATTACAAGCTTTTCAGGAAGCCCGTTCCTCCAATGTGTCAGCTGGAGTGGATGATGCTGAGAAATGTGAAGTTTGGCTTCACTGATAAGTAAGTCTACTGAGCCTGGGGTCTTGGAGAAATTGTGGCACACTGAATACATAACTGTGATGTGATACTTGGAGCAAGCGACAAATGAAGGCAGAACTGCTTCACTCCAAGAATATGAGGTGGGTGAAATATATGGTCCCAGTAGGTCATCAGCTAAGAGTCCCATCAGTTCATACCTGGCTGATCCCTGCCCTGTCAGTCTCAAACCGGCCTGTGCATCCCAAGCACAGACCTTTTTTCCCAGTGTTCATCTTGCAAATGCATTTACTAAGCCCTTATCTTCAATCCCTATGCTGGTGATAGCTGTGTTTGGGAAGAGGAAAGTCACATTGAGGTTTCTGGCTAGTGTTGATAGGAGCAATTGGCATAAAGCCACTTTTCTGTTCTGGCATAGGCATAGAAAAGGGACTCCAGTCCAAGGAGTGTGAGTCAAAATTTAGTGGGAAAGCGATCTGATCACTGCCTTATTCATAATACAAGGGCCCAAATTGATCCCAGTGCAAGAGCTGAACATTCAGGGAATGCCTCTGCTACATTTTAGGGAGAAAAAATCTGCTCTGGAAATAATGTTTCTTCCTTTGTCTGCCCCCTCTCCATCCTCGCTTCTCCTTGCACAAGGCGATGCACATGCAGATCTCCTTGCTGATTGCTTCTCAGCTGATGGAGTTCAGAGGTCTGGTCTCTTCCATAGCCTGGGCGAGTCTTCATTAAAAACATCTCTCTCCCAGCTCCATTGCCCAAGCAAGGGTTATAAAAAGCAACTCTCCCCTACCCCAGGAGACAAGGTCTGCCTGGAGAAGGCAAGCACAGGTGCAAGGGTTTGGTTGCGACACCAGGACAAGGTCTTGACTCCTGTTCCCCTGAATCAGTGCCTTTAGCACCGTGTCTGCCACAACTCCCAGCCTCCCGCTCCCAGCTCTGGCTGCAGGTGCCATGGAAGCCCTGGGGCAACACGGTGAAAGGGCCCAAGTCTCGCAACGTCAGGCGAGGAAGCCCTTACATCCTCCCCTGAAACCTGTGCTGTGCTTCCTCGGTGAGGCATGGCATGGGGAAGGACAGGGCGGCTGCAGTGCCGGGCTCTGCAGGGCCAGATGCTGCAGGGCCAGATGCTGCAGTGCCAGATGCTGCAGTACCGGGCTCTGCAGTGCCAGGCTCTGCAGGGCCAGATGCTGCAGTGCCAGATGCTGCAGTGCTGGGCTCTGCAGTGCCAGGCTCTGTGGTGTCAGATGCTGCAGTGCCAGGCTCTGCATTGCCAGGCTCTGTGGTGTCAGATGCTGCAGTGCCAGGCTCTGCATTGCCAGGCTCTGCGGTGTCAGATGCTGCAGTGCCGGACTCTGCAATGCCAGATGCTGCAGTGCCCGATGCTGCAGTGCTGGCTGCTGCAATGCCAGGCCCTGCAGTGCTGGCTGCTGCAGTGCCGGGTGCTCCCCCAGGCTGAACTCTGCCTCACCCTCCTGCTGCACACCCGCTTCCCTCTCCTTTTCACGCCTCTGGTGTCGAGCTGGGCTCGCAAAGCACACAGGCAGGAGGAAAAGGAGGTTTCTGCTGTCAGTCAGTTCAGGTATTTCAAAAGGATGTTGTATAATTCACCTCTGCTATCGGGTGCCGATCAGCCCAGCGGATCCGCCCCCACGCTCCTGGGTTGTTCACTCTCTCCGACCTTCTGGCATCAGGGACAGGCCAGGACCGAGTCTGGCTGATGGGCCACACTGGGAGCTCGTCACCAAGGGACCCCCGGCACGTTCATTCAGGTTAGTGTCTTCAGATGGGCCCTTTGACTGGGCACTCTTTTTTGCTCACAGTTAAAATCGCTTTGATCCGATTTAGTTTTCTTTTACCTTTGGCTCTGAATTGCCAGGGTTCATCTGCAAATGAACTGATTCAGGAAGAAAGCACCTTGCGGTGGTAAAGCCAGATCTATAGTCCCACATTTGTGGCCCAAGTGTATTGGTAAAAAGATCTTTCCTAGTAATCTGGGGAAGAGGCAAAAGCAGGGAAGTGGCGGTTGTGTTCCAGGGGCTGAGCAGCCGGCTGCACGCACGGTGCCACACACTGAATACACACAATTTGGCCATGGAATTTAACTTTTTCTTAACCTCTGTCCTTTGGAAATAGAAGAGGCTGATGCTAGGAGAGCATATAGATCAGTTATACAAAATACTCTATCCCAAAAATGGCTTTTAGCCTCAGGAAAGGCAAAATGCCAGTCCAAAAAGTTCAGTCAGAACTTTGCTGTTTCAGTCAATTTTCCAGGAGCAGC